>NC_066626.1:63005195-63310778 GCF_025201925.1 Gopherus flavomarginatus
TCCAAGTAAAATTCCTTCATCTGGATGCCGTGAACTGCTTCCATCTTTATTTGGATTAAAGAGAAGATATTTCAGGAAGGATCCCTGCTGTTTTCCCTAGTCCTTTTCCTTCTCAGCCTTTCATTTATGATACTCAGATCCTGAGGGTTTTCTTTTTCCTCTTTCTGCCATGAGGCTTTTGAATATTATGTACTGTGCTCCTGACTGCAAGCATTATAGCATTAAGGATGGCTGACACACCACATGGTTGGCGATTTAAACCACACTGCAGCCATCCCAACATGTCTTTTCACTGCTTAAAGGTTCAATGATTAGTAACTTACGCTCACTAACCTATTAAAATAGTTAGTTAGAGCATTTACATGGAAACAAAATGACCTTTTTCCATGTTATAACCCGACACCGAGATTATAAACCGACACTGGTTGTTTGGAAAGTAATTCCCTTCCTCATAGTTACCAGATTGGAGTGTGACATCATCACTTTAGTAGTCTATTAAGCGTTAATGTTGTTACTTTTCTTTTATGGACCTTATTTATTACATGTGAACCAGTTATAACAAAGAAAAATTCATAATTATACAGCCCGATAATAATGCTAAGGTTAAATAATGCTTAAAGATACCACATTTTGGGTTTATAATGCTGAAAGATGTTATTCTTTATTCTTTGGCACCAAGAAACACAATTTTCCACAGCATTCGCTCGATTCTTAACCATCTACCTGCAACGTGTGTTAAAATGTCTGTTTGACATGTATCAACTCGCAATATCTCTACTGTACATGAACTTCCAGCTATGCAATCTCAATGTATATTCAAGTTAGGTGTCACTAGTATTGCAGCTCTTGCCGCTGGTGGATGTATATCATGGTGGCTGAGTTATTGCTTATCAAAATTGCAGAGTGGGTCATCTTGACCCTATATCGCAAATTAAAAAAAATTTGCTAATATATTATTTATTTTTGCAGTAAATAAAAGATTTGACATATTAATACATTCTCAGAAATGTAGAGAAAAATTATAATTCATATTCCCTCCATACGCACATGGGAATTGAAATAACATCTTCGTTATTTTGTTTTTTTCATCTTTTTCATTTTTTTTATTTGATTTTTTTCCTCAAATTTGGTGCCCCATTTAACTTGGCACCCTAGGTAATTGCCTAGTTTGCCTATATGGACGGGCCGCCCCTGCGTAGCTGTGATCTTTAAATCTTTGGAAGACAATGTGTCTCTGAACAACTGTAAAGGAATTCAGAACTGACAGCACCTGCCTTCAGTTTGTGGGGAGACATTGCTCTTTATTATGTTTCTCGTTCTCCCCAGTAAATCCCAGCACAGTTTGATCCTCCTTGGGCTTCTTTCATTGTCTGTTTAATGATGATCCATCATTTGGAAAAGGACCAAAAATATGGCATCCACTATAGATAATTGCTTAGCCCATGTACACTACAGGTCAGATTAAAGAAATCCAGGGGGGACTGAAGAGAGCTGAACTTAACCAGGGGGGATGAAAGACAAAATGAAAATCTATCTCCCTTTAAATTTAAAGAGGAGTTTCCTTCAGCTAAGATGGTCTTTGCTCTTTCTGCATCCTTGTTAAATACAATCTGTGCACTGTCAGACCATATTGGGCTTTTATGATTGAAATGCTCTAGTGGTTTTTATAAATTGTGCACGTCGGACAGCAAGGCTCTGTTGGCTGAGGTGATTGAGCCATTTCCTATTGATCTAGTGCCTTCCCCTCCTCCCCTGTTCCTAATAATGTTCCATTGCTCTGCTCTTCATTATTTTGGTCTTTTATCAATCCCTGTATTGGTAAATGTATTGTAATATATGTTTTCTGTGTTTAAGCCTTCTGGCTTCCAAAGGCTTTTATACCTGATCAAGATTTTTTGCATAGAAAATAAAAGCTGTACCTAGTACTAGTTTGGCACTTTTGTTTTGTTTTCCAAATACAAGGAGTACATTGTAAAACGTCATTTTAGGAAACCTGCTTGTTTGCTTGTCTGAGTGGAATAAATTGCCAGTTACTGCAGGAAATCAAATATGTATAATTTTATCTGACATGGCCTTTATCATCTGTATTTTACAGAAAACCCCTTCAGATTGCTAAATTGCCTTTGAATAAAATGTATCACTGTACAGATTGCTGTCAGGATACATTCTTATAAAGAGTCTTCTCAGTGATTGTGGTGGTGGCAGAAAGGGACAATGACTGCAATGAGCTGGGTTCTCTCTTGCTAGTGGTTAGTACCTATAAAAAAGAGATACACTGTTTCTTTGACAGCCTCTGAAATACTAACACCACTATAATTATTTGTGGTGGAAGCTGGACTAAACACAGAAAGAGAAGGGAATTGTGACAGCACTGCTAAATATCTTGCTTCTGATACCTGCTAAAGTTTCCTTCCTAAGAAAGAGCTCTTTTGTGCCCAATGTGTGATGAGAAATCATAATAAATCTTTCTTCACCCATCAACTAAAATCAAAGTGAAGAAAAAAATTGTTCTGCAAGAACACAACACTAGGAGATCAATAGCATGCACAGTAATGACGACAATTAATTTCCATGCACAACTCCATTACCTAACCTCAAACTGTGAATTTTATACACACACATGTGTGTGCATCTCCACTCCCCCCATGCTATCTAGTACATGGAGAGAGGGAGATAGAAGTAAGATAGGATTGGAGGAAAACTGCATGGGGTAAAACACAAGAGAGTTACGCTGGTGTGATTTGCAACTAGAGCTGATAAAACCCCTTTGTACCACACCATGCCACCATGTGTGCTACATGTAATGCATGCATTACCAAAATATTATGTCAAATTTTTGGATGAGTTTTAAGAAATTGTATTGGGATTGTATTTTTGTATCCCTTCCCTGTAAAGCTAAGTGTTTTAGCTACCAAAAATCTTAGAGGCAGCCAAAAAACCTCAGAACCATTTCATCTATTGCACCTTATATTGACTCACTTGCTTTCTACCCCCAATCTATTTTCCCAGGACTGATTCGAACATTCCCAAACCCCAAGCAGTTTTTAATAGACATAATTACAACAATATCTTTCTGCCTCAAAAATCTCTTTTCCTCTTCCCCGCAAATTTGGAATTCTCACAACTGAGGCTCAGTATGAGCAAAAAAGTGACAATCATTCTAGCAAGACCTCCTCCTTCTCCTCTTTACTTCCAATACCCTCTCCTCTTTCTTCCTTGTTTTTTCTTCTTGTAAGATTTTCTCTCAAGGTTGCCAAAAACTGAGGAGATTTTGTCAGAATCGAATCCAAATTTAAAATCCATGTCATAGTCAAACTGATCTAGAGTGAGAGAGAGAGAGAGAGAGAGAGAGAGAGAAAGAAAGACAGTGTGTGTGTGTGTTGGTATTTTGAAAGGTCTTGATTATAGATACAGGATTATTTTATATTCTAAAGATTTTAAACTTATTTTACATTAACAGATGATACAGAAATTTACAGAAAGAGCAGATCAGGCCTAGGGTAAAATTTTCAGTTGCATCTAAGTGACTTAGGGGCCTAAGTGTTATCAAAAGCCAACAAGACTTAAACTCCTAAATGCCTATTTCACTTTTGAAATGAGACTTAGGTACGTTGAAAATTCTATCCCAACTATGTATAAAAAAATTTCATACTCTATGGGTAAACAATGTGTGGAAATTTTTTACAGGAAACATTTATGGTTTCAATTTGGTCCAAGGTGCTCATCATGATTTAGAGGGAAGAGTAATACTAAGTAGCTAGACAAAAAAGTGGGAGTATCATTGGATGGGAATGCAGGTTAATGATACTCAATTAACACTTAATTGATCTGCAAGAAATGAAAATCGTAAAGGAAGTTGTCAAGGTTTCTTTCCTCACTTTGAACTTCAGAGTACAAAAGTGGGGACCTGCATGAACACTTCTAAGCTTAATTACTAGCTTAGATCTGGTAATGCTGCCACCAGCCAGAAATTCAGTGTCTGGTGCACTCCCTGTCCCGCCCCCCCTGCCCAGACTTTCCCCTCCCTGGGTTGCCTTGAGAGGCTTCACCAATTCCCTGGTGAACATAGATTTAAACTCCTTGGATCTTAAAACAAGGAGGAATTAACCATCCCCTCTCCTCTCCCCCCACACCAATCCCTGGTGAGTTCAGACCCAATTCCCTTTTAATTTTTAATTAAAGAAAGAAAAGGTAAAAATTATTTCTGTAAAATCAGGATGGAAAATGCTTTACAGGGTATTCAGATTCATATAGACCAGAGGGACCCCGCCCAGCCTTAAATTCAAAGTTACAGCAAACAGAGGTAAAAATCCTTCCAGCAAAAAGAAACATTCACAAGTTGAGAAAACAAACATAAGACTAATCCGCCTTGCCTGGCTCTTACTTACAATTTTGAAACATGAAAGACTGATTCAGAAAGATTTGGAGAGCCTAGATGTACATCTGATCCCTCTTAGTCCCAAGAGCGAACAACCCCCAAAACAAAAAGCACAAACAAAGACTTCCTTCCACCAAGATTTGAAAGTATCTTGTCCCCCTATTGATCCTCTGGTCAGGTGTCAGCCAGGTTTACTGAGCTTCTTAACCTTTTACATGTAAAAGAGACATCAACCCTTAACTATCTGTTTATGACAGAAGTAATGAAGAAGGTGGATTCCTTTTTGTTCTGTCACTCAATAGCTATCTAGATAACGCCACTATAGTAGCTGAGTGCCTCACAGACTATCACATTTATCCTCACTGCATGAGAAGAAGTACTTAGAGAAATTAGAGAAAAGTGTATTACAGAAGCACCACTACTGACACCTTTCTGGTAAGGATAGATCAGTATTCCTAGTCTTCCTCAACTGTAGAAATTCATTTCAATTTCAAATTTGTTGTAACAGAGTAATGCTACTTTAGTTTGGTTAAAATTACAGCCTTCCAATAATAGATGGAATTTATTTCAAGGGTTTGTTGTTGTTGTACTTTTAGTGCTTTTATAGTACTTCTGTAATTCAAGCAGATGGCTGTTTTTTTCTGATGTGTATTAATGTCCTACAATATTATATAACATTAGTCCACTACTCTGACTTCCTATAAATGCTTCCTCAAGACCAACTCTGCTCTGACACCTACATATCAGTGCTCGTTTTGTTGTGCATCAGTCAGGGGTAGCTGATTTTTGTTACTTACTAAATTGGAACCATCAGGAAACCTGTATAAACCACATGAGCTTATTACTGGTATCCTTGTCAAGTGTTTGTTACAGTCATTTGTTTCATTTGCATTGTCTTACAGAGAGTTTTGCTGCAGTACTACGTTTATAATTATTAGTCATTTTGGATCAACATAGATATATACATAAATAAAATGTAATCTAACAAAATAATTATTTGTTTGGTTGAAGTTTTATTTAATTTTTTAAAAGTGGCCAATTTACCATATTTTCATTTACATGTGAGCCACTGGGTATAAATAGAGGTGTATATGTCTGGGTGTAAAAAAAGGATTTCTTTGTTGTAACTACATTGCCGGAAAAGAAAGGTGAAATAAAAGACACTAGAATGAAGGGGAGGTTGATAAACTGTGCAGGCTGGGATGATAGGGTTACTTGTGGCCTCATCTAGAAGAGCAGTTAAAAGGCACAGAATCCCAAAACATTTGTACAAATAAAAGATGGAAGGGGGGTAAGGTCCAAGAGAGAATGATAGGAAAGGAGTAGTTAAGCATGATATTATTAACAGCAAGCCAGCAAAAATACAAAGTATACAAGTCTCATGAATTTACAACATATTAGAGCAGTTACACTTGTAAAAATTCATTCAAATTTATCAAGTCACAAACATTAATGAATAATTTGACAATGATATAAAATATAACCTTACCTTTCCTGTGTGGGAGAATTCAGACTAAACAAGATTCTCAGGCAGCAAATTTCAGGGCTGCCCCGCAAAGTGTTGATCCAGATCCTGGGTGGACTTTCACCCCTCCTCCCGAATATACATGTCAGACACTACTCCTGACCTAACCCTGCAAACTTATTTTTTCTATAGTTTGTTTTTCAAGTCCTCGTTACTAATGCTGTCACATGCTAGAGCAGTGTTTATGCACTAGCTAGCCTCCTAAGGCAATGTGTACAGCAGAGGGAGTGGGACTCAAGCCCCACATGCTTTCCAATTGCCAGATACCTGAGTCCAATATTTTCCTGATGGTGAGATTCAAGACGTGGAATGACCCCTAACTTTGGACCCCAAGAAATGTTGCTATACATTCTCCATCTTCCAAGACAGAAGAGATTCCCACAACCCTCCACCTAAACACAGAAATCCCCCCACCCCACACACCCCTACATAGCAATGAGGGTCTTCACAGTCCTCCTCTCTTCCATTTTCTCATGGTTTGGATGAGTTTTGGCAGCACTGCCCTGTGTTTCTCCTCTCAGTGATAGGAGACGGTTCGGTGGCTCCAAAAAATCACTGAACCATTGTGTTGAGTCAGCTGATCTGTGTACTAACTGCATCTCTCTCTCACACACACAGAGCCAATTGCTGACCAGTTCAGGTAACAGTGAAGCATACAAATTTCAGATATTGTTCCACTGATGGCATATCATTGAAGACCAAAAAAAATTGTGTTTCCAAATTTAGTGGCTCCTATGTTAGGGTTTGAGAGGTGTTGGGAAACCTTAACACTTACTAAAAATTATGGGCACCACCTTAATGTCAAAACTCCAGCTGGAAACATGATCAGACCCAGTGACAGTTGTGAAACCCACAGCACAGCTAAATATAAGGTCCTTATTGTACCAATGTTCTTATTTAAAACCTAAGGAGTTTTTAGAGGGAGCTAATCATTAGAGGGAAGCCACTGACAACAGGAAAGAATTATACACAGGATTGTATTACCAAATACCTATAATACCACTGTCAAATTTAATTATAAGGTCGGTATTTTTGCCAAATTTTCTGCCATAAACTTATTCAATATAAACTAAAACTATCACGTTGTCATTAACTAGAATTCCAATATGTGCCTCTTGAAATCAACGGTTCTGTGAAAAACAGTCTGCAATATTTCACAGCTGAAGTTTACAATTAATAAGTCTTTTCATTCAGCTAATCAGCGATTACATTAACTGCACGTCTAACCACTAATAAGCAGTGTCTGATAATTATTTTACAAGCAAAACAAAAATGACAATGTTGATGCATTGTGATGACACATCTCATTATAACTGGGTTATGACAAAGTAATTCTAATAGAAACAATGATAAGTTATATTGTCTTTACTATGCTACAACTTGATAATGCACTGGATAACTTTAAATTGTATATGGAATGTGAGCACATTTCTGAATGCTACATTCATAGACAATGCAAGAATTCTCTCTTTTGTCTTATTTAGTTTTAGAATACTGATTTACCTCACTGCTTTATTACAAACTATATCTCTAGAGACAATTTGGTATATATTTTAGACTATAAGATTTTCCTGAAACAATCACTGCATTTAAACACACAACCACTAGAAACTGAGATGCCAGATTGTTGAGTTTTTTTCCCCGCCATAATGATCAATTTTAAATCTGTGCATCAGTCTAAAACCACCATATGTACAACATACTTGCACATAGTACAAAAGTTACCAACTGGAGCCTGAAACCTGCACGGAAAGAGACAGAATATTCTTATATTCTCTTCAGTGAGTCTGATTCCGATTTCTATATTATCCATTTAAACACAACCTTTTTATCAAAATGGCCTATATCTAACTTTTAACTCTTAACATGCTAGGTACTTAAAGGTGCTGCCAAAACAGTGGTGTAGTGAGGCTGTGTGGTTCCCTGCCATCCCGGAGAGAGATGAGTCCCTCTGGAAACCAGAGTCAGCAGGGCCAGGGAGCTCTGAGCCCGCTCCCAAAGGGTCACGCATTGCTCCGGAAGTACAAAGGCCCGTCCTCAGAGCTCACTGAGAGAGCAACCGCTGGGCAGGCCAGACGCCTCCGGCCTAGCTCGCAATTGGGAAACCCCAGCAGCCTGCAGTAAACTCGAGGACTGCCCTGCGCCAGTATCATAACCTTAGTCCCAGATTTGGACCTTAGCGTCCAAAATATGGGGGTTAGCATGAAAACCTCCAAGCTTAGTTACCAGCTTGGACCTGGTACCTGCTGCCACCACCCAAAAAATTAGAGTGTTTTGGGGCACTCTGGTCCCTCTGAAAAACCTTCCCTGGGGACCCCAAGACCCAAATCCCTTGAGTCTCACAACAAAGGGAAATCATCCTTTTTCCCTTCCCCCCTCCAGGTGCTCCTGAAGAGATACACAGACACAAGCTCTGTGAAACTACACAGAGTGACTCCCCCTCTCTGTTTCCAGTCCTGGAAACAAAAAGTACTTTCCTATTCCCCCAGAGGGAATGCAAAATCAGGCTAGCAAATCCAACACACAGATCTCCCCGATTTCTTCCTCCCACCAATTCCCTGGTGAGTACAGACTCAATTTCCCTGAAGTAAAGAAAAACTCCAACCGGTCTTAAAAGAAAGCTTTATATAAAAAGAAAGAAAAATACATACAAATGGGCTCTCTGTATTAAGATGATACAATACAGGGTCAATTGCTTAAAAGAATATTGAATAAACAGCCTTATTCAAAAAGAATACAAATCAAAGCACTCCAGCACTTATATTCATGCAAATACCAAAGAAAAGAAACCATATAACTTACTATCTGATCTCTTTGTCCTTACACTTAGAAACAGAAGACTAGAAAGTAGAAACTACTTCTCCAAAGCTCAGAGAAAGCAGGCAGACAGACAAAAGACTCAGACACTCAATTCCCTCCACCCAAAGTTGAAAAAATCCGGTTTCCTGATTGGTCCTCTGGTCAGGTGCTTCAGGTGAAAGAGACATTAACCCTTAGCTATCTGTTTATGACACGCCCCCCAAATTGCAGACAGTGTGGAAGCTCACTGGCGGCGATTTCCTTCTAGAACTTGAAAATAAACAGATTAATACAACACATAAACCTTTACATATACTCCTAAGTATATAACTAACAGACTTCTACATTTTAAGAACACTTTTTAGCTACTGAATTCTGGGAAACTCTCACGGGAGAGGGCATCAGCTACTTTGTTAGAAGCTCCTGTGATGTGTTGAATTTCAAAATCAAAATCTTGGAGAGCTAAACTCCAACGAAGAAGTTTCTTGTTGTTCCCCTTGGCAGTATGAAGCCACTTTAGTGCAGCATGGTCAGTTTGTAGTTGGAATCGCCGTCCCCAAACATATGGGCGTAGCTTTTCCAGGGCGTACACAATGGCATAGCATTCCTTTTCACTGACTGACCAGTGACTTTCCCCCTCAGACAGTTTCTTGCTGAGAAACACGACAGGATGGAAGTTGTGATCTGTTGCTTCCTGCATGAGCACTGCTCCTATACCACGCTCAGATGCATCTGTGGTTACTAGGAATGGCTTGTCAAAGTCCGGGGCCCTGAGCACAGGGTCAGACATGAGCGTCGCCTTAAGCTGGGTAAAGGCCTTTTGACACTCATCAGTCCACTTAACCGCATTTGGCTGGGTCTTTTTGGTCAGGTCGGTCAATGGGGCAGCGATTTGGCTGTAGTGTGGTACAAATCGCCTGTAGTATCCGGCCAAGCCTAAGAAGGATTGGACCTGCTTCTTTGACCGTGGGACAGGCCACTTTTGGATAGCATCCACCTTGGCCTGTAGGGGGTTTATGGTTCCTCGACCCACCTGGTGCCCCAGGTAAGTCACTCTGTTTTGGCCTATTTGACACTTTTTGGCCTTAACAGTTAGTCCTGCCTGCCTGATGCGCTTAAAGACCTTTTCCAGGTGTAGTAGGTGTTCGGGCCAGGAGTCTGAAAAAATGGCCACATCATCGAGGTAGGCAACTGCAAATTCTCCCAGTCCAGCTAGTAGACCATCTACCAGCCTCTGGAAGGTGGCGGGTGCATTTCGAAGGCCGAAAGGAAGGACATTGAATTCATACACCCCCGCATGGGTGACGAATGCTGACCTCTCCTTGGCAGGTTCATCTAGCGGTACTTGCCAGTACCCCTTGGTTAAGTCTATTGTAGAGATGAACTGGGCACGTCCCAACTTTTCCAATAGCTCATCGGTGCGTGGCATTGGATAGTTGTCCGGACAAGTTACCGCATTTAGCTTACGGTAGTCCACGCAAAAGCGTATTTCCCCATCTGGTTTGGGTACCAGAACCACTGGAGATGCCCATGCACTAGTAGATGAGCGGATTATACCCATCTGTAGCATGTTCTGGATCTCCCGTTCTATAGCAGCTTGGGCATGAGGAGACACTCGGTAGGGTGGGGTTCTGATTGGGTGAGCATTACCTGTATCAATGGAGTGGTATGCTCGTTCAGTCCGTCCTGGGGTGGCTGAGAACAATGGGGCGAAGCTAGTGCACAGCTCCTTGATTTGTTGCCGCTGCAGACGTTCCAGGGTGGTTGAGAGGTTCACCTCTTCCACGGCACCGTCTTTTTTTCCGTCGTAGTAGACACCGTCAGGCCACTCAGCATCATCTCCCTGGACTGTAAACTGACAAACCTGTAAGTCTCTGGAATAGAAAGGCTTGAGAGAATTAACATGGTACACTTTAGGCTTTAGTGAGGAATTGGGAAATGCTATGAGGTAGTTTACAGCTCCCAGGCGCTCTTGGACCGTGAAGGGCCCTTCCCATGATGCTTCCATCTTATGGGCCTGTTGCGCCTTCAAGACCATAACCTGGTCTCCTACCTTGAAGGAACGTTCTCTGGCATGTCTGTCATACCAGGCCTTTTGCTCTTCTTGAGCATCCTTTAGGTTCTCTCTAGCAAGGGCTAAAGAGTGTCGGAGGGTGCTTTGTAGGTTGCTTACAAAGTCCAGAATGTTAGTTCCTGGAGAAGGCGTAAACCCCTCCCATTGCTGCTTCACCAACTGTAATGGCCCCTTAACCTCGTGACCATACACAAGTTCAAACGGTGAAAACCCTAAACTGGGATGTGGTACAGCCCTGTAGGCAAACAGCAACTGCTGCAACACTAGGTCCCAATTATTGGAGAATTCGTTGATGAATTTTCGTATCATGGCCCCCAAAGTTCCATTGAACCTTTCCACCAGGCCATTGGTTTGATGGTGGTACGGGGTGGCAACCAAGTGATTCACCCCATGAGTTTCCCACAGTTTTTCCATGGTCCCTGCCAGGAAATTAGACCCTGAATCTGTAAGGATGTCGGAGGGCCAACCTACCCTGGCAAAGATGTCTGTTAGGGCCAGGCACACAGTGTTAGCCCTGGTGTTGCCTAGAGCTACTGCTTCCGGCCATCGGGTAGCAAAGTCCACTAAAGTCAGTACGTACTGCTTTCCTCTGGGCGTCTTTTTTGGGAAAGGGCCCAGAATATCCACAGCTACTCGCTGAAATGGGACCTCAATTATGGGGAGTGGCTGGAGAGGGGCCTTGACCTGGTCTTGAGGCTTTCCCACTCTTTGGCATACCTCACAAGACCGGACATACTTGGCAACGTCCTTGCCCATCCCCTCCCAGTGGAAGGACTTCCCCAACCGGTCCTTGGTTCTGTTCACCCCAGCATGGCCACTGGGATGATCATGGGCTAAGCTTAAGAGCTTCCCCCGGTACTTAGTTGGAACCACCAACTGTTTTTGCGGCTGCCATTCTTCCCGGTGTCCACCAGAAAGAATTTCCTTGTATAAAAGTCCTTGGTTTATAACAAACCGGGATCGATTAGAAGAGCTGAGAGGCGGTGGGGTGCTCCGTGCCGCCGCCCAAGCTTTCTGAAGGCTGTCATCCGCTTCCTGCTCAGCCTGGAACTGTTCCCTTGAGGCTGGGGTCACCAGTTCTTCCTCAGACTGTGGACTTGGGCTTGGTCCCTCTGGAAGCGATGTAGGTGATGGGGTTGTTTCCGTTGCTGGTGAATCGCTCTCCGCTGGTGCACCTGAGGGTATTTCAGGCTCTGGCTGAGCCTTTTGGGTATGGCTGTCTTTTGCTTCTGTCAGTTCTGGCTCGCTCGCGCCCACTGGCGTTGAGTTTGAAGATGGGGTTGCAATTGCTGGTGCTGGTTGCTGTTCCAGTTCCGGGCCTGGGACTGGAGGTGCTGTGGCTGTTTCAGTGGTAGGCATGGAATCCGGGTCCACTACCTCTGTCTGGGTCTCTGGTAACACAGACGGGGCGTCTGTGGACGGCTCAGGAACAGGAATGGGTCTGGAAGCTTGCCTGGTTTGGCTACGTGTAACCATTCCCACTCTCTTGGCCCGCCTCACCTGGTTGGCCAAGTCTTCCCCCAGTAGCATGGGGATAGGATAATTGTCATAGACTGCAAAAGTCCACATTCCTGACCAGCCTTTGTACTGGACAGGCAGTTGAGCTGTAGGCAAGTCTACAGCTTGTGACATGAAGGGGTAAATTGTAACTTTGGCCTTTGGGTTGATGAATTTGGGGTTAACGAAGGATTGGTGGATAGCTGACACTTGTGCCCCCGTGTCTTTCCACGCAGTAACCTTCTTTCCGCCCACTCTCAAATTTTCCCTTCACTCCAAGGGTATTTGAGAGGCATCCGGGCCTGGGGATCTTTGGTGTGATGGTGGTGTAATTAATTGCACTCGCATGGTGTTCTTGGGACAGTTGGCCTTGATATGTCCCAGTTCATTACACTTAAAGCATCTTCCATCTGATGGGTCACTGGGCCGAAGTGAGTTACTGGAGACTGGTGAGGTGGAAGAGTAGGGCGTCTGTGGCTTTACTTGGGTGGTATGTGGGGTCTTTGGCTGTCCTCGGTTGTAGGGTTTATGGTCTGTGTGCCCCCTGGGGTAATCGTTTCCCTTGACAGTAGCTTTCTTGCTTTTTGCTAGTTCCATCCATTTGGCTCCAATCTCCCCCGCCTCAGCGATATCTTTGGGATTTCCATCTTGTATGTACCGTGTGATGTCTTCAGGAACACCATCCAAGAACTGCTCCATTTGTATGAGGAGGTGCAGTTCTTCCAAGGTTTGAATGTTGTTTCCTGTTATCCAGGCCTCATAGTTTTTTCCAATGTAGTAGGCGTGTTTGGGAAATGACACCTCTGGTTTCCACTTTTGGGTTCTGAAGCGCCGACGGGCATGATCTGGGGTTATCCCCATCCTGTATCTGGCCTTGGTTTGAAAAAGTTTATAGTCATTCATTTGCTGCTTAGGCATTTTAGCTGCCACCTCTGCTAAAGGTTCACTGAGCTGTGACCTCAATTCTACCATGTACTGGTCTTCGGGAATGCTGTACCCAAGACAGGCTCTTTCAAAATTTTCCAAGAAGGCCTCGGTGTCATCCCCTGCCTTGCAGGTGGGAAATTTCCTGTGCTGTGGAGCAATATTTGGCGCCGGGTTGTTAGGGTTGGCTGGCACAGGCAGCCCAGCTTTTGCCAACTCCAGTTCATGTTTTCTCTGTTTTTCCTTCTCTTCATTCTCTTTTTGTTGTTTTTCCATTTCTCGGCGGTGGGCCAACTCTTCTTCTTCTTGTTTCCTTCGGTGGGCGAACTCTTCTTCTTCTAGTTTTCTTTTGTGTGCTGCCTGTTTGATTTGTTCTTCTCTTTCTTTCATCTCCATCTCTTTTTGTTTTATTTCCAGTTGTCGCCTGTGTTCAGCTTCTTTGATTTGCTCTTCGGCCTCAATTTTTGCCTTAGAAGTCATGATTCCTGTTTTCTTGTGTTGGGGTGCCCTCCGGTGTTTATCTTCTGCACTGCAGGCTCTGTTGCCTCCTGAAGTCTGCCTAGCAACAGTGCCTTTAGCTAATCTTCAATGTTAAGTAAACCTGAAAAACCACTTTATTTGCATGCATATAGTGCTGGAAATTGCCTCCTAATGGGAGGGCTATTGCATGACAAAAGACCCTTAACAGTCTGGTAATGGCTTCTCGCTTAACATGCAAGCCACAAACTGCCAGAGAGAGCAGAAAAAAAAATTCTCTCTGGTTCCCTTTTAAAACCAACTGTTTCTCTCTGCTAAAAAGCCCTTAGCAGAGAAGAGAAAAATATAATATTCCTACTGGCTTCTGGATTCTGTCTATATCCCACCTGCTGCCACTCATGTTATAACCTTAGTCCCAGATTTGGACCTTAGCGTCCAAAATATGGGGGTTAGCATGAAAACCTCCAAGCTTAGTTACCAGCTTGGACCTGGTACCTGCTGCCACCACCCAAAAAATTAGAGTGTTTTGGGGCACTCTGGTCCCTCTGAAAAACCTTCCCTGGGGACCCCAAGACCCAAATCCCTTGAGTCTCACAACAAAGGGAAATCATCCTTTTTCCCTTCCCCCCTCCAGGTGCTCCTGAAGAGATACACAGACACAAGCTCTGTGAAACTACACAGAGTGACTCCCCCTCTCTGTTTCCAGTCCTGGAAACAAAAAGTACTTTCCTATTCCCCCAGAGGGAATGCAAAATCAGGCTAGCAAATCCAACACACAGATCTCCCCGATTTCTTCCTCCCACCAATTCCCTGGTGAGTACAGACTCAATTTCCCTGAAGTAAAGAAAAACTCCAACCGGTCTTAAAAGAAAGCTTTATATAAAAAGAAAGAAAAATACATACAAATGGGCTCTCTGTATTAAGATGATACAATACAGGGTCAATTGCTTAAAAGAATATTGAATAAACAGCCTTATTCAAAAAGAATACAAATCAAAGCACTCCAGCACTTATATTCATGCAAATACCAAAGAAAAGAAACCATATAACTTACTATCTGATCTCTTTGTCCTTACACTTAGAAACAGAAGACTAGAAAGTAGAAACTACTTCTCCAAAGCTCAGAGAAAGCAGGCAGACAGACAAAAGACTCAGACACTCAATTCCCTCCACCCAAAGTTGAAAAAATCCGGTTTCCTGATTGGTCCTCTGGTCAGGTGCTTCAGGTGAAAGAGACATTAACCCTTAGCTATCTGTTTATGACAGCCAGCTACCAGGAGGCGTTGCCACGTCTACCCCTCACCAGCTATTGCGAGTAACCCATGATGCTGGACCCCCCTGAGGACACCACCCCAACTCAGGTACTTCAAGAGGGGGAGTATGGAAGTAGCCTGGGGGGCAGCCAACCTTAGACTGGCTGCATCGTTGCCAGAACCACATCAGTGGGTTGCAGCCAGGATCCCCACTGACACAGCAGCGGGTCTTCTGCAGCTGCTAGAGCCCAGGGCTGGGGCGCAGTGGAGTGGGAGGGTGTGTGTGCCCCCTGCCACCCAACTCATGGGTGGCAGTCTCCCCCTCTCCAAGGCCCTTTCGAAACTAGGGCCTGGGCCTACTGTTTATATACTGTTGTTGCTCAGCCCCTGCCTGAGGGCCTAAGTGCCTGACCCACCATTGCCCCGCCCTGACTTAGGGCCTGCGCTTGTGGTGTTTGTTTCTGCCCTTACAAAGGCCATTGAGGAAGACTCCTGCGGCTGAACTAATTCCCCACAAGACATCTTCCCGAGTTTAGTGAGGCGGTGTGGTTCCCCGCCACCCCAGAGAGACACGAGCCCCAGCTTACCTCTTTACAAATGGTTTGAAGAAAGTGAGGGGACAGGTTCTAAACTCATCTATGCATTGTTTTGCCCAAATAGGCTGCTATGGTGGGAGGGTAAGCAAACCATTAGAATTTCAGAGAGAGAGAGGGAAGACAGCCAAGCGGCCAATTGTTAACACATTGTCCACCACACAGAAGATCAAGAGTTTCTCTCTTGCTCCTCAGATGAAAAAGACTGGAAATGATGCAAGACAGACTGCTCTGTCCTTGAAGAGGAGGCACTACTTTGATTCTCTCTCAAACAACATCTTCTGCCCAGTGGCTACAGCAGAACCTACATGTATGCAGACCTCCTTGGCTCAGGGAGGTGTGATGGGCAGTACAGACCATTCTGAAACCCAACAGATGCCCTTCATGTCCCCCCCTCCCACCACACAGACACATCTTTATTATCCTTAATGAAGAGAAGCAGCAGCAATTTGGCCAACAAGATAGGAGAGCTTCGCATGCAGGAAAGAAGGATTTCAGTTGAGATGAGTTGAGAGGTTATAAATGGGTCCCACTACGGCATGCTCCACTAACGATTGCAGCATTTCATTAATATTCAGGTCCGGTGAAGTCAGGGGTATAAAAAAGGGCAGTTTCTAGGGAAAGAGGAATGCCTAGGGAACTGTTTTCCTTGTCTGTAGGAGCTTGGAGCAGTTCTTTGTTAGTTTGTTTATTAAGGTTTCCGAGCTAATCAAGGGTGGCTTCCGAATCCTGCACACTGGGTCCTTTTATTTTGCTAATATCTAAATCAATAAATGAGGTTTCTCTAAAGAGATGTTTTTGCTTTCCTTCAGAAGAGCCTCTGGTAATTGGTGGGGGTGGATCAGAATATGTGGTCTTCCGTCCCGAGGCTTTGCCAGGATATGGCAAACAAAAGTGAGATTGGAAGTAAACAAGGGAGAAAAGTAGGATGCTTCTAGAATATGCCAGTGTGTGAAATGCAATAATAGGTATTATTTCCATGGAGGGAAAATGGTTTGTTACCACAGTATTTTCATGACTAGTTTTTTTTAAGTGGAGCCTCATTACATTCTGTCATACATGAATATTTACTTCATCCAATGGCTTTTGAAAAAAAGACTTCAAAGAAGCTTTTATAATATAGGTTATGCATCCACTAATTAAATATCACCAATCCCTTATAATGAGCAACACTCTGCCAGCCCCAATCTAAATTTCTAAGGCAACTTGATTATGTTGGAGTTGAGGTAAGAGGCCATTTCTTGAGGATCCTCCATCACAGACATCAGAGAGCAGTAGTCATTGAAGGGCATCTAAAGCAGAAGCAATTTTCTCAGTCTTGACATTTTTTAGTAAATTAGTCACTTGTCGAGCAGAGTGACAGTTATACAGCAAAACAAAATCTTGTAGAGCTCTTCATTTATTCTTGGAAATGTTGTTTATGTCACTGTCAAGTAACAGAAAAGTCTCTAACCTCTTTCCTTCTGAAATGCCCTATCTCAAGGGGCTTCTTGCAAATCATTTCTTAATGAAATTTAAATGACAAGTATTTTTTTTTAGCTTTAGGTATAGCTAACTGTTTTTCCCTACCTCCCTGACATTTTCTTTTGTAACTAAATCACTCTATAGAAGGCAATGTACGGGATATGAATAAAAGATTTGTTATTTAAGAAAGCAATACCTCATTATAGGTAGCTTAACCACATCTTATAAATTATCATTACTAAAAAAACAATCATTAGAAGTGCAACATATAGCATATAGAAGATTGCCAAATGTCTGGCTTTACTGTACATTAATCAGAGCCAGATTCTGTTCTAACTCATGGTGAGTAGCATCTGACTCCAGAAGTGATTTCACTGAGATCGTTCATGGAGTAAGGTGCTACAGAACATATGAAAGGGTATCAGAATCTGGTCCATAGATGGGAATGGACATTTGAGGGCTATAAAATACATATGAGGGGGAGAGAGGGGAGGGGGAAGAGAAGTTAAATATAAACACATCTTTTAAAAATGATTTTTATTTTATTACACATAATTGGTATGCATTTATTGCTCCTGTAATTTGCCAGGTCTGACAGGCCCGAAGACTGAAATCCTCTTATCTAGGCAGGATATGGACAGCAGGGCCTGGGCAGCAAATTGGAAAGTTTCTGCAACCTGATGCTCTAATATGTGTTGAGACCACTTCTTTCAACGGGCACAAGGAAAACAATGGTTACTTAGGAAAAGAGAGATGAAAGAAATTCACATAAGCATTCTTTGGAGCATAAGTACATCTTGGATAAATATGCTGCAATGTCATGCAAACTGCTTCAACTTTAAAAATCTGGCCTCTCCTCTATAGCTGCAGTAAGGAAGCTAATCAGTGGGAAGTATGGTGCTGCTATTTGGTATGTGGACTCATGCTTGGGGAATCTGAATGTAGCAGGTCAAGATATATCTGTGGTCTACAACCCCTTGCTGATATGCCAGAGTTCAAGATCCTCCATGAGACTTGTTTATTGAAGTGAGGCTGGGGTCAGATGTCTAAATACTTATGGACTCTTGTTCAAGTTCAACTTCAGGAGCTCCAAAACCGGTGACTACTTTGTTGCTGAGAGAAGGTGTAAATGAGGGGACATCCCCTTTCCTAAGCAGCAAGGCAGCTGCAGCTGCCATCTGTACATGTCCCTGCAGATGTGGCAGGTGGCAGCAGAATAAGGCAGCAGGACAGCAGCAGCAGCAGCTTTTTCTTAAGGTTTCCCCACCAGAGACAGAGAGACTGCCCACTGGGTTTCTCTTCCCTTTAAGCTCTCTAAAATAAGCTACAGGAGCACTGACAAGCTGGTGCCTTCCCTCTTAGCAGCAGTTGGAGCAGAAACCAGGGGAGGAGCCTAATGTTACAGAGCACTGCACCCCAGCCTGCAGAAAACATCCCAAGATTCTCTTCACAGTGGTTCCACCCCAAAATTCACTTTCCTGCAAAACTCACTCATTCCCAGTGTCTCTGCCAACCAATAATGCATAATAGTTTGGCTCTAGCATATCACAGGATTAAGAAGCTGTTACAAAAACTAGAGTTAAAAGCAAAGCTATGGAAAAATAGAGAAAATTAGATCTGATTGGATTCTGATATTTTATCAGCAACACTTTGCTTAACCCCACTATGTTATCAGGTTCCTTGCCTGGGTTTAGGATTTTCCTCCAGAGGTGCAAAGCAAAAAGCCTTCTATTTTAAAGTACGAGAGCTTTTCCCGGAGCAAAAGCAAGTACTGGACTTTTTTTAATATGCTCTGAATTTTGGTAGTGAAGTTCATAGAAAGTTTGTGCACTATTAGAACAAAAAGATTGTCTTCAGTTCACACAGAGAATGGGGAATAAATATGAGGATGACACTTCAATTTATTGAGCCCTCTTTGGAAACCTCCCATGGAAGGTCACGCGGTCAAAACCTCTTAGTCAACTGTATTTTCAGTTTTCAACAGCAGTTTAAAAAACACCACCTTTTGTTCCATTTGTAGCCCACACAATAGCAGGGCTTCACTTTCCTTTCCTTTGTTCCCAGATTATGCAGCAAATATAGTTTATCATTAAAAAAGATTTCTAATCCTATAAAGGAGTAAATTGTTATGTCACGTTCCCTGTAGCTTAAGATACCCAAAGAATAAGGTTTTCCCAATAAAAATAATATTTAGTTAAAATTTGTATTGTTTTCTCAGCTGACCGAGAACAGTCAAATCTCTTAGCCATTATCCAGGAACCAGTCCAGATTTTTGCACTCACACTCTCAATATAATTGGATCTTTATACTGTCCAAGTGCTTAACCATCAACGGTCAGAGTCTGACTCTCTTTCCCACACTGACCAGTACTTTACATCTCAAATAGTCCCATTGAAAATCCAGCCCCATGTAAATTATTGATAATCAAAATAAGGTAAATGTATTAAAAGATTTTTATCAATAAATGTCAGTAAAAGTTGATTTCACCATTCACTCACAAATGACCAAAAAAATAATCCTTCAATAATAATCCAAATTTACAGATAGGCAATGTAAGAAAAATGCTGCTAGAGAATGTAGAGTTTCATGTAAGCATATTTACTTTGTACTTTTTGACATGAGATGTTGACAATGTGTTTTAACAGTTAAGTATCAGAGAGGTAGCCGTGTTAGTTTGGATCTGTAAAAAGCATACATGCATCTGACGAAGTGGGTATTCACCCTTGAAAGCTTAGGCTCCAATACATCTGTTAGTCTTTAAGGTGCCACAGGACTCTGTTGCTTTTAACAGTTAAAGCTTTATAACTTTTTGAATCTCAGCATGTACTGTCATTAACTAATTACTGTCCTGTAACTTCCTGCAGCTATGAAAATTAACTAGATACATTTTAAAATGCTTAAAACCCATAATTTTGCACAACTGTAAAAACTGTAAGATAAAACTAGAAATAAATGTTTAAAAATAAACATTGATATTTTCCATCAGAAATTATAAAAACATAAAAATTGATGGAAAATATCAAATTTTTTTTTCAAGCCTAGATATAAGAAAGCATTTCCCCTTCTGGCTTTTCTTACCTCCAGAAGACTGCTTTGAGGTATACCTCTTTCCACAGCACATCCACTTTATTTTTAACTGGCAAAAGAAGGTTACCTTAAAGATTTCATTCCAACACCTCTGAATGTTGAGCATACTGCCCTTCATGCATCCCAGACTCAGTAGGCCCCTCCTTCAAGCATTTTATTTTAAAACCTAGTAGCTCCAATCACTTTGTTTCCAAATTGGCATGTGTAAAAGAGTACAGATTCTACCAAGTTCCACTCTCCACTGCACACATTTGATCAAATTAGTAATACCAACCATTTCTAGATTCAGCACAATATAAAACACTCAACAAATTCTGTTTATTTCTCCCCTGAACCACAAAGGCTAAGCATATTATACATCTACACGATCAGGGAAAGCCTCACATGTAGCAAATTGCAACACATGCCCAAGTGTTGAACTAGGAAGCAGAGAAGACATGGAGGGAGTTCCTACAGCTTCCGGTGTACCATGGAGTCCAGATCCATACCTGCTTTGGAACGAGTGTGTCAGAGTGAGGAACAAAGAGTGCTGAAGATGAAGCAAATTGCAATGCTCACCCAAAACAATACACGGAGAAGGAACAATGGGCTGAAACTTCAACTCCCCTTTGGACCATGTAGTACTGGCTGTTAAACAGCTCCTTCGGCATATACCCCAGGTAGGCTCCAAGGATTCCATTCGTCTGCCTCAGGCCTTCTGAGCACAGAGCAAAGCTTTTTCATGTGGACATTTTTCTTGCCCAGGATTTCATTGTATGGTATTTGAAACACATCATCCCCATAGTGTTAAATCAGTATTCTATGTACAGCCTGTTTCTGCAAAGGCTCCCAAGCCTGGGAAATGCTTTCTTGAAAAGCTGTAGTTAATATAATGCATGCATACATTTTCTGAATGGTGTTATACCTATTTCCTTTGTTGAATCCAGATACCTGTACTGTTTCAAAATTTGTCTCTGTGTTATGTGGCCAAGGGAAGTTACTATTGTATCAGTTCACAATCTCCTTCAGAATCTTTAAGCAAAACACAGGGATTTGACAGCTGGAAATTTCCACTGTCTGCTCATCAACATCAATAAAACAAAGGATTCTCTATGAAAATAATGTGAATTTTCTGTATTAAAATACACTTTTCAAACTATGGAAAGCACATAAAATACACTAGTCTATCAATAAGAGAGAATTAATGAAAATCTTAGATTAAAACTTTCTGGGGGCGGTCGGAAAAAAGGCTTACCTCTCGACTGCAAACCACGGCCACATGCTTCATTGATTCCCAATATGCCCTGTCTCACAGAATCTGGCACCAGTATGCAGTGACTCCATTTATGGGTCTTCCATCTATGATAATAAACAAAGAGTTAAGAGGTGTGTGCTATTATGGTTGCTTGGAAGTGAAGACAGCATTGAAGCAAATTTAAAAAAAAAAATCACACTGGAGTGAAGGTTCACGGTACATATCAGTAATTTAGGGGTAAAAAACAAACTACAAGAATGTTGTAATTTTCCCTCAAATAAACTTTACAAACTTAAGGTCAGATTTAATATTAAACTTATACAAAATCTACATGAGCCTCCAATCTTCCTTCTTTGTTCTTTTCTCATTAACAGTCTCAGTGCCTTTTTCAAAGTCTACTGAAATCAATGGAAATCTTATCATTGACTTCAGTAACTTCTTGATCAGAGTCCTCTCCTGCAAATCCTTATTCACAAAGTTAATGTTTTGTGGAATCTGCTGTCTGGGTTACAATGTGTGATATATAAGAATGTAAGTGAGCATCTGTCCATATATTTTTACAGCTGCTTAGAAACATGTATGCATAATGTCTACTGGAATGTGCAGCTTTGTCGCTATATGCATTTTTACTCTTTTCAAGTACATGTTGTAATGTCGTGATCTGGGACTCAGAAGTTTGTATACAAAGATATAATGGATCTCTATTTTCTAATACCTGTATAAAACATGGTGTGACATTGCACCCCATAATGCTTTATAGAAATATGCTTATAAGTATAAATATGACATAAATGGAATATGTTTTAAGCTAGATATGCTACGTAACAGATCTTTGCAAAGGTTATGTTCCACTGACTGTATTAATCCTATTTGTATGCATGTATCATTTTTATATCTGAAGGTATGAGTGTTGATTCTATGCTTGTATTTAAAGTGTTTGCTGTAGGAAGTATATAAGGCAGATTTGGTCAACATAGTGTGAAGGGGTTATGTGAGTAATTAGGAGTACTTAGCTAACAATGGATCTTGGGAGACGCCAATCAACATCTAAGCTTTCCTGGGAATGTTCAAACTAATATGTAATCAATGGTGTCGGCCTGCAAAACGTTGAATCATTCATAGACATATGACTTGCCCAGGTGACTGCAAAACTCCATCTTGTGGAAGGGATTTTACACAGGAGAAGAGAGGGGTTTCCATCCACAAGAGAAAAACTATATAAGTCCCTGGAAACCGCTCCATTTTGTCTTCAGCTGGCTCAAGACACAGCCTCTCCACTCCAAAGAGATGACTGAAAGAACTGGAACAAAGGACAGTAACTATGGGTGTGTGAGTGATTGCTGGACCCAGACTAGAAAGGATTCTAGTCTCCCAAAGAAGCTTATTGGAACATCTCTGAGGGTGAGATTTACCTGCATTTAGTTTTCTACTGTATTAGGCTTAGGCTTGCATGTTTTTGTTTTATTTTGCTTGGTAATTTACTTTGTTCTGTCTGTTATTACTTGGAACCACTTAAATCCTACTTTTTATATTTAATAAAATCACTTTTTACTTATTAATTAACCCAGAGCTCCTAGGGGAGCAAACAGCTGTGCATCTCTCTCTATCAGTATTATAGAGGGCAAATAATTTATGAGTTTATCCTGTGTAAGCTTTATACAGAGTAAAATGGATTTATTTGGGGTTTGGATCCCACTGGGAACTGGGTATCTGGGTGATGGAGACAGGAGCACTTCTTAAGCTGTGTTCAGTTAAGCCTGCAGCTTTTGGGGGATGTGGTTCAGACCTTGGTCTGTGTGTGTAGCAGGCTAGCGTGTCTGGCACAACCAGGCAAGGTATTGAAGTCCCAAGCTGCCAGGGAAAACAGGCTTAGAGGTAGTCTCAGCATATCAGGTGGCAGTCCTAAGGAGGTTCTGTGACCCAAACCATCACACATGGCCAGAGAATTTTACTGGAGTGGTAAATAGTTTCCTTCGTTGTGCTATTTGTCTACTCAGAAACTAAAAAATACATATTAATCAGTGAGCTGTGTGCACCTGCAGAGAAGACGGTGGAGTATCTGCAATAACCATACAATTATCATTAAGGTAGGTTAGTGATTGTGATCCCACATTAGATTAAACTGATATTTAAAATATATTTGGGGTGGTTTGTTTTCTCATGCATCTTCATCCATTTTTAAAACAGATGGTTGCCTTTTTAGGATGGTGTTTGCACTGAGGCTCATTTTGATGAAATCACACATTAGTTCTACTAAAATGCATTTTTTGTTTATACACAGCTAATATTTATATGCATTTTTTGTGATGAAAAATTATTAAATAAATTGCACATAATTAAATTATAAAATGTATTTCTGGAGAACTAGAAACTCAATGTCAGAGATTCTTAGCTGCTTATTTACAGAACCTGTAAACTGGACAGACAGGAATATCTTCACATTCTCTTTCTTCATACAAGGTGTCCGGGCAGTCCTGTCCCCCATTGGCAGCATTCTGAATGATAATCCTATATCGGAACTGTTTAATTGCTGTAGCATTGTCTGTAAGAAAAAAAGCAGCAAACATTTGTTTTCCAGGCATAGTTGGCATCATCAGTTAGTGCATTAGCTATCTGGGTTAAAATCCCACCTGAGGTTACAACTAGTAAAACAATGAAAGCTTGATCCTGCAAAGCAGGGAGAGGTGCCACTCTATATCAAAGATACGCTAAAGCAGATACAGGTATCAACACATCAGTGGAACAGAACGCAGAATGCTTATGGATCAATTTTCTAAGTGATAAATCACAAGCTAGGGCACTGGGGGTGGGTCTGTTACAGATCATCAAATCAAACAAGAGATGGGATGAGTAGCTCCTTAAACATCTATCTATAATGTGGAGAAACAAAACTTGTTATCATCATGGGAGGAGGGAGGATTCAGGACACATACCATAGATCTCAAGCTGCCACTAGGAAAACATACTCAGAGTTTTTAAAAATTATAGACAATAACTTTCTAACATAAAAATTATTGCAACCAACGTGTGGTGATTCTACATCGACCCTCATTCTAACACAAGGTCATACCATCTAGAAATAAAGAACGTATGTCAGATTTACAAAACTGGAGGCAGCATCCTGGAATGCAATGACACTGAAAAGAACTTAAGAAAATGGTAGTTTCTCCTGAAACAAGAGATCCAGTGTAGTGCTGTAGCTAAGAAGACAAATGGGATCCTTACAAAAGAAGTAGGAGTAGGGTATTGAAATGCTTTCTGGAAAACCAAGTCCCATTCTAGAGTCCACTCTCAAAAAGGATGTTGAAAAACTGGAAAGGGGTCAGAAAAGAGCTACAAGAATGATTCAAGATCTGGAAAACATGCCTTATAATGAGAGAATGTAGGAAGCTCTATGTTGTTAGTTCATATAAGGAAAGGTGAACAGGTAACTTGATTATGGTCTACAAGTCGCTATACGTGAACAAGATTTCTGATAGTAGAGGGTTCTTTAATACAGCAGAAAAAGGCACAACAAGTCCAGTGGTTGGATGCTGAGTTGAAACAAGGCCCTTTTATTTATTTATTTATTTAAACAGCAACCACTGGAACAACTTGCTTGGGATGTGGTGAATTTTTCATCACATGAAGTCTTTAGATAAAGAGCCTAGAAGTCTTTCAAAAAGATATACTATAGCTTAAACAAAAGGTAGGCGCTTGATGAACAAATTTATGGATGCAGTTTATGGCCTGTGTTAAGTAGCAGATTGGACTACTTGATCACAATGAACCCTTCTGGCTTTGCAATCTATAAGTCTACGAATAAGCACCTAAATAGGTACTTAGTTAAAGATCACAAGTAGTCCACATTGAAGTCAATGGGATTACTCATACATTTAAAGAAATGCTTCGCTGGATCAGGGCAAGAGGGATCAGTATCCTGTAGGCTCAAATCCTTGCTGATTTGTACACTTCAGAAAAAAAATCACCATGCTGATTAGCCCAATTACAAAAGGAGCGTCTTTTTCTGTGAAACACAGCCAAAACTGAAACTCATCAGTTTTCCAGGCAAGGACTGAGATAGATTACATTGGGAAGAATGTTCATACAGAACCTGGCTCTTAGTAAGTATGCATACACTTCGCTCCTATTAAAGATCCCTCTGACCCTTACTGGATCAGATCCATAAGACTTGGTTCAAGTCAGTGCTACTGAATCATCACCTCCAAGAACACAACATTCGTTCAACTTTATATATGTGTATTTTAGATTTTTAAAACTCTATATAAACATGTCTGCTTCATTAAAGATAATGACACACTTAATGTTCTGGTAATAAATATCATGTTTGACTACAGAAGCCTACTTGCTTTAATGAGTTACACACTATTTAAACAAAGATTTTTGCAACTTGGAAAACGTATAGTAGAATGTTTTGTGGAAAAGCATAAAATGTATCATATCAGTGAACCCTTTCCCCAGTATAATGAATGCTGCCCACAACAGAGCACACAGTCAGTTCAAGGGTATTATGCAGGCGCCAAGCCTGAAGTCTTTACTCAAACTCCCATTGAAGCAGATAAGAGATTTTTTTCTGAAACGACTGAGGAAGGATGTGCCTGCTATCACTGAAATTAAAAACTAGAAGAAAAAGAAGAATGCATAAAATCAAATGGGTTTTAACTTCAGAAATTACTTCGTATTCAAATCTGATTATCATCATACAGCAGCATCTCTACTATCACAATGTATATTGCTTACGCACAAAAATCTACAGTAAAAGAACACTGTTATGGTTGCAAGATGTTAAGAAATACCAAAATTAAGGTTACTTTTAAAACCTTAATTCAACCCTCCTGTAGATATACATTATGATACAGTCTTTCATTATTTGATCACAAACTACTTTCCCCACAGGAACCCTGCCTCATTCAATGCACAGGTGGACCAGCTCTGGTGATAAATCAGGATTGTGTAGTACAGTTTTGTTTGTGTGTGATTTCCTATATTTTTTAAAAAAGCAAACTGAAAAACCAGATATTTCATCATGTGGCATCATACCAGCACCCACATGGTTCATCAACAGAGTTGGAACCTTTAAATCCTCCAACCAGACTTCTGCACTGGAGGTAATGGAGTAACTGATAGAAGTAGTAGGTTGTCATCCTCTATGTGGACCAGTAGTAGAAGGGGATGAGGCATACACTTTACCACTGGGTTTCAAAGATATTTGCTGACAAAAGAAGAATGGTGAAGACTCAGAAATCTTGGGTTCTGTTCCATCTCTGGACAGGAGTGTTCTCTAGTGGGCACAGATCCTTTTGCCCATTCCCTCTAACTGTCCACATCTCTTCCAACCTATCCCAGTCCTATATCTTCCCCACCCCTAGCTCCTTGCCCCTGTCCTATTCTCCTTGCTTACCTAGTCCTAGTCTTCCCCTCTGAGCTTGATGTCCAAGTCCCAATCTCCCCCTCCACTCCCAACCTCTCCCCTTCTCCACATGCATTCCCAGTCTCCTTGCCCAGCCAATCCCAGTTCCCCTCTCCTGCCTCGTCTCTCCCTCTCCCCCACCGATTTCCAGTCTTAATCTCTTTCTGAGACTCTCATCCAATTTCAGTCTACTCCTCCCCCAACTCCTTGCCCCCTTTTCCTCCTTCCATGGCTCCTTGCCCAGTTTCTTTGCCTAACCAATTCCAGTTCTTCCCTCACACCCTGCTTATAGAAGGATGCCTCTTCCCCCGCTTCCCCACACTCTCTTCTAGTCCCCGTCTCCCCACACAGCTCCTCATCTAATTGCACTGATCCCTTCCCAAGCCAAATAGCTACCTGTTCTGCTATCCACCCCCATTTCCCTCACCAGCTCCCAGTCCCCTTGCCCAACTACTTCCAGCCTCCTGTCCCTCTACCAACCCCACCGATGACAGCATAACTTCAGAACAAAAAAATAGGCGTAGCATCCGAGGGAAAAAAAACATTCTGACAGGGTCCAGGCTTTATTCCATTTGGTTTTAAATCTGATGTAAATCACTGTTAAAATAAATGCAATAAGCTATTACCTAGTATTTTATGAACACTTGTCTAGGTGATCAAACTACAGTGAAATTGCTAGTCTTTACTCTAGACAGCCACAGACTGGAACAGCAGGGGCACTGCAGACTTAAATACATTGACACAGCTATAAAAGGGAGTTTGTGTATGCCCTGCACATACAATGGCAGGCTCCAGTGTGTGATATCAGTCTTTTAACTTTCCCCAGCAACACAATTCACCAAATCAAAAGCTCATGAAATAATCTTACCATGTTTTCTTATTAACGTTACTATTACAGCAGTGAAAAACATCTTCCCTACACTAGCCATCTGTAATATAATTTAGGACGTGTATCATCGTCTCTCATTATTAAAAACCAACGGATAAATATCCCTACCCATTCCTAGCTTTACATCATATCAATTCGCACAGATATTGTCTGCGTACCCAACACACTTAGGAATGATCTCTTCTCAAGAGGGAGACAAAAAATGTAAGGGCACTACAAGGTTCAAGAAACAGTAGATAGATCCTCCACTACCCACTGCAATACACATTACTTAACCACACTGCTGTCCCCGTCCCCATCCCCCTTCTGCAAGCCTCCCTTTACCATTGCTGCCCCCTCTGCCTCCGCAAGCCTCCCTTCACCACTGCTACCCCCCTGCTACTCCATATGACTCCCTTAACCGCATTGTCCCTCCTCCCCCATCTTCAAGCCTCCCTTAACCCCCGGTGCCTCTCCCCCTTCTATAAGCCTCCCTGAACTCCACTGTCCCCTTTCCAGCCAACAAGCCCCATAGTGGCCACTGCTGGTGGCAGCCACAACTGCAGTCCAATGCCAGTGGCTCAGGTTGCCAACAGCAGCAGTCACTGGCTGAGGCCAGAACTGCAGGATCAGTTCTAGCTCAGCCAGAAACCATGAGCAACCAGGATCTCCGAGTGAGATCACAAGCATACCTGCTTCACCTGTCACCCTGTCTTCCTCTCACCGCTCTGCCACAGCCAGACCCTTGTGGGAGCAAAGTTTCCTGAGTTGCACTCCTAGGTGTGATAGAGTCTCCTGAGTTTAATCCTGCAGCTTTTAGTGAGGCCATTCTGTCCCCCACATTCCATTTAGGACTGTCCCCTGACCAGACACGGTAGCTATATTCCAGATCCAAAAGCACACTCTAATCAGGAGTTGTGGCCCTGTACAGCACAGCTTCACGGACTCAAATCAGCCAGTGGAGTCCACTATATATCACAGTGCCCAATGGGTAGAATCAGTGAGAGTTTTACTTGGGCAACGAATGTGGGATTGGACTCATAACAGATAGACATGGAAGTAATGATTTGAAAATCAATATGGGGTAGATTTTCTGAGGCACCTTCATTTGGACTTGAACTCCTAAACCCTTTAAGCACTGTTGAAAATCTCTCTCTTAAATAGACATACTGCTATTTAGTGGAAGATTTGAGGGATGATTTGAAATTTTCCAGTAAGCCTGGTGGCAGGTGAAGAGGGGGAGCCTAACAACCAGTCTGAAAGTCTACACTTCAGATCTCACTTCTAATGCTGTGAGGCGACGCTGGCCAGCCAGGTTTGAAAACCTGGGGAGTCTATCACAGCTTTTTTTAACTAGGGCTTTGATTAAACAGGCTAACCTGGAGTTAGAATAAAATATAAACTCCATTAAATTATTTTGTAATAATGAAGTAATTTTATAACATTAACAAGTTGCTTAAACAACAAATTTATTAGTATAGAAAGGCCTCTGATGGCCTGGCCATTCTGTAGTTTAATAATCATTAGAGATTAAGGGTACAAATATTTATCTGACCATGCATAAAAGTTGGAGGCAAAACTTACCCATTTGCTTTCTCATGGACTCATCTATTCGAGGTAACACATACTGTAAATATAAAGACCTGTGAAACTTTATTTGTCTTGAAAACCATTGCCTGGGTTGGTTGAGGTGAACAGGTTTGCTTAAAATCTTATTTATTCTCATTTTCAGAATCTTACCATGTTGGCATGTCATAGGGCAGTGTGTCCACTCACTGAAAGGGGTAACAACACAGTCTTTTTTACACGGGAGCAGACATGGACGCATGGTTTCAGGTCGGAGGGAATCTGGACACCTATCAATACAATTGTAAATACAACATATGAGAGTCCCTAAAATAATGTGTATGTGTGCATACACACACATACACACACACACCCCATCAGCTAAGTAATAAAAAAAAGGATGCACATGGTTGTGGTTGAACTCCATAATGCATAGCCAATAAGTACAACAATTCAGTTCTTTACATCTTGAAAACCTTCCAGGTTTACTCTCTAGCTTGTTTCTAAGCTTGTTTCTGTTCATACTAGGCCTAATTTTACATGCCAGCTACCTCTGGCTCCCAGAACAACTCTTGTGATCTGTGTGCAGCTAGCATAACTTACAATTCACCTTCAGGCTACTCTAAATTGTACGTAGGATTTGGCCCAGCCTTCACCAACCTTTGCTTTAGGAAAGTTCAAAAGTGTCTTAAAGCTTCATTTGCAATCCCCCTCCTGACCAGCACTGAGCACTCTTCAGGCACAAACCAAGATGTAGGTCTATATCTTTATGGGAATGTGTGTCTATAATTTTCTCAGTACACTACAGTAACTAGATCTTTGTGATTTTGCAGTCAATTTCAGATTCCTAATTTAAAAATGAAATATATATTCTAATGAAAAAAATCAGATGCAAGAAGCTCCATGTTTGAATCATGGGTGGAAGGGGAAAGGGGCAGTTCTCTTTGATCAGGAACATCAGCTGTTCTAAGTGGGAGAATAAAAACAGAATTAGCCTTTCGCAATCTTTATTAATTTCCATGTAGAAAGATTGCTTGAGAAATACCCATCACCTACCTGAACGCATCCAACCAATAACTAAATATCTATCTATATGTATATTACTGTACCACTAAAGGATATTAGAAGCAAAAATATATCTGAAAATCATAATTCAGCTAACTGAACTATTAATACATTTTTGTAATGCTTAAAAGTATCAAACAAGGTTTTAAAAAAAGAGATACAATGAAATGCATTGATTCAATAACCATGAATATTCAAGAGGGAAGAAAGAATTCTCACTGTACAATGATTTTTTTTCTTTCATTACATCTAGATACAGTATATAAGCCACTGCAATCTATTTTTATTCAGTGTTCTTTTTTATACCCCATTTTCAGTGGCTTTCAGTTCCATAAGGTGGTGTGTTATGTTTCAGCTTACATTTTTTCAAATAATGGGAGGGTGGGGGAGAAGCATGAAGTAAAAAATTCAGGGTGGTAACACAAAGATTATTTATTTGGATAAATTAAGTTCCTGAAGCCACAAGGCTAGTTTACTACTGCTTCAGCAGTTTTATATTAAAACCTAACTTGTTAGTCAATTTTAATAAACAACTATATACTGTAAAATACATTAAAAACTAACAATTATTCTGTTATATTACTATCATTATAGCCTAAAAATTCGCCATTTTACTGCCAGGAGCCCCAAGTCTGTAAAGAGCTTCCACATAGGTGAGGAAATCCAAACATGTGACGCTCATTGCAGGATCAGGGCTCAAAGTCAATACATTTAATAGAGTACTATTCCTTTCTTCTCTGGAAACACCAGGTTATTCTAATCTCTTATCACCTCTTTTACACTTTTCTATCATTTTTGGAGTTCCACTAGTTACTTCTTTCCTTCTGAAATACTGGAAGCCCTTTCTTTAATTAAGAAACTAGTTTTGAGAAACTTCAGAGAGGTTTGGTTTTGCTTCTTTAATTTAATTATCTAGGGGGAAAAGGGGTTGCCATTGTAAAATATATTGAAGTGCAGAATAACGAGGAACAAAGTCATCCCAATGGGATCGTCCTTAGAGGCTCAATGACCTCCACCTTTTCTGATACAATCCATTCCATTACACTTCACAATTAGAATGTTATTGTAACTATACAATTACATTTGAACAAAATATTTCCACTGAAACCTTAAAATGCAGGAGTGCTGCATTCTGAAGATCCCAGTGCATGCTATAATTTTCCATTTCTCTCATACAACAACCCAAGTCTTTTCTCTATAAAAACTCCCTCTTTCCTCCTCTGCTAGTCCTAGATCCATCCTCCCCTTTTCCCCAAGTGTTTACTTTCTCATTTCAGCTCCATTTCCACCTAGCTAGTAAGCAGAGGATGGGGACAAATAACTATTTTACACATTATATGGCACTACAAATGGTATAACTTAATGGTGACAAATTTACAGTACATTAATGGGTACCAGACATTCTCTTTGCTCAATTAATTTAATTAACCTCAAGAATTTTAATTACCTTTATTGAAGTGACCACATCCTGCCAATATTTAGCAGTATTGTTTTAAGACATGTAATAAGATTTAAAATGAGATTGCAAGGAATAAGCGATGGCTTGATTTTTTTTATATTGGGGAAATTATCTGTGCATCTCATTTCCTGGGGTACTAACACAATGTAGAAGCTCAGAATATACACAGTGCTAAATAAATGGTTTTAGTGTACTTATTGAAATAGCAATACAAATCAACTCTTCCAAGTGAACTGTTTCTTCTTTTATTAACAGGATTTTATTAAAAACAGGTTGGTAGCTGTTATGTTCCGTTCCAGGTTATATTTTAATCACAACTTCCTAGCAGTAAAAACATGTGCAAAAAGTCAGAATAAGAATCATAGATTAACCATTGTAAATTTTTTCAGACACTGAAAAAAACTGTATTGCGACCCACCCACTGCTACATTTACAAATAAAACTGGTTTATCCATTCATTTTTTGTTATATAAAAAGATCCTTTCTCAGAAGCTGGAAAATTAAGCTAGCAATAAAAATATTTTCATAGCTTCAGTTTTCCCAAAACACAGTTGAATATTTGCATTTTTAAAGTACTGTAACTACAAATAATTACTCCAGCAATGCAGTCAACACTGCATCTGCAAGAACCTCTTTCTCCCAATACCTTTTATTTGTAACCTGGCCAAAATTATTCTTCACACAAAAGACCTTCCGTGTTTGCAAGCCCACTCCACAAGTAGCTTCTCCATTCCAGCTAATGGTAGCATTGAGGGCAGTTACCAAAGTGTCTTCAGAACAAGGACCCCATGGAGATGTTTCCCAATAGAGCTGTGTGCAAATGTGATCATTACATAAGCGATACTCCTGTAGGGCCCGGTGAGGAGGACAGGGTTTCCCACCTGAAAGTAGTGAAAAGAATAATATATTTATTATTATAATCAAGAGAACATTGTGGATGGATACCACATGTGGAAATATGAAGTTTGTTTTATGAGAAAGAAAGAAAGAAACAAAGAAAGAAACAAAGAAAGAAGTTGGTTGGTCGGTCGGTTTTTGACATTTATGGCTATAGTAACAGCCTTCCAAAATACTGCTTCCCCATTAAATGAGCCTTGAACAAAATTGAATTCTGAGGAATGAACAATGGAAACTGAAATGTGTGAAGTAGATTTCCAATTTCCCATGCTGCTACTACTATTCATAGGCTAATTGATTCCATTTAAATGCCAGCATCACTCTGGCTTTCAAACAAGTATATTTAAATATTACCTTTATAATATGTTCACTCTGACAGATACAGCAATTTCCTGCCATATCCTTGAGGCACTGTGACAGAATACACTTGTGTTCACACCACCACACTATTATAAGAACATTTCTACATAGGTATGCCTGGTGAGGTATAATTTTAAAAAAACAACTCATAACTTTCTGATGAATAATATCATGAAAAAATGCACATTGCAACATTATATGTAAAGCTATGAACATAAACTGAAATCATGACTGAAGTATATTTCCCAGATAAGGTTGGGGAATGGCTAAACCAATTCCTCAGAAACAAAGGGCAAGCTTATGCCTCAGGCAGGTGTCCACAAGGCTGACGGACAATTACCTGCCAAGTGGCCATTCTCTGAAAAGAAAGGGGGCAGGGACAAAAATCTACATTTTAGCAAAGAAACAGCATGGAGTTTTCTTTCTTCATTAAAGTGTGTCTCATCTTCTCCCACGGGGAAATGCCTCTCAAAGGGGACGGGGTAGGACTATAAAATGAAGGGGGTAAACCTCCCAAGACACCCCTCTCCCTATCCACCTCACTCTGCACCTGAGAAGACAAAAGGAAACAGCCACTGGACTCTAGGGGACGGGTCCCGTCCTGAGAGTTTGGTCAGCAATCTGCTGGAGCAGATGGTGAGAAAGTTTGCTTTGCAATTAAGAGTTTTGTAAATAGATACTACTAAACATTTTATCTTTATTTTTCTTCTAACCATTTTTGACTCTATGCTCACTTAAAATCTCTCTTTGTAGTTAATAAACTTATTGTACTGTTTCAGCTAATCCAGTGTGTTTAAGTTGGAGTGTCAGGGTACTCTATTTAAGAAGGCATATTATTCCCTTAAAGAAATAACAGACTTAATATATTTGTACAGCCCAAAAGAGAGCTGGGCAGTACAGGATATACATTTCTGGGGGAAGATCCAGGACTGGAATTGTGTTGCCAAGGCTAGTGAGAGCCAGGGCATAGCTGGCAGGCTGCATTTACACACAGACACTGAGGGCATGGTTGAATGATGGAAGACTGTTTGTGAGTGGCCCAGGTGGGAGCTGGCACAGCAAGGCACCCAAGACTGCAGAGCAGGTGTGACATAGCCCCCCAGTAGCTGGGACTGTGCCCTGATATGTTAGAGACCTTTCTGAATTATGTTTAAATATCTTTGATGTCTATTGTATTAAATGAATGGCTTATGTATTATTATAGATCAGGATTGTATGTACCTTCTCAAAGTGAGAGATGGGACAGATGTGAAATCAGGATTTGGGAAGAAGGGCTTCAAAGGACTATATTGAACAATGTGCTAGACAAGAATGGACTTTTAGAACAAATATCAAGTGGTTTTCCTGGGGAATATCTAAGGGGAGATGAAGGCAAATTTCCTACCTCCAGTTATGCAAAATCCCAGACTTTTGAAGTTCCATCTATAGGAGTAGGCCATTGTCTGCTGATCACCTGTTACATGAGGCCAAGATCAGAGGTCCAAAATGTACAAAGGAAACAGTGAAATAGTCCTGATTGTTCCAGTTTGGAATCTGACAGTTATGAACTTGTAACCATGGGGAAAACCTAGCAGTGGGTTTTGAAGAACTGACACCTACCAGAGCCCGGGGTGATTGCTATATGCTCCGTGAGATTAGGGAGGCTATACAAACAGAAATCTCAATAATAATGGGGGATTTCAACTATCCCCATATTGACTGAGTACATGTCACCTCAGGACATGATGCAGAGATAAAATTTCGAAACACTATTAATGACTGCTTCTTGGAGCAGATAGTTCTGAAACCCCCATGGGAACATAAAATTCTTGATTAAGTCCTAAGTGGAGCACTGGATCTTGTCCAAGATGTGAATATAGCTGAATCATTTAGTAATGTAATTAAATTTAACATCTTGGAGGGTGGGGGGCAGAAATACCAAAGAAACCTATTATAGTAGCATTTAACTTCAAAAAGGGGAATGACACATGAATGAAAATTAAAATGAAATTAAAAGGAACATCACAAGAGTGAAATGCCTGCAAGCTGCATGGAAACTTTTTTAAAAAAACATAATAGAGGCTCAAATTAAATATGTACCATAAATTAAAAAAAATAGTAAGAGGACCAAAAACATCATCATGCCTAACTGACATAATAAAAGTGGCATTCAGAGGCAAAAAGGCATCCTTTAAAAATTAGAAGTCAAATCCTTCTGAGGAACATAAACTCTGGCAAGTCAAGTGTAAAAGTATAATTAAGCAGGCCAAAAAAGAATCTGAAGAACTAGTAAAAGACACAAAAATTCTAGGTATTTTTTTTAAGTAGTCTGCCAAACAATCAGTCAGGCCACTGGACTATCAAGGTGCTAAAGGAGCATTCAAGGAAGACATTGCCGTTGCGGAGAAGCCAAATAAATTATTTACATCAGTCTTCACCTCAGATGATGTGAGGGAGATTCCCACAACTGAACCGTTCTTTTTAGCTGACAGATATGAGGAACTGTCCTGGATTGAAGTGTCAGTAGAGGTGGTTTTGGAACAAATTGATAAATTAAACAGCAATAAGTCACCAGGACCAGATGGTGTTTACCCAAGAGTTCTTGAAGAAACTCAAATACGAAATTACAGAACTTCTAACCATAGTATGTAACCTATTGCTTATATCGGCTTCTTTACCAGAAGACTGGAGGATAGCTTTATGACACCAATTTTTAAAAAAGGCTCCAGAGGCAACCCTGGCAAATACAGGCTGGTAAGCCTAACTTCAATATCAGGAAAATTGGTTGAAACTATGGTGACTAACTATGTATCTGATAATCCTGATGAACATAATTTGTTGAAGAAGAGTCAACACAGTTTTTGTAAAGAGAAATCATGCCTCAGCAATCTACTAATTCTTTGTGGGGATCAATAAGCATTGGATGAGGGTGATCCAGTGAATATAGTCTACTTGGACTTTCAGAAACTTTTGACAAGATCCATCACCAAAGGCTCTTAAGCAAAGTAAGCTGTCATTGGGATAAGAGAGAAGGTGCTCTCACGGGTCAATAACTGGTTAAAAGATAGGAAATAAAGGATAGGAATAAATGGAGAGAGTTAATAGAAGGATCCCCCAAGGGTCTGTACTGGGACCAGGACTGTTCAACATATTCATAAATTATCTAGAAAAAGGGGTAAACAGTGAGGTGGCAAAGTATGCAGACAATACAAAAGTTCTCAGGATAATTAAGTCCAAAGTAGATTGCAAAGAGTTACAAAGGGATCTCACAAACGCAGGTGACTGGCCAACAAAATGGCATATGAAATTCAGTGAAACAGCCTCACAACCTGAGCCCCATGAGCCTGTGGCAGCTGATATGGGCCAGAAGTGGGTTTTTCTTTGCTGTGTAGATACACCCTCTGAGTACATTTCTCAGACATGAAGGAAAGGTCTGTATAAGCTTGAAAGCTTGTCTCTCTTGCCAACAGATGTTGGTCCAATAAAAGATATTACTTCTCCTTCCTTGTCTCACTAAAGTCATATTATTGTCCTTTTCTCCCTTTTTATCCTGATAGACAGCAGTATTTATCTTTTCCTGGTATTGTACAGTAGACTGCTTTATTCACTGTTCAGAAAGACTTGTGGCTTTTGATTGTTATTCATGTTTTATTTCTTTCTGAGAAATTCAAAGTCTTCAGTTCAAAGCATTTCACTTCTATTTTAGGTTTTCAGATCATAAATTCTTGTGATTATAGAGCATGCACATTTGCACATGTATTTTCTTTCAAATTAACAATTCTGGTTTCTATTTTGCTTTTGAAATTCTGCATCTATCTTGTTTGCATTTCAGAACATATTGCTACCTTCATGGGAAATATGCAGCTTACTTTATTTTTTTATTTTAATAATTTGCCACCTTTTAGTCTTTTTTAATAACTGTTGCCATTCTGTCTACACTTACATAGCAGTTTTCATCACAATGTTCTTTACAAACTTTAATGGGGGCCATTTATGTGAATAAAGATAACTCATATGAGGATGCATTTGCAAGCTTAAGCTGACACACAAACATAACCTGTGATTTTAATGATGATTTCTAAATGGTGTTTAATAGAGTTTTTTCTTTAGTTGTGGGGAAAGTATGGTTAAGCACCAGTTTAGTTGCACGCATTGCTGACGATAAAGGTTATTTTTTTAGAACATAGACAAGGCCTTAGAGATCTGACATACAAATGCCGACCCAGTACTACTTAGTCTGTCATATCTGATGGGATTGTCACTATCAGCTAGGACACAGACCATTTTTTAAAATGATATTGGTATTTTCTGACTTTCTGTTGCATAGAGAACAGCAATGGCCCAATCCTGATCACAGATCTGTACATGCTAAAACCAAGAAGTTGTATGAACTCTGTGCTTGAGAAGAAGTCTTTGTACAAAACTGTGCCAGTAGAAGAATCACCATAATGTAGTCCACCGGGTGTGTTACTGTAAGCCAGACAAACATGCCTAATGCATGTGTCTATGAAGAGTCAGAGAAAGGGACACAGCTATAAAGCTGTTTACATAATTCTAAAAAACAAGAACCCAGAGCAAATTTGACAAGTCTAATATATATAACATGTTTTTGCTTTTAAAGTATCTGATTTTACACATATTTCTGTTCTCTTCTAGACTGGAACTAATATGCTTCTATACAGTTACATAGGTATCGAGAGTTTGTGCCATACATTTATTGTGTGTGTGTGTGATTCCTCTTTTAGAGGTGGCAGATCCTCAGCTGGTGCAAACTGTGATAACTCTTTTGAAATCAAGAGTGTTATGACAATTTCCACTAGCTGAGAACCTGCCCCTTAAAATCAAATAATCCACAGAATAAAATTTATTAAATATCTTTCATTAAAACATAGTTATATTGGCAATGGGTATAATCTAGCCACACACAGATTAATCTTTGCACAGATCTTTGTAAGTGCAAAGATTCATCTCTGTGTGAAGTATTATTAATTATGACTATAATATTGGTGTTTGGGTCTTATCCAAATATAGTTCTACTCACCCTCCCCTGGCAGTGCCAGGATAGATTTAGTTCTGCTTTGTTTCCCCTCTGCATTTTTACTGGAACATGAGTGGGAACAAGATGACCATTCTGACCAGTCATTAACGACACAGTCCACTGCACATGGTACTTCACAAACCATCGTTTCAGGATGGAGAAACTCTGAGCAAAGGGTATGTGATACTTTGTCACCTGAAACAAACAAGACAAAATTAAGCATAAAAAAGTGAGGTGAGTTTGGGACCATTTTCAATAAATATGTTATATGTTGCATATATAATCAGGCCTGATCTACACTAGGAAATTAGGTTGGTATAACTACGTTGCTCAGGGATGTAAAAAATCCACCCCCCTGACCAACTCAGTTAAACCAACCTAACCCCTGGTGTTGACAGCACTAGCTTGACAGGAGAATTCTCCCATTGACCTAGCTATCAAGTCTGGTGATGTACGTACATCAATCAATGGGAAAACCCCTGCCATCGGCGTAGGTCAGAGTCTTCACTGAAACATTACAGTAGCATTGCTGCAGAGTTTTAAGTGTAGACAAGTCTTAAGATGTGTATACATGTGTAGAACAGTATGGAAAAAACTGATGAAAAGAAAGCACTAAAAGCGTTTGACATATATACATTTTGAAAAAACAAAACAAAACTTTGTTTTAAGTCTGATATTTGATCTACAAGCTTAGGCCAGCTTCTGGGGAATTGAGAACACTGCTAATAACTAAGCCTTTTAGATTTATAGAAATCTAGGAGATGGCAATCATGAGGGAATGAAATGAATAACCTTCAGATGGAACAATACAAATCAGTTATTACCAGGGCTCCATATTTACCAAAATTCTGCAGCTATAGGATTTGTATCCAGCAATGCAAATTGCACATGCCCCTTTCTTGCTTGCACAAACCAGGGAGCTGATGTTTTGATACCTCTGCTGGAGCCTAGGCAGAATGAGTGGAGTGCCAGTTCCTGGAGTACTTCTCACTTAAACCTTAAGAGACACAGGCTATGTCTACACTAGGAAACTTACTGATGCAGCTGCACCACTGTAAGATCTCCTGTGTAGCTGCTCTATGCTGAGGGGAGAGAGCTCTCCCGTTGGCAGAATTAAACCATACTCAATGAGTGGCAGGAGAGTATCTTCCACAGACATAGCTCTGTCCACACCAGTTCTTCTGTTGGTGTAATTTATGTCAGCCAGGGAGGTGGTTTTTTCACAACCCTGAATGACATAAGTTTTACCGATAAAATTGCTACTGTACACATAGCCTAAGCAAACAGAGCTGCTAGATCTCACATAGGAGAGGAGAGAGACTGCACCAGGGACTCCAAGAGAACCATGAACAAATGTGGGACACCTGGTAGCAATGCCAAGATTGTAATCCCTGTGGCAGGAGGTGGGCAGAGCAATGCAAAGAAAAAAAAACTGAAGGAATGAGAGTGAGAGGACATGGTTGAGAGAGCAGAAGATTGAGGCCAGAGACAGTAGGCAGAGGAAGTCTATGGAGAGGTTTGAAAACAAGAAGAAGGCTCACAGCACTAAACTGTTAAGGCTCAGAGTGAAATCATGACCTCACTAAAGTCAACAATAGTTTTGCCATATTCTTCAGTGGGGCTGGGATTTCACCCAAAACATAGAACACACAGGTCATGACAATATGTGATTAAAAACCCCAAACAAAGCACACAATGAAAACATAGTGGAGGAGGAAACACGGCATTGTGTTCAGTTAATTAATTTATTTGTTTAACAAAGATTTTCATAACCTCTTTATCAAGCAACAACATTTCTGATGTCAAAATTACAATTAAGAACAAAATGAAATAATAGCAAGTCTCTAAGACAGTAGTGAATTTAGGGTAATAATGAGAGATTTCCCTAGGAATAAGAGTTGAGGGGTAGATTGTCTTGACCATTTAAGCTCAGTGCAAATCAAGAGGATGGATCAAAGGTGGTTCTAAACCACCTTTATGCCCCTCTCGCCAAATCCTGGGGCTTTCCCTTAGCCTGATAGTTGGAGATATCAGGAGCATGGCGACACGCTAGCCACACTTCCTTTCTTTCCAGAATGCCTCCTACACGAGAGGAAGTGTGGGGATGGAGTACAGCTGCTACATCAGTTCTATCACAATGAGGGATGACACAAAGAGGATCCCCAGGTAGCCAGTTAAGATGGATTTCCAGCTACTTTACACTACTGGTCTGATGCAAAGCAGCTGGATCATAAAAGTCTACATTAGGATGACCAGATGTCCCGATTTTATAGGGATAGTCCTGATTTTAGGGTCTTTTTCTCATATAAGCTCCTATTACCCCCCAGCCCCTGTCCAGATTTTTCACACTTGCTGTCTGGTCGCCCTAGTCTACATTAAGACTACCACAAATCCCCTTTTCAATATGCATCTATTTACTAATTGTTGTTAGAGCTACTATTTTTTTCTAAAGCAAGGTAAAACAAACAAATAGCTTCATTGAAAAAATAATGGAGCCGAATTTCCTAATCATTTTATTTGTAACTTTGTTACACAAACCATATAGGAATCTTGAACATTCCATATAACATTGAAATGTACCTTTTTGCAGACATAATTTGTTGTTGATGGAATTTTATCTCACAAACTATAATTGTAAATGGATTCAAAAGAAATGTGGTTAGCTTTGTTGAATGATTCCCCTGTAAAACTTTTTCTGAACTTCCTGTTTAATGGTATGAATGGATACGAGTGTGTAGGCAAAATATGTAGGCCAGCAGGAAGACAAGATTTGGTAACTTTGTTGAATTGCTCTCATATCTGAATTCTTTAAAGCTCAACTCGAACTCTTTATGAGTAACAATCTCACTCTGACTGTTACATCTTACACCTTTAGGATAATTGCAAACCTTTCCTTTTAGGTTTCTTTACCTCATATGAATATAGGAAAAACACAAAGGAGTACCTAAGCCTAATTAGAAGGGGAAAAATTAAAATTTAGACTGTCAGCTGCAAAAGAAACCTGGCTTTTCCCCACTTAACACAGCATGGGAGTTGTGTGTCTCGCAAGGCAGCTGAGGATGCAATTATAACTAAGAGGGAAGAAATCTCTGTTGCTTTTGCAAGACAACACATGTACCAGTGAGTAAATAAGACTGGCAGGGCTACTAGTGAGACTGCTTACAGCTGTCAGTAGGACCACAGTAGTATCTGCATTCATATCCCTCAATAACGACAGACTCATTGCCCTTGAGGTACCAATGAAACTTTCCAAGCATGGTATGAGAAGTAATAGAGAATCTAGCAGGCAGATTATAAGAGATGTAAAAAATATTTTATTTTTGTCCTCTCCCTCAGACTTGACATCCCTGATCACTCTATTATTCTAGCCTGCTGAATAATAAAATCAAATCCAAAAATCTCTCTGAAAGAGAGCCTCTGGTCCTGTTGAATTTAGGACTATTTCTACATTGCACTTGGCAAGTTCCTTTCTCTCTATCTACAGACTATGTTTAATCATTCCCTCAGAAGAGTCCATTTTATCACCCTTGGTCTGGATGCTAACATCATGCCAATACCCAAGGTGGAAAAACCCAAAACCTTAAGCTACACTTCAATTATATGCTTGTCTCCCTAAGTCATTATGATATCCACGTCCTTGCTAACATTTTAACAGCTTGCCTCTGCAGCAGTGAGTAACACACGTGTACATCCAGGTGAGGCTGGATTTTAAGAAGTTATTGGTGCTATAATGCTAGGGGATTACATAATTTAGGTGAGGTGAGCAGTAAACATCTATCCTCTGTTATTTATATTCATAGGAAGAAAGCATTCAAATAGTCAGCTGCAGGTTTATGGAATGGACTAACTGGGTTTCAGGCCAACATGCCATGCTACAAGCACCAGCTCCCCCTTTTCTTCTCTCACAGGGCAGGGAGTTGTCTATATTACATAGTGGACTTGAGGCTGGTGGGTGGGTGGCTGCTGATGCTGGACAGAGAAGCTGTGCCTCAGATCAAAAAGTGTTGGTTTTTGTTTCTGTGCTTGAACCCTCGTTCCCTTTGAAAGCATCTGTGCTGTGCTTTGTCCGGTCTGTCTAAAATGTTTCCAGACCAACTAAAACAATTTGAACAAGATTTAATCCTCTTGATGCAGAATGTGGTGGTAAGTGGGTCCTGTTTTTTTTCTCGATTTTTTCCAAGGGGTAGTTTGTGGCACAAGAATTCAGGTGTCTTGCATAACGTAATAGACAGCCTGATCCTAAGCCCCAGTGGCATATTAGCCACCAGGCCACCATGCCTAGAGGCCCTGGCTAATTGAGGGGTCCTGGAAAAATGGGTACCTCCTGGGAATTGCAGCCTCCCCTCCCCCCCCAGCACTCCTGTCAGGGAGCATGGTTGGGGTGGGAAGGCTGCAGACAGAAGGGGTGGGGAGGGGCTCCAGCTTGCTCTGGCTCAGGGCCCTACAAAACAGTAATCTGTCTCTGTTAAGCCCACTGAAATCCATTCAAGTCTTTCTCTTGACTTCAGATCAGGCCTGTTGAGAGTATGTGCAACTTCACTCAGATCATGGCATCGCTCTCAGCAGGGATGAGTTATGGTAGGATTCTGCTCCCAGCCTGGAGGAGGGCACTTGTACTCATTAATTTTGAATCCATGAGGGAGACAGCTATGATGTGCCACATGTACTGGATGAGAGAGCGAGCCAGGAACACAACCACCCTCTCTAATTCTTCACCCTGACTACTACTTCTGACTCCAGCCAAATGACAGTGACAGCAGCAGCACTTTGAGTGCAAGTTCATGGCTTTCCCACTTCAGCAGAAAGAGGCAGATTTCAATGGTTTGATAGATGACTTTGCCACAAAATGCATAAAGATATTTTAAAACATTTGCTTAACTGATTAGATTTATAGTCATATTCACTGTGTGCACTTCTTAGACTGCTAGCAAAATAGATTCTGAGAAAGATAGCATACAAAAAATATATAATAGGCATTTTTTATTTTCCATGGAAAACTACAATAGGTACATCTGAAAAGACGACTCCGAGTTTCATGATTTCCCTTGGATGCAGTAATTTCCCAAAGTTTGCTGACTGGACCCATGTTTATCGTATGCCAACTGCTGTGATGTTTGTGTAAAGTTAAAGTATTGCTCATTAGTAAACAGAGCCATAAAATATATATATTGTTTTAAAAAGCTGATGTTTATGCATCAGAATCAGATAGGGAAAAAGGAACATGAACACTTTTGTGGGGGGAACCCTTTGGTTAACTGGGGCTCTTCAGTTGATCTGGATTGGATCCAGGTCCCATTTAATCTAACCTACTGCTCTTATCACTCCCTTCATTTGCTCTCTTGAGATCCCAAATACTTGATCAATTTAACAAAAGGCCTCTTACGTTTATTTGGCATGGCAGACAGCCCAGAATTAGTGCCAAGAAATGATGTTTAAACTCTCTGAAGAAGATTTTCTCCACAATTTACAGATAAATAGTTGGTACCATTTGGTCTGGACAATATTTTCTTCTTCCCAATTCTGAGGGCCTACAATGGATTTAAATGGTGGACAGGCCTCATGAAGACCTGCCTCAAAAGGGTGAAATGCATCCTTATTCCATTTGTGGTATAGATGTAGTTGGCAATCAGAAAACAACTGGTAGTAAAACTGTATGTTCAAAAGACAATGGCTGGCATATCAAGTGGGGGAAAAATCACCTATTCTAATAACTGGAAACAAGCTATTTGTTGACAAAGCATTGAGAATGTAAGGGCTTAGACCTATAAGCTACCATTTTTAATAGCTACATTCGATCCACAACCCAAACAATAACTTTTTGACACTGCTTTTCTGAATTCTTTCATGTTGGGAAATATCTGAGGTCCTGAAAAGGATGATTATAATGTTTTGCATGCTATTACAGAAGGACAGCACCTAAATACTAGGTGATTAGAGCTATATAAACATGATCTAATCTATCAAGATACTATATCCTGTCTTTCTAAAGACAACCATAACAGGCAATTAGTCCCAATTTCTTAAAGTCAGCATCCCATAATCTGAAACGAAATTTAAGGATCGCCTAATGTCAAAACCATAGATGGTAAATGTGCATTAAAAAAGCATCTGGCCACTGTTTTCAGAGCTGAATGTCATTACAGAATTGAACAAACACTCCTGAAATCTAGGGAAATCCAATTCTGGATGTAAATTTTGCAGCTTGGCACGGCCCATTTCTAGTAATTGTAGGTGAAATTATTCCCAGCATGGAGTTGCAGCACAGAAACAATACATAGACTTGGAAAGATTTGATCTTTACTGTTAAATGTGAGTGATTTTACTGTATACACACAAACAGGTGAAAAAATATTTTCAATGATGATAATAAAAAAATACACAGATAGGCAAAGTAAGAAAATGCTGCTTGACACTTAACATTTGATTTAAGGGTATTTACTTTGTAACTTTTGATATGTGATTTGACTATTTGTGTTTTAATGGTTACAAATTTTTAACTTTTTGAATCTCAATGTCTACCTGGCACTAAATAATTATTATATGACCCCTCCCACATTGTGTGACCCTCTTACAACTTCCCGCAACTGTGACATTTTTAAATCAATAAACAATTTTTTAAAATGTCTAAAAATAAACATTGATCTTATTAGTTGAAATTATTTTTTTTAAAAACCCAAATTCTGCCATGCCTAACTATACACGACTTATGTATAACTCAAAATTAGAGCTAAGTGGAAATCTGAATCTACATCCTACAAGAAATTGATATTTTGATTTTTTCCCCGATCTGAAATATCAACATTTTACACAGAATGAAAAGTTTCCAAAAATTTCAGTTCTGAAATGTCTAAATATTTTGTTTTGACATTTTTGGTTAAAACAAAATATTTTGACATTCCCAAATCAAAAAATTTGTTGCAGTTTGTTGAATGGACTCAAAAAGTTTCATTTTGAGTCAGTTCAACATTAAACTGCATCTGCCTATGATGCCGCAGTACCTCCTGGGAGTTGTAGTTCTGGTACATCCCTGTTCTGTTCATTCCCTCTGAAGTACCTGGCACCGGCCACTGTCAGAAGGCAGGATGCTGGGCAAGACAGACCATTTTTATGTCCTCTCATTTTTCCTATGGGTTGGCTCCCTGACCAGACCACATCTCCCATGATGCATGTGTCCAAATGTAGTCTGGTCAAGGAGCTAGACTCACAGAGCAGAGCAGGGGCATGAAGCACCTAAAGCACAGCTCCCACAAGGCACTGCTGAAACAACAAGGAGATGCTACTTAATGTTGAATCAACCTGAAATGAAATATTTCATTTTTATTTCCTTGATGGAAAATCTATTTCTATGGCAAAATTAAAATATTTCTGTGGAAATTCAGATTCTGCAGAAACTGCATTTTCCATCAAAAAGTTATTTTAATAGAAAATTACCGATCACCTCATCTTAAAATAAAGTTTCAGTTGGACATAAATGGTGTAAGCACTATAACTGTCAAATAAGCCTTGGAAATATATTAATAACAGCTACAGTTCTCTTTCTGCCCTTTTAATTATCTGTAGTAACTATGAACACATCAATTACCCCAACGCATATTCTAAAACTTTAGCTTCCTATCAGAGCCAAAGACAACGAGAATCAAATGTACACACCATCACCACAGATGTGACATCCTCGCCTGGGGAACATCAATTAAACTGAAACTGAAGTACATAATTTTGATTGATAAAAAGTCTTCCAACTATTGTTAGTCCATGAAACCAAAGACTCCCATAATTTACATGTAGATAAAACTTCCATCTCTCCATCTTGCAAAAGAGAACCCCTACTGGGCAACAGACAGGAATAACTGCTCCTTTTCCTGTGCTAAGTGCTCTTTTGTCTCCTATACATTAACAAAGACAGAAATGACTATGAAAAAATTAAGTTTAAACCAGCTGGGAATAGCTTGCTGCTGACCCATAAAACTAAAAGTTCCAGAGGTCAAACTCCCTAATACCCCAAGATGCCTAATATAGATTTCATCCCAAATTAGAAATTGTATATTTGCCTTATGAACCAGAAATACAAATCTCTATATATGAATAATCTGCTTTGTTCCTCCAATGTAATGTCACATATCCCAGGACAAGCCCTGAAAAATGTAAAGAGAAGCTACTAGACATCTAATCTCTCTAGCAAGATGAGAGACTGTGCAGACTAGGAAACATCACAGATGTCTGGTTTCTCTCTAAAGAATTGTTACACTCCTGCAATGATATAAATTGTATGACACCAACAGTAAAAAGAATATTGAAAGATATACACCTAACAAGTTATAACTTTGAAATATTAAAAGAAATTGCTTAAAAGAGGGGGCAATTCCAATTCATATCTGGGCTAATACTGAAAAACAATTTTGGAAATGAATCAAACATAAAAAGCTTCTGATAAGAAACAGACTGAAGAAATTCATTATAGACCCATGCCATCTACTGGATATCAACAGAAGTAGCAGAGAAACTTCGGGCTTGTCTACATTTACCTGGGGATCAACATGTGGTGATCAATACATTGGCAGACAGTTTAGCGGGTCTAGTGAAGACCTGCTAAATCACAGAATGATAGAACTGGAAGGGACCTTGAGAGGTCATCTAGTCCAGTCCCCTGCACTCAAGGCAGGACTTAAGTATTATATAGACCATCCCTGACAGGTGTTTGACCAAGCTGCTTTTAGAAATCTCCAATGATGGAGATTCCACAACCTCCCTAGGCAATTTATTCCAGTGCTTAATCACTCTGACAGTTAGGAAGTTTTTCCTAATGTCCAACATAAACCACTCTTGCTGCAATTTAAGCCCATTGCTTGTCCTATCTTCGGAGGTTAAGAAGAACAATTTTTCTCCCTTCTCCTTGTAACAACCTTTAATGTACATGAAAACTGTTATATCCCGTCTCAGTCTTCTCTTCTTCAGACTACGAAAACCCAATTTTTTCCAATATTCCCTCATAGGTCATATTTTCTAGACCAGGGATCGGCAACCTATGGCACGCATGCCAAAGACAGCACACAAGCCAATTTTTAATGGCACGCTGCTGCCTGCCGGAGCAGCATGCCATTAAAAATCCTGCCCAGACTGGCCCGGCCCGCTCTTCTCCGCCCTCCGCAGAAGCATAGGCATGCGCACGGGGTGTGCCGGGTGTGCCCAGGCATGCCGTAATGCAGGGGTGAGCAAATGGCCCCACTCTCCCATTGCAGCAAGCTGCGGAGTCTGCACTCCCGGGCTGGAGTGCCCGGCTGAGCACATCAAGCAACCGGCCCCTCCTCGGCTTCCCTCCTCTCCTGGAGCCATGCCGCCACTGAGCACAGCACTCTGGGGGCCGGGGCTTCACGCTTCAGGGGGACAGTGTTTGGCTCTTCAGGGAGGCAGACATGCTTCCCCCTCCCCTGAAGCCATGCCGGTGCACGCACAGTGCTCTGAGGGGCAGGGCTGCCCGCTCCTGCAGGACAGCATGCAGCTAGGAGCCTCATGGTAAGGGGTCTGGGGCCGTTGGATAAGGGGTGGGGGCAGTCAGGGGACCGGGAGCAGGGTGAGTTGGACAGGGGGTGGGATCCCAGGCAGAATGGTTAGGGGCAAGGGGTCTCTGGAGGGGGCAGTCAGAGAGCAGAGCGGGTTGGAGGGGACATGGGAGTCCCGGGGTTTGCAGAGATGAAGCGGGGGCGGAAGCAGGGGCTGCAGAGAAGGAGGGGGTGCATGGAATAGGGGCATATCCCCCCTCATACACTCCCCAACCCTCTGTCCTGAGCCCTGACCCCCTGCACACACACCCCCCCAGCCCTCTGCCTGGAGCCCCGCACACCCCCTAGGCCTGAGCCCTGAGTCCCGCGCCCCGCACACACCCCAGGCCCCTGTCCTGTACCCTCCTCATACACACCCAGCCCTCTGCTTGACTCCTTTACCACCACCCCTATGACTCCAGCCTTGACTCTGCCACCCCCACACATACTCAGCCCCCCCCGCCCTGACACCTGCACCCCCCTCACATGCCCCCAGCTCTCTGCCCTGACTCTTGCACCTCCCCCATATACCCAGCTCCCCCACACCCCATGCACCCCCCCACATCCTGACTCTTGTACCCCACACATCCCCTCCAAGCACCAAATGGGAGCTCCTGCCAGGGGCAGCTCCAGGCACCAGCTTAGCACACAGGTACTTGGAGCGGCCACTTCGGAGAGGGTGGCACATCCAGCTTTTTGGTGGAGGTCCCTCACTCCCGCTCAGAGCAAAAGACCTCCTGCTGAATTGTCGCAGATCGCGATCGTGGCTTTTTTTTTTTTTTTTGGCTGCTTGGGGCGGCAACACCCCTCAAGCCAGCCCTGGCTCCTACAAACACCCACACCCACATTCCCACCTGCACCCCTTGCACCAAATGGGAGTTGCCCAGTAAGTGCCCCACACCCAAACCTCCTGCCCCAACCCTGAGCCCCCCCGCATTCCAGCTCCTGGCCAGAACCTTCACCGCCAGCCCTGTGCTCAGTGCAGAGAGAAGAAGACAATGGGCCAGAACCAGGGAGAAGGTAGGTACCCACTGTATGTGGGCAGGGCCAGGACGCCAGACTGGCAGCAGGCTGAGCAGGTCCTGCAGCCGGGATCCCAACTGGCAGGAGCCGGCGGATGGAACCCCTTAGCGGCAGTGGGCTGAGCCGCATAAGATCAACATTTTAATTTAATTTAAATGAAGTTTCTCAAACATTTTGAAAACCTTGTTTATTTTAGAATACAACACTCGCTTAGTTATATAATATATAGACTTATAAAGAGAGACCTTCTAAAAAACATTAAAATGTATTACCAGCACGCAAAACCTTAAATTAAAGTGAATAAATGAAGACCCGGCACAACATTTCTTAAAGGTTGCCAACTTCTATTCTAGAACTTTAATCATTTTTGTTGCTCTTCTCTGGACTTTCACCAATTTTCCTGAAATGTAGCACACAGAATTGGACACAATACTCCAATTGAGGCCTAATCAGCACGGAGTAGAGTAGAAGAATTATTTCTCATGTCCTGCTTACAAATACTCCTGCTAATCCATCCCAGAATGACGTTTGCTTTTTTTGCAACAGTGTTACACTGTTGACTCATATTTAGCTTGTGATCCACTATGACCCCCAGATCTCTTTCCGCAGTACTCCGTCCTAGGCAGTCATTTCCCATTTTGTATGTATGCAGCTGATTGTTCCTTCCTAAGTGGGGTATTTTGTATTTGTCCTTATTAAATTTCATCCTATTTACTTCAGACCATTTCTCCAGTTTGTCCAGATCGTTTTGAATTTTAATCCTATCCTCCAAAGCACTTGCAACCCCTCCTAGCTTGGTATCATCCACAAACTTTAGAAGTGTACTCTCTATGGCATTATCTAAATCATTGATGAAGATATTGAACAGAATCAGATCCAGAACCAGTCCTTGCAGGACCCCACTCATTATGCCCTTCCAACATGACTGTGAACCTCTGATAACTACATTCTGGAAACGATTTTTCAACCAGTTTTGCCCCCACCTTATAGGAGCTCCATCTAGGTTGCATTTCCCATTTGTTTATAGAAGGTCATGTGAGACAGTATCAAAAGCCTTACTAAAGTCAAGATATACCACATCTACTGCTTCCCCACATCCATAAGGATTGTTACCCTGTCAAAGAAAGCTATCAGGTTGGTTGACATGATTTATTCTTGACAAATCCATGCTGACTGTTATTTATCACCTCATTATCTTCTAGGTGTTTGCAAATTGATTGCTTAATTATTTGCTCCATTATCTTTCTGGGTACAGAAGTTAAGCTGACTGGTCTATAATTCCCCGGGTTGTCCTTATTTCCCTTTTCATAGATGGGCACTATATTTGTCCTTTTCCAGTCATCTGGAATGTCTCCCGTCCTCCATGACTTTTCAAAGATAATTGCTAATGGCTCAGATATCTCCTCAATCAGCGCCTTGAATATTCTACGATGCATTTCATCAGGTCCTGGTGATTTGAAGATATCTAACTTGTCTAAGTAATTTTAAATCAACTGCAGGTCACTCTCCCGTCAACTCCTATACTCCACCTGAATGAGAAGCGCAAGAGGAGTCAACAAGTCTCCCATTGAAACAGCGTAGTGTTACTCCACAGTTAGTAGATCTAAGTACATCAATTTCAGCTACGTCATTCACATAGCTGAGGTTGCTTAACTTAGATCGATCTCCCCCCATAGTGTAGACAAGGCCTAAGAATACTGAAAGCTGAAAGTAATTTGGAAAGTGTCCAAAACAAAATAAAGAGGATTGCCATTCTTCAACAAAACAGGATATAGAAGCCTAAGGTCACTGTGTGGATCTTAGAGTTGACTGAACAGATAAAGAAGCTGCAGAATCTAGAAGCACTATTGGACATGCGGATAACATTGATGAACAGCTCTCCCTCTCCTCCCAGGTTAACAGGACTAAGCAGCAGCAGTGAGATATCGTGTCAAAGATTATATTTCTCTTTCTATTCTTTAATACAAACAAATGACAGTTATCTTATTGAGTCTACACTCTTTTTAATGAGTCCTCACATAACTACAGTTTGGCTTTTAACAAATGCTATAAGCATGCTCTCCTTCTAAGCCCAAGAAAATTGGCCTGAGAGATCTAAACAATAATTTTAAGCAATTGCTTTTGATATTTAAAATTTGTCCTGTTCATACCAAACCATTCAAATAGGAGGACCAAGCTCCTAGAAGTACCTTTAAGACAAATACATCCTTCATCCTTGGAGAAGGACTGGAAGTATGCTAAATATATTAGAAGCACCAAAGAACTGATAACTGGCGGTTATAATGAAATGTAATAAGGATTCTTGGTGATTTGTATTGTTCCTTGGTTAGTTGCTTGGCTCCAAGACTGGTCTATGTTAATTGCTTACATGAATGCACATAATCCTTGTTTAATCCTGAGCTGATGGTGTCAAATTTGCAGATGAACTGAAGCTCAGCAGTTTCTCTTTGAAGTCTGGTCCTGAAGGTTTTTTGCTGCAGGATGGCCACCTTAAGGTCTGCTATAGTGTGGCCAGGGAGGCTGAAGTGTTCTCCTACAAGTTTTTGTATATTGCCATTCACAAAAACCTCTAGGAGAACACTTCAACCTCCCTGGCCACACTATAGCAGACCTTAAGGTGGCCATCCTGCAGCAAAAAAACTTCAGGACCAGACTTCAAAGAGAAACTGCTGAGCTTCAGTTCATCTGCAAATTTGACACCAATCAGCTCAGGATTAAACAAAGACTGCGAACGGCTTGCAAACTACAGAACCAGTTTCTCCTCCCTTGGTTTTCACACCTCAACTACTAGAACAAGGCCTCATCCTCCCTGATTGAATTAACCTCATTATCTCTAGCTTGCTTGCATATATATACCTGCCCCTGGAAATTTCCACTACATGCATCTGATGAAGTGGGTATTCACCCACGAAAGCTCATGCTCCAAAACGTCTGTTAGTCAATAAGGTGCCAAAGGATTCTTTGCTGCTTTTACAGATCCAGACTAACATGGCTACCCCTCTGATACATGAATGCACATGTATTTTGTGTTCAGCACATGCCTAGAATGTTCACTAGATCTACACTTGATTGAAGAACTGTTGTTGTATGACTAGGTCAGGGATCAGAAACCTTGGGCACGTGGCCCGTCAGGGAAATCCGCTGGCGGGCCAGGATGGTTTGTTTTCCTGCAGCATCAACAGGTTTGGCCAATCGCAGGTTTGGCCACAGTTTGCTGTTCCAGGCCAAGTGGGGCTGCAGGAAGCAGCGGCCAGCACATCCCTCGGCCCACACCGCTTCCCACAGCTCCCATTGGCCTGGAACGGCAAACCGCGGCAAGTGGGAGCTGCGATCAGCCGAACTCATGGACGTTGCAGGTAAACAAATCATCCCAGCCCATTGACGGATTTCCCTGATGGACTGTGTGCCAAAGGTTGCTGATCCTTGGATCAGGTGGTTCTGGATGAATTAATAAATGTTTTGAATGGTTAAGAGCACCAAGCATCCTGGTTTGAGCATATTGTCCAAAGTAAAAGTTACACTAAGAAACTAGCATTAAAAATAATAAGCTAACACTCCCTGGTATCTATAAAAGGGTTTTTCCTAATAGGTCAGTGGTTTGAGCATTGGCCTGCTAAACCCAGGGTTGTGAGCTCAATCCTTGAGGGGGCCACTTAGAGATCTGGGACAAAAATCAGTACTTGGTTCTGCTAATGAAGGCAGGGGGCTAGACTCAATGACCTTTGGAGGTCCCTTCCAGTTCTAGGAGATAGGAATGGAACTTAGGAGACATACCTATGTGGACTGCAACACTTATCAAATTGGCAAATCTAATTTGTTAGATTTCAACTTCAACATTTAACTGGCACCTTGGCAAAGTCATAAAATTGAACCCCACTCCAGCTTATAGTGGTGCCCAGCTGTGTGCTGGCCCTCTGCACCAGAGGTAATTCCACCCTTTATACTTTTTCAGTTGTACCTGAAAAAAAGGAAAATGACTCCTGCAAAAAATGTTGCATATTTTAATGACAGTTACCAGTTCTCCATCAATAGTTATCCTTGTATCACTTCAAATTTTCCACTGAAAATAATGATAGTCTTCTAAAATACTCTGCATATCATAAAATGTTATGTCCCGTTTGAATCTCAGAAAAGAATGCCAATAAATTTTGATTAAATGTTTGCCTATTACAGAGGAAAATGTCAGCAGACAGTAGTAAATTCTGAAAAATTCATAGTGACTTTATGCCAGTTCACTAACAGCAATTGCCTATCTCCTTCAGGAAAAAGCAGTTTGCTGGCAAAATCTTGGCCTGGCCATTTATCAGTTAGTGGAAATATTAAATTTAAAAGCAATAACAATAAAAATGTAGCAATAAAAGATTGGATGTAGGCAATTTTGGATATATTCAGCTCGTAATAACAATGCATGAATTTTTTCATGTGGCAACACCAAATTTAGACGAACACACCAGCTGATTTCTGAGCTAAGTTTTATTGCTTACACTACCTTTCAAACTGGAAGGCCAATATCACTTCACAGAAATTCTTACCTATCGGTTGACTTTTTCTAACGCCAGTCAACAGATAAGAACCTCTGTGAAAAGTATTGTCAGTTTGTCACAGAAGGCAGCAGCGTGTGGAATAAGTCTAATTGCAATGGTCCATCACTATTATCAGGGACCAGTAATAGAAAGAAAGAATGAAAAAACAAAGAAGAAGATTAGGGGCAAAAATCTACGTGTAAAAATGAAATTGGAAAACAAAAAAATATTGCACAAGAGAGAAAGGAGGAAATCTACACTAATATGTTTAAAAAGAATCACAGAAAAAAAGCAATTAAGCAGGTCACATAATCACAGATTTAAGAACAAAAGAAAAAAATTCTTAGTTAAGAAAAACTCCACATAAAAAAAGAGAAGAGAAAAAAGAAGAGAAAGGGAGAATGTGATGGGCTGAAAGAATAGGATGCAGAAATAGATCCTCAGGTGAAAGAAAAAAATCATACTGGAATTGTAGAGTGTGTAGTATAGAAAGAAGAAAACTAATAATGGAAAAAAGAAAAGTAAAGGATCAGAAGAAGCAAATGAGAACTAAAAACTACTGAGGAGTGTGAGAAAAAGCAAGAGACTAAGGATATGTCTACACTGTCACGCACAGCACAGGGGTGTGAATAGCAGTGCACACCAAAGAGCAATTTTATAACTCCCCCATGTGGACACTCCGGGGGCAAATGAAACGGTTCCTAGTGTAGTCCTTTTCCAGGGGATTACATTAGTGATAACTAGGAACCTTTTAGTGCAGCACTTTGGTGTACACTGCTATTCGTGCTCCCATAGTTTGAATTGTGGATATTGTAGAGATGCCCAAAGAGAAAAAACGAGCAGAAAAATGTGTCTAGAAATGGATAATCACAATAAAATAGGAAAAGCAATCTCCCTAATACCTATCCCACTTTCCCTGCCTATGCCCCCTCAGCTGTGCACAAGTGGGCTCCAACATAATTGCCGCATTAGTGTCTATGCACAAATGGCTTTGCAGTGTAGGGAATACTGGTGCAGCTGTTTTTCTTCTCTGTGCATATCTCTCATGCAACTTAGGCCATTCACCCTTGACAACTGTGCTGCGTAATCAAAGAGAAGGTTATGGTCTGTAGTATTTAATTTAGTGCATCAGCCCAAGGTAGCAGCAAATGAATCACCAAGAAAAGTTTACAATGCCCTTTCTGAAGTAAAAATGAACTGTGACTTGGATGCCTGGTGGCCCACACTGAGAATGCTTATTCAGGGCAAACTGCAAGGAACAGAGCAGACAATCCTCAAAACAGGTGGTTTATTCTATAATTAGATTCATCAAGCCAGTAACAAAACTCAGTAATACCATATTGGTTACCAAGAAGTTAAAATACAGTCCTTTTTAAGCAATCCAACCTTTGGCTCCCACCTAGACAGCCAAGTCCAATATAGTGAGAGGTTACTAAAAATCTTATTAACCATATAGAAAGTTCTACCAATCCCAAGAAATCCAACATATGGCCCACCAGGTCAATGAATATTTCAGATCTCACCCAAATACATATTTACAGCCAATCTCTATTAACTAAATCTAAGATTTATCAAGAAAAAGAGAGTTGCTATGGTTAAAAGATCAATATACATACAGATATGAGTCAAGTTCTTAGGTCAGTTTCATAGCAGAGATGGCGAGGCTGCTGATTTATAAAAGTCCTTTTAGAGTCAATTAAAAAAGTTATAGTTGAATAGACAGTCCGTGTGCAGAGTTTGTTCAAATTCTTCCATGAGAATTCCAGGGTGGATCCAGAGTAAGCTTGGAGACCTAAATCTTGTAGGCTTAGACTTTCCCTGTCAAAGTTTAAGCAGATCTAAAATAAAAAGGGTCAGGCCCAGGGCTTCCTTTATAACTGAAGCAAGTCGAATGTCGACAGATAATCCTACCACCTGGACTTTGATGAAAGCAAGCCGACAGTTTGATCTCTATTCAATGGGTCCTTTCTCAGACAGTACATTTAAGTCATCCAAATTACTAAAACAGTCCACAGATAGTTTACTATGTAAAATTACAAGAGTCAAAGAAAAGTAAGGACAATAATATTATACCACATGTCCCTTCTAAATGATAATATCCCCTTTTGATCGCTGAATCAACAGAATACTGTAATGAATCATTGAAGACAGGCACAAAAGTTTAGCATCTACAAGCTAATTAGATCACATTGTTAAACATCTAACAAGATAAACACAGACAAATACAATTAGTATCTACTCTTGATTCTCTAATAATACAGACCTACATATTAAAGATTCTAGTCTATTTAACATTTAATAGGCTTTTATAACTATCTGCAAGGATGGTCCTGTTTATAATTTCAATACTTTTCTAATATATCCCTAAGGGTTGCTTCCAGGTCACCCAGCCTTCTGATTACTTAATCCTCACTGGCTCAGTGTCACACAAACGTTTTCTCTGCGGACAAAAGTGTTAAAAAGCTGGGCCCTTCATTCATAGCCACAAGGGGGACAAAGTCTACAGAGGAAAAAGCATAAAATGTTGGTGTGACATTTGTTTTCCATAGTCCTTGGTATGTTTATCCTTTCATGTCTCATTCTTTGGGGTTTAGTGGAATAATTATTAATATTTATTTCTAAACTATTTACTTTTTTGAAGTGTCCAAAAGCATGCCAAGCACTTCACACTACAGGTAAGTGTCACACGGGCCCTAAAGAGCCAACAGTCTATTTTCAAACAAGACAACAAAATAGCAATGCAATAATGAGGGAGAAGGACTCTGTTAATATCAGTAAGATCACACAGCTATTCAGCAAAGGTATTTGCATAGTATGGTGGAACAAGATTTATTTTTCTGCTTTCATTTAAATAAGTATATATGAGAAAATGTCCTGCTGACTAATTTCTTCTGTAAAGCACAATAAAAATGGGCCTTCGGGAGGGATTTGAATGCAGAGCAAACTAGTTTGGGAAGGACCTTCCATAAATAGGGGGCGGTGGACATGAAACAATATTACAAAATGATCACTAGTCTCAAGGTTAAAAAAATGACTGAAAATGATGAAACTGCATTAGCTATGTTACCTGAAAAATGCTTATTTATTAGTAGCTGGCCCCTATATATTTAGTTTTAGGCTCAAACACAGCCAGGTGCTTAAAGAATTTGGTATTCATATACATGCTGCTCTTGGGAGTGAAAACAAAGGGACTAATTCTGGCTTGCAGTATGCATACACAACTCCTCAGCTGCATCTGAAAAGAAAATGAAGCTTATTGCATTCTTGGAGAAAAGTATGCAAGCTTAGGTAGTTGCTCCTAATAATTAGTTAACATTGCATATCAATTTGAAAATGCAAAGCACCCTGTAAGTACTAATATTATCCTTATTAGGTTCTATTTCTTTTCCCTCTGTCTTTAGAGGTTTTCTTTTTCTACAACTGCTCCTGCTTGATATCAATTGTGGAATTTATGCAGGTGGGTTGATCAAATCTGATTATGATTAAGTTTTGTTGTTGAGAGTGCCACAGTAGTCTAACTGAAACAGGAGTACTTCTATTTTCTTCTCTATATTGCTTTGTTTAAAATGTTAATCAACATAAAATTTATGTAGGAAACTTTTATATGGACAAACTGGATCCACTAAAGTATTGTGTGCTTTGAAGAGGTATATTCCTGAATATTTAACAGAAAATAATGGCTGTGAGTGGGCTGCTTTACCCAACTAAAGACATGGTATTTTAAGTTTTAAGTTTCCTGGGTAGAGACCGAAGGAGTCCCTCTTCTGGCTGTGGCTTTTGAGGATTATTGCAAATAATAAATAGTGACAATAGTGCTTTTTATTATCAGTGGACTACATCTTTAAATGTCTAAGTACCCTCCCTGTATGCAGAGTTCAAATACCACCTTGGTCCTCAGGGCTACAAAGTGTTAGAAAGATCCACATTGTGGTATATGCTCTCTCATAGATATTTTACTTTTGTTCTTTCTTCTTTAGTTCTCAATGAAAAGGATGAAAATCAGTCTAACTGAAAGCCTGTGTGTATAGAAAAGTGTGATGATGCCATTCATGCTCACTGCCTGGCCATGATTATCAGAGGGTGGAGTAGTGTAATAACCAAAGATCCTGTGCAACTGTAATGCCGACAGATTCCCATCATTTGTGGGTGGGACTGAACCAGGGACCTGTGCAGCTTAGTGCATGAGCCTCTACTACATGAGCTAAAAGCCAACAGGCTGTTAGCTAATGCTGTAAAGCAGACTAATTTAACTCTCTCTAAGTGGTCTCAGTGCCACTCGATGGGACAGAACAACACACCCAGAAGGTGTGTGGGTTACACAATGACACAGACTCGATGGATAGCTTTGCACAGGGCCTAAGTACCATTCAGCCCCCCAAATAAGAACCACAAATGAAACTTAGCAGTTTGCCATTTCTTTGATGAAACATAACCACCATAAGCAACTGGGACTCCTCTCTCTAACCAGAAAACTTAATATTTGCATACACCATGCTTTTACTTGGATAAATCAGACTGTTCAAAACAACTAAATAATACTTAGTCCTGCCTTGAGTGAAGGGGCTGGACTAGAGGACTTCTTCCAGTCCTACGATTCTATGATTCTATCATTTTTACTCATAAATGAATGCCCCAAAGAGGAAGCTGTAATTAGCATCTGAAACTGACCCACTTATAAAGAACAGATTTGCACAAACAGCTTTAATGCGTGTCGGAAAAACTCTTGTTTTCAGATACTAATGCAGAATGCTAATGATGATAAATAATTATAAATATCTGGACTCTCTGAAGTACATCCCACTCAAAGCCTGCAACTGAGTTTGTACTAAAAAAGAGGACCAAAATAAAAGGAGTAAATAAAATTAGATTTATGCCTCCTGCTCAAAACAGAGCTGATTTAGAAGCAACTGACACAAAATTGATTATATTTGGTTGTCACCTTTGGGCCTAATCCTGCAACAAGATTCTGAGAGTTTCCTATTGGACATGCAGCACCTGCCAGGAAATGTTCTGCCCTGGAAGGATTGAATTCTGAGGTAGTTTATGTATTTGTTTTCTTCTTCCATCATATCTCTCTTCAACTGCACAAAATACAGATAAAATTGAAGATGAGGTAAGATGATGTAAAGAATGAAGTAATATTGAGGCACCATAATTCAATGCCATTGCATTCATTTAGCTTCAAAACAGACTCAAAGAAAAAAGAAATGTAAGCAGTAAGTGAGAATGGTCACCGGTTAGGAATCCGAAAGAATGACTGAAATCTATTCCCAGAAAAAGAGATACAAATGAAACTGTGATCTTGGGTTAATGAGTAAAATCTATGGGGAAGTTCAAGTTTTGCCAAGTACCAAAATATCAGTTAGGATGACTAGGCAATTTTAAGTTGGTCTAAGTTACAGTTAGCTAACCCACACTGATGTAGCCTCAACACATTTTCCTAACAAAGACAAATCCTCAATTTTAGAAGCAAGAAAGTGTTTAATTTCTACTCTATTTGGCATAGATTAAATATTAAACAAAAGGGGGGAATCAAACAAGCTATACAGTGCAATATAAATGTTACATTTTCAGTATGCTTCCATTTTACCTTTGAGGCTGGAAATTTAATTACATCATTAATAATTATGTCTAAATGTATAGCCTGTAGTGAATGATTCCTTTGGAGACAGTTAAAGAATATTAAATATCTAAGCTGCTCCATCTTCTATAACTGGTCCACTGGTAATACTGAAACAACAGTCTAATCCTACCCACAGCTCAGCTATGATGGTATCTATAAAAGAATGTATACTGAAAGGAATCATTTAGGATAGTCTACAATGGAGACTGTTCATTTAGAAAAGTTTCAAGTTATTTTATTAATCTAAATGGTTAAAAAGATTTAAATTAATTTTGTTCTTTAAAACGATTCTGTCATTCTATCATCCCCTTTATTTAGAGACTGAGGTGTTTCACAGCCAGAGAAATATAATATCTGGCAGCTGCTCCTGTACTCCATTGTCAGGCAAAACGCTCATTGGCTTCAACAAGAAATTTTACTGAGTAAACAGTGCAGGAGCAGGAACTAGTATGGATGGTGTAATTATTAGATAAAGAATATCAGATCTACACACGTACCAGAGAAAAACGATAAAGATCGTAGTGTGCTCTTTATCCATGCATACTACCCTCATTACACCTCATTGGTATCATGGATATCAATGGCAGGTGCAAACATCTCTCAATGTACATTATCATCATCGGCCTCTAGATAAGGAAGAAGATTGTGATGTCACGATGTACAGTCTTCCTCTTGGGTTCCTTGTTGCTGCAAGGAGGAGAGTATGCTGCACTGGGTGTATGCTTGTCACAATGTAGTTATGTTGACACATCAGGGGACATACACTTCTGGGTGCTTTGGAGTGAGCAGAATCAAGGCTCTGCCCAATCCCCAGCCACCTGCATGAGCAGGAACATCGCAAGTCTGTGAAATCTGTTTATCGTTGCACACAGGGAGTGGCAGCATGGAGCCCCAGCTCAAGGGACTAAGAGGATCCCTGATGTCCCCTTACTCCAGCATGCAGGAAGAGCCAGGATTTGGCCCTTTATAAGCAAACAGCCAGTAATCCATTCACATAATACATTTAGAGTGCATATATGTTTGACAACCATTAACAAATTTCCTGTCAACCAACAGGACTAAAATATGCAAACTAGACTGTGAAGGGTGGGGTGGCTCTGCTCTTACCAGTGCCACCCTACACCATGAAGTTCTGCTCATACAGCAACAACAGAAGAAGCAAGGATAATGACAAGGGGTGGAGGAGCAAACAAGAGTGGGAATTCCCTATGATATCATAATTGCACCAACCTGTAATTAACTATTTTAGGCACAAGCTAAAGTTAGTGCTACAGGTCTATGTGTAAGTTGCTAAGCCTGAATGGCACACACCGGTAGATAACCTTCTTATCCAAGTCTCCATGCCACACAGGCCTTTTACTATATTTGTGTAGGTCCCAAATAAAAATTAAAAATGTCTGAATTGCACATGGTCTAGAAACTAACTAGTCAGTCTCTGTACAGGGTCTTTTTTCCCCCACTGTTGGTGAACTACCACTCTAAGGCCATAGCTACACTGGCGCTTTACAGCACTGCAACTTTCGCGCTCAGGGGTGTGAAAAAACACCCCCCTGAGCGCTGCAAGATACAGCGCTGTACAGCCTCAGTATAATCAGTGCCGCAGCGCTGGAAGCGCTGCTCCCAACGCTGCAAGCTACACTCGTAGAGGATGTGGTTTACGTGCAGCGCTGGGAGAGCTCTCTCCCAGCGCTGGCACTGCGACCACATTCACACTTCAAAGCGCTGCCGCAGCGCTGCCCCGGCAGCGCTTTGAAGTTTCAAGTGTAGCCATACCCTAAGTTTGCTACTAGATTAAAGGAAAACACAGAATCGGCAAATGGAATTAGAAGAAAACCCCTTCTATTCCAACTCCCTAAAGTGTCAAGGTTGTCAGGCAATATTTGGACACGTTTTTCAAAAATAAGAAGTAAAACAGTAAAACTGGAGGATGTCTGATAAAATTTGGTTTCCTACCACTAAAAATTTCACACAGGAAAAACGTAATAATCTCTTTGTAACTTAGAAAAAAATTCCATTCTGATTATTCAGTTATTAAAATGGGGAAGTGTCATTTTATGACAACTGCTTTCGGCAGGAGATATTTCACACTTACACACTCAGGAAATAAGTAAGGAACAATATTAAAACCTTCAGTGTTAATCTATATGTTCAAAGCTAAGCATATTCTGACAAACCTTCTAATAGACAGTGTTCAAAATTCATACTATATATATGAGCATGATTACATTACTCTAATTTATTTTTTCTCCCTTCGTGCACAGCAATAAAATTTTACCTTCGAACTTTCATTTATTACAACTTTTACTTGATTGAGTGCATGCAGGCACAAAAATGTAATAAACCTTTACTAATCCAATAAATTAGTGAAATCCTGACATTGCAAACAGAATCTCTCTATCTACATACCTATTTGAAAATGGAATTGAAAAATCATTTTGTTTAAAGTTCTAGTTAAGCAACAGGATTTTTTTTTCTTTTTTTTTTTAATATTAATGTTATAGAATTTCATGTTATATGTTTGGTGAAAACTAGATAATATTTGTAGAGTTCAAATGTAATTATATGGTCAGCTTAGGAGCTGTTATAACTGAGAACTCGACAGACACTAAACAATTAAGGGCTCAATCCACCATGCTGCTGAGCACTGTCAAAGAAGTGCACAAAACCAAAGTGCCAGAACTGGATGCTCAGTGTTTGCTTGGCATCTGTGCAGAGACACTATTGTAAAACTGGACCCATTCCTGTTGCCATTGAAGTCGGTGGTAAAAGTTCCATTGAACAGGCCCACGCAGGGACATGTTCATGATGCTGAGCACTATGAGAATAGCTCTAATCAAAACACAGCTGAGCATTGGTGAATAGGAGGGAATGTGAGGGTAAAGGATGAGGGGGAGAAAGAGTATTTAGCCAATTTGTGGTTGTTGAAGTGCAGTGCCAGGAATACAACTGAGGTATGTAGAGGCCAATTTTAGGATTTTCAGTTACTCAGTGTCAGCTGGGAGTAGTGTCTTCTTGAACATTTTTAAGAGCTGGTCTAGATGAAACAAACAGCAAGGGCAGCCATAAAGATCAGAAACTGACCCTTTGTAGGATCAAGCCCTAAAACAGGTAAGAACCACTATATAACACTGATGATACTTGACTATTCAAAATATCATAAGTAATCATGAACATGTATCATAATCTGTGGGAATCATTAACTCTGTGGGTAAAATACAAATAAGAAAACAAAGGAAAAAAGTAACAGCTTATGCAGCCAAAAACATAATATATTGTAAATGTTGCACCGAACTGTAGGCATAAAGTTGGCACAACCTCTGTTTTCTTCTGAAAGGTCACTTGAAATTGAAGCTAATGTTCTATTGATTAAATAACTGCCACTTTAATGGTTCTCAGAATAATGTAAATAAAACAGATAATGGCATGACTTTCTGCATACAATGTTCTAATCAAACTTCTCTCAATAATTGTCTGAGCAAAGGTAAGAGGAAAATAGGAGGAAAACCATTAGACCAGACTATGCTGAGGCTGTAAAAACTTAGCACTGTATTTTAGGATGGATGGAGGAATAGATAGATTTGCTATACAAAGGAAGGATAGTTGTGTGAATACAGCACACAGGGATTCATAAAAACTGGGTTCTATTCCCAGTCTTAACACAAATTTCCTGTGATGAATAACCTTAGGAAAGGTTTCAGAGTGGTAGCCATGTTAGTCTGTATCAGCAAAAACAATGAGGAGTCATCAGTGTCCTTAGAGGCTAACAAATGTATTTGGGCATAAGCTTCCCTGGGCTAGAAACCACTTCATCAGATGCAAGGAGTGGAAAATACAGGAGCAGGTATAAATACATGAAAAGATGTGGATTGCCTTTGGAAAGTTTCTTTTGGCCAGAAATTCAAAACCTAAAAATGTGCACACCAAAGGTAATATTGTGACTGGCTCCTACCTGGGTGCATGTGGGTGGGTAGAGAAAATACACAAGGAGCCCTCCATCACTCTATGCCTCATGCACAGTTGTGTCACAGTTGCAGTACCTAGACTCAGTGGTTTGCAGGGACTTCTTCAAAGTTCACAGAACTCCACAGGGGAAACCCTATGGAGTGGGTCTGGAGCACAGTGGGGAATATGCTGCACTGAATGGGTGTAATACAGGGTCTCCCAGAGCTTCAAGTCTTCACTGCAGAAGTTAACTCAGGTTATAACTCTAGTGTTGCCCTCTGAGTACTATCCACATACAAAACCTCTTAATTCAAGTGTTTGGAGCTTTTAACTTGAGTTGGCTGGCCCATCTGGGATACAGGTTATAGTTCAAGCTGGCATAGCTCATCAGTTGCTAACCCAGCTGCTCTGTGAAGAACTCCAATCTCTGTACCTCTCCAGTGTTATTTAGCAATATGGCTACACTCACTCAAGCAAGGCTCACTTGAGAGGAGTTTATTCAAGTGTAGATCATGGCAGTGAAGACACAGCTTTGGATTGATGCAGTTCCTCACCACCTCCATCTGGACCAAAGCCTAATAGGTCAGTTAATCACACATGGCTAATCAAACTAACCTGGTCAGTTGTCTGGTCATCTGCATGCATAACTACCTGGATTGCCAGAACAGCAGATGCAAAACCTGTAGCCACATCTCCATTGCTACAATGACCGATGTTGTCAGATGCCTACCGGTATGGTGCTCTGCTCTGTTCAATGTTGATATCACTCGGCTGCGTGCGTGTGTTCCCTCTGTGTGCTGTCCCAGCTCTGTGCAGATAGCCGACACAGCAGACCAGAAGAGAACACCCAATGAACACAGAGTCTAGTAAGGAATGAAGGCATGTCGGCCAGGTTTATTGTCAAACGAAGCACGATGATAGTTCCCTGTAGATTGTTACTCTACAGGGCATACTACGAGAAAGTGCCCCCTGGCAATGGACTCAGCTCAGTCAGCGGCGAGACTTTCCACTGCCCCCTCGGCTGGACAAAGACACCGCCCCAGGGATGTATTTTTATACACAGGTACAAACAAGTTACACATCACTACTGACGTATGAGGTGCAACTGCTCTACGTAGTAAGGTACCGCCTTTCACCTTGTACATGTTGGTTCGAACAGAACAACTCTATCCATCATATTACCGTTTTGGTCCTGTTATTGGGATGGATCAGCCTGTTCCTTGTTATCTGTGTGGAATGTGCAAGTATGTGAATGCTCTAATTTCTAGTGTTCAGTACCTTTTAGGTACGTATCTTCTTGCAGCATCAGCCCTTTCCTTGTCAGCTTCTGTGAGCAGGGCCTGCCTCTGGCTCAGAGCTTCACTTTGCTTTATGTTAGCAAAGTCTTAACCATTACTTTAGTTCAGGCCTTAGGCCTCATACCAGGCCTCTGATACCAAGGCTTACATCTCAGGGCCTCCTCTTATTACAACCAACAGCCCCACAACACATCTCTCAACATGCATAGATCCTACACATGCCTGTCACAACATGTGGTGTGCCTCATCTGTTGCATGAAATGCCCTGATAACAACTATGCGGGGGAAACAAGATAATCACTACGCTATTGAATGAACTCACAGAGAGAACACTATGTCACCTGTGTGTGAATACTTTTCATAAAGCAGTCATTCTATATCTAACCTCTCAGTCCCCATCCGCAAAGGAAATCTACACAATACCTTCAAAACATGAGCCTCGGCACTTAAATTCATAACTCCGCTAGACCCTGAAAATCATGGACTGAACAGAGATGCTGGATTTATGTCTTACTATAAAAAAAATCTATAGCTCCCACTTAAGAAGAGGAGGGGAGGTGCTGGCAGGGGATTTTCTCCCTAGGACTGGAGAGGTGTTAATGGATCACTTCAGCTTGAATGGTCCTTTGAAATATGTTTTAACTATGTATGATAAAAAATCTATTCCACCAGGTATTTAGCTGTGACACTGAGGCCTGGTCTACACTAGGAAATTAGGTCAGTTTAACTACGTCAGTCAGTAGCAGGATAGTTAAGCCAACCTAAGTCCCTTTATAGAAAGCACTATGTCAGTGGAAGAATTCTTCCATTGATGTAGCCACCACCTCTCGGGGAGGTGGAGTACCTATGCCAATGGGAGAATCCCTCCCATTGGCGTAGGTAGTGTCTACACTGAAGCGCAGTTGTGCCTGTTTAGCATTTTAAGTGTAGACAAGCCTTGGTACATATTCTTGGCCTGAAGAAGAGCTCTATGTAAGCTTGACAGCTTGTCTCTCTCACCAACAGAAGTTGGTCCAATAAGAGATATTACCTCACCCACCTTGACTCTCTACCATGATCTCACACAACTGCAAACACTGTGCATTCATTAGGTAGATTAATGAACATGCAGCAACAGCTGGTTCAGACAATGTTACCAAACGTTCATCTGCAGGGGTCCCTGGTTCCTGGAGACCTCCTCCCCAGAGACAGGCTGATATGCTAGTGTCATTGTAATGAATTAAGTATCAGAGGGGTAGCCATATTTGTTGCTTTTATAGATCCAGACTAAGAGTCCTGTGACAACTTATAGACTAACAGACGTATTGAAGCATGAGCTTTTGTGGGTGAATACCCACTTTGTCACCCATGAAAGCTTATGCTCCAATACATCTGTTAGTCTATAAGGTGCCACAGGACTCTTTGTTGTAATGAATTAGTAAGTTACAAACACAGACAATTGTCATCAATGGAATTCCTTTGTTATAAAATAAATCTACACTCACATATAAACACAAAGGCCATCTGTGGGGACTGAACCTGGAACCTTCAGCAACAGACACTGGTCTCTATACTTGATCTAAAGATGAACTCCTCTGTCTGACAGTAAACTGTACAGTTGTAGTGCCTCAGGCCAGCCACCAGAGGGATATAAGATCAAATACACTAAGCCTTGTATTATTCAGTGGTTACTGGTAATGCTCCTGTGCTGCATGGTACTAGAACTGTCCAGAGTAAATGAGAAAGTGTAAGTGTTGCATACCAAGCCAGTTATGCAGGTATAGCGTGGCTGCAAATCCCACGTAAGGCAGCTCTGGGGAATCTTCTCAGTGAAGGCGTTGTCACAGGCAGGCAGTGAGCTGACATATCCTCTAAGCTGATCAAAGCTAGGCTGCTGAACAGCATGGGTCACAGTATGTTCAAATAGGACAGGGCAAAGGTCACCTTTACATGCACTTTTGGAAGGGTGTAGTGAAGCCCCAGCCATGCCCTACACTAGGGTGACTCTCCTGGAGCCAGTCACATCAGCTGTAGTTCCAGAAGCTTCTACTGGCATTGCACAAAACAGCCAAGATCTGGGCCTGTGTATTGTTATCATTGTTAAGTGGTACAAGAGAGTATTTTCAGACAAATACGGAAGGTTGAAGAGAATTCTCTGCTGATTTTGAGTGAAACATGAACTTGCTGAATTGAAACCATAAGGGAAAACTTTCTGTGAAGACACGGTAAATCCTTGCTTAGCAAAGTCTTAACCTACCCTCAAATACTGAGTTCAAATGCACTTCAGTAGGAAGACACTTGTAAGGCATCTCATCAGCAACATACCTTATCTGAAGCTGACAAGAGATGTTAAATTAGTCAAAATTCTATAATGAGCACTCTGACATCCATGAATGTTGAATTTCATTTCATACAAACTGAGATTGTACCCAGTGCTGTGGCATGTTGTATAAACCTTGAGCTATGGGAAGAACTAGAGTAAGACTGTGATGAAGCAGGGAACCACAGACTAGCTTGTGGGACGAAAGGGACTCTGGAGCAAACAACCCATTGCCAGATTAAAACAACGAGGAGTTCTTGTGGCACTTTAGAGGCTAACACATTTATTTGGGCATAAATAAATTTGTTAGCCTCTTAAGTTGCCACAAGAAATCCTCATTGTTTTTGCTGATACAGACTAACACAGCTATCACTCAAACCCATTACTAGATTGTAGTCACTATGTGGTCAGAGCAACAGGCAAGAAAGATGATCTCAACAGCTGTGTTTTGTGAACTAGTGTGCATGTGCAGGAAGCAACATGAGTACATTCAGTGGTCATGGGGTTACAATCTGACGATGTATAGTATATGCAGGTCTCAGCAATACCTGACACTCTGCCCTGTGTTATTGCTTACTTACTATACACATACAGATGCAAACAAAATGAGTTTTCAGAAAGCATATGATCCCTGTCTGACTGCACAAGATAAATTATTCATATCAACAGACTGCTGGGAGAAGGGGCTTTTACTTACCTCTAGTGGTCTTGCCCATATATCTCAATGTTCCAGACCATGACAAATGGCTGGATAACAACTTTCACTCCCCCCGTCATCATCCATCTTCCTACTAGGTTTATTTCCTCAAATCCTGGTGATGAACCTCTGTAGTCACTTATCTGAGCAGTCAGAAAATTTATTGCCTCTAAGAGGAAATGAAATTCTCCTCCAAGTGAAATGAAATGGACATAAAGGGCAAAAATTCAACTGTGGAACAGGTGAGTGCACTTTCCATTGTGTTTCATGGGAGCTGCTTACACTTTTTCTAAGTCTGAATTTGAACCAAAACGCACAATGTGTGTTAATACTGGCCTAAAATAACTACAAATTTCTACAAAGGTTTGTTTGGATTTTAGAGATCCCCCTAAGACAACTAAATTCATGACCACCCATAGTAATCCTGCTTTATTTCTACTGCACCGATAGAGTTGGCTTCTTTGTAAGCATCTTATATGCCTCATTGGAGTACAAGTGGAGTACTCACTAATTATGCTAGACTGGCTTTGGCCTCCAGCCTTCATTGACAGGTTCATAGGCAAAGCTTGCCACAGAACAGCCCATCAGGGCCACACAGTAGTCACAGGAGCTTTGGGGAGGCCACATGGGCACTGGACTGGGACTCAAGAAACCTGTGTTCTATTCCTGGCTCTGTAACTGACCTGCTATGTTACCCTGGACAAGTGGTTTCCCTTTCATCTATATTATCTATTTTGATTGTAATGTCTTCAGGACAAGGACTGTCTCATACTTGTATTATATATACAGACTCAAGCACAATGGGGAATTACCTAACCTTGGTTGGGGCCTTGAGGCACTGCTGTAACAAATATAGAACAATAATGTAGGGTCACATCAGTGTCTCCACACACTTCCTGACTGTCCATGGGTTTGTTTACCAATCACTGGATTTTCTGGGACAGAAAGCGGAAAGTTCTCTTCCTGAAACCAAACTGTAAACAGGATAAGACTGTTTCTGATTAGTCCCAGTCTATCTGGTCCCATTCTGACCGTTGATGTATGCAAATACTCCCAAAGTGACAATGTAAAGGTTGGATCCTTATTTGCCATACATTCATACAGTATGGTACAAATGCTTTTCAACAACCCGCACGTCTAATGCAGGTGACTGTGATTCTGTTACACCTAGTTAAAGGTCTCTTCCTGCAGACAGTTGCTCCTCTGTGTATACTAGTCTCTCACACAGAACCATGACTAAACTGAGCATTTCAATAGTGAGATATGCTGAGTGTCTTCCTTACAATGAACACACAGACATTATAAATGTGTCTAGTATTTTTGTTTCAATATCACTGAAATGAATGCTGAATGTGCACGTAGTAAATTAGCTCAAAACTAGCATCGTAAACATGCTTTCCTCAGAGTTTTTAATTTTCCCCACTTGGCTGTTTTTTCCTAATCTCTCCCTGGTACTACTTTCTCCAACCTTCACTGTTAGTTTAGGACCAGACTGTGTGTGTAAGCACACTATAAGAGCACAAACTTCCACAGTGACAAGCCCCTGCATGCAGGGCATGGAGGAGAGGATGACTCCTTAGACCCTCCTGTCTAGGGTTTTGCACCATGCTTTCTGTCCTGGCATAGAATCAATGAGCACCTTCCAGTCTCTCTTTCGCACCTGCACAAGACACAAGTGCAGTCTGTCCCTTTATGTCCTAGGGGGCTGGAATCCATGTATATTGTAGTCACCACTGTGGGAGTGGCTGGGATGCAAATGAGGGGCACTTCGAATTTCTCTGGACTCAATGATCAGCTATATTTGAAAGTTACATGGCTTGGCTGGTAGCCATTCTGCACCTACTGAGAGACAGGAGTCTAGAGAGGCACAAAACAAGATGGGCATTTTCCGCTGGCTTTGTCTTAACCTTTAGATTTGTGCTATCAAAGAAATGCCAAGGATCCATAGACCCTAGAGTGGGTGACTCTTCAACTTTACATGTCTAAATAATTGAACACACCAGGTGTGCAGTAGAGCTCTGTAGATCACAACTGAAGATAATTTAAATGTCTTTTCTTTATCTACTTTACGGCGAGAAATGATAGAAGAGGACTGCCACCCTCCAGTGAAGCTGGAGGTAAAGTTAAAACTAAAGCTGTCTGGAAAGAAGGACAGTACTTGTGGCATGACATCTAAAGGAACAACCTGGCTTCCTTTACCAGATCCATGGATGAATATTGAGAGCACACATTAATTGCACTAAGACATTACTAAGAAAATATATTAGATTGTACAGTTGGGCATCATATACTTTTGCACTAAAAACTCCACCATAGGTCAATTAAGAGAAATGTACGTAACTAGAGTGAATCACGAATACTGATCGCAGTGCAGGCTCTAATTCATCGGTAATGAAGTGAGCAATAGTCCTCGGAGGGCAGGGAAAACAGCTGATCCATTTCTAATCAAATTGCGGCACTGAAATATAACCTCAATGGAATATCATCTTTAAAAAATTATGCTTCTCTGTAGTCATGTCTATTTCAGCCCATAAAAATGAATAAGTGAGTCCACATAAAGTCAAAACCTTAATCTGCCAATAAATGTCTTAACCTTCAGAACACATGACTGGCAATGCCGTAGGTGAAGACATAATTGAAGAGGAATATTTAATGTTTTTCAATCAACACGACAGAAAATGAGGATATGAATCTCAAATGAAACTCTGTGCATGATGACTATTTTTCAAATATGTTAGTCCAGCAGCTTCCCCAAATAAAGTAAGTGAAAGGTGGAGAACTAGTTCAAAAGACATAGGGCAGGCTGGCACTTAAAGAGCTAAATTTTATCTACTGAAATAAAACATTTTACTTAGTTCCCCCTTACTTTAAACAGAACATAACCTCATTAAATGACATTGCATGAAAAGAACATAAAAGCAGTAAGAGAAAAAAAATAAACACTTTCAGAAGAAATTAATGTTTATTGCTTTCAGATTTCAATACTAGGCTCTTCTCTACTTAAATGCAGTTTAAATGTATTACTTGCCATGGCTTGTACATTAAACCCAATAAGTCTGGTAACTTCTGATAAAATTCCTTATCTCTTTCTTTTTGAACTTGCACAGAGATCCAAGGTTAATTTGCAGATATTATCTTACGAAATAAGTACCTTAGTCTAGAGTATTTAGAATACTTAAATTTGAAAAGGGATAATCAAAAAAATATATAGGAAGCTGTCACTCTTACTGGACTCGCTGCACCTCTGTTCCCTCTCTGGTCTCTGAGTGCACCCCATCATGCCTTTACCAATCTCAGAGTGAAATTTCCTCAATTCCCCACTTTTGGATTAGTCTAGAGGTTTCCAAACTGTGGGACACGCCCCGCCTGGAATGTTTGTGGGGCAATGCCAGGCTGCTCAGGCCAGCTCCGCATGACAGGACTCGGGGAGAGAGTGCCACCTCCACCCCTTGACTCACCTGAGCAGGCTACCCAGCCTATGGGTCAGCGTCAACATTCACTGCAACTGTGCCAATTTCTGCTCTCAGGCAGCCTCCATGCCCAACATTGGCTCTGCCCCCAGAGACAGTCATATGTGCCTTACCCAACCCTGAAAACCTGAGAGTGGGAAGAGCAGGCATTGTGTCTATTTTTGTCTGAGTTGGGCGGGGGGGAGGGAGAAGCACATCCAAAAATTTTAATTCAAAGTGTGGGCTCAGCTGAAAAAGTTTGAAAACTGCTGGCTTAGGCCTGTGTATCAACTGTGCTTAATCAGCATGTCCAGCTAGGTTTGGGAGTATGGCTAGTGGCATACAGGGAGCAAGCAGCTTCCTTAAACCAAAGTACTGTTTATTTTAACAGTGGGAACAAAGCATTTTCGAACACACACTCCATATGCGTGTCTACTTTACGTAAAGGCTCACCAAACCTGCATGTTAACATAGGAATGTCTAATTTTTTCAGACCTTTCCCCTACTCCCCCCGAGGGACTGTCAGACTGGCTCCCCTGAACAACCACCCCCCCCCCCCCCGAAACAATGGTCACACCAGAATTCTTTTGTTCTTCTGCATTCCTGGTCCCTTTCCAGTCCTGACATTGTCTCTCAACTTTCAATTGTCTGCTAAGAAGTGGCTTATCTTGAACCAGTCTTCCCTTTACTTTTTGTTTTTGCCCCCAACAGCCCCTTATTAAACTAAACCAATATATTCACAGACTAAACATCCCAATAACCAGGTCAGATACAGAATTCATGAATTATTACAGAGCAGCTCCAAATCCATCACAGAAACAATTATACAATTGTATAGTAGATAGTTGACTTTAATCTCGATACTTGGCTCGAGATGTTCATCCAGAGGATTTATTTATTTCCAGGCTTTTTATACTATTTGCTTCTCCTTTATTTGCACTGCAGTCTCACATGATTTGATCTGTAAGCTTTGTAAACTATTGGAAAATGTGAGTTCACTTGTTTCTCCCTTTATACATAATTGTTCATTGAACCCAAGGGATACTATGAAATTGATGCTGCTCCAGCATTCCTTACCCAGAAAAAACTACCTGGGTTTGATTTCAGGATCCTGCCCAAATTTAATCTCTCAGGAAAAGAAGATTAATAGATGAAGATCCCCTCAGAACCGTTAAAAAAAGTAAAAGGCTATTGTGAAGAGAAGCAAAACTAAGAGATTATGGGGATTTTACACTGTTTTCTATGGAAAATGAGTTATTTTTAATCAGATTTATTCCAATGCATTCATTTATTTTAACAGCTTGGGAAAATAGGGTCACATTTACTCTTGATTTACAAAATTATGCTTGGTCAACCATATGCAGTACCACAAACACATTTCTTTATACCACAACAAATAATGTATCAGGAAACCTTGCAAACTCTGAATTAATGCAGACTACTATGAAATAAATGAATAACAGTTGTAGAACTATTTTCCTGAGTTAAACTGCATATAGCATTAAAGTGAAAACCATAAGATATTTATTTATTGATAGCCAAGAAATTACCACCTTTACCTATGCATGACTAGAGATCTCTCTCCTAATGCTGCAGCTCAGTGAGTTTTCAAGATAGAGAAGGCTGACTGATTTGGTGACTATTTAGATTCATGAACAAAAAGGAACACCTCCTCACCCTTTTCAGGATCTAGTTGCCTTTGATGTAATACTAAATATACCATAAAAACACAGTGTTAACGGCATAGCAAAAACTTTAAGGGTGAAATTCTTGCTCAATTGAAAACAATGGGAGTTGTGCCATTGCGTTGGATGGGACTAAGGGATCATTTTCGTTTGTACCAGGTACTGTAGGGAGAAAATAATCTCATCTTTCATCTACTTCAACACTCAACTAGTGATTTAAATATTGTAGCAAGAAATGTTTTCCCCCCTACATGAATTCTTTACTGGTCTCCTTTGAACATCAAGCTTTTTACTACAAAACGGACATTCTATAGTACATATAAATTTCCCATTAACAAACGGAAACAACCAGTCAGTCTGGGCTAGACTGAGCCTTTAGGCTCTGCCCTGATCAAAGGAAAGTACATAGCAGTGCAGACCCAGAAGGAGATCTGGAAAAGGAATTGTACTCAGAGATCACACTCTCCTTCTAGTCTTGAGGACAGTGTAAGTTACTTCACCCTCTTAGGGGAACAGCTTACTTTCTGGCCAGCTCTGCTGGCTGGCTTATAGAGAGACAGAGCCTTCCTCACCCACCTCTCTGTTGGGAGCGATTATTATTGTCATTCCTGGATGCATGTATAGGTACTTTTCTCTTCCTTGTTCACTTAGATCCTGCTCCATTTGAACTCAATAGCAGAATTCCCACTGACTTCAGAGGAGCAGGATCCAATCCTGTCACTGACGTGTGATTTTTTTCCCCCATCCTGGTGATGTGAGAAGAAATGGGCCTGGTTTTATGTTTTGTTGTTGTTGGCCAAGTATGGAAAGCTTCTTGGATAGCTCAGTGGTTTGAGCATTGGCCTGCTAAACCCAGCGTTGTGAGTTCAATCCTTGAGGGGGCCACTTAGGGATCTGGGGCAAAAATTGGTCCTGCTAGTGAAGGCAGGAGGCTGGACTCAATGACCTTTCAAGGTCCCTTCCAGCTCTAGGAGATTGGTATATCTCCTATTATTATTATTATTTTTATCTTTCACACGTCTCATTTGTCCTGGCTGTGGGCTTGACAGTCACTGGGTTGATATGACAGACATTTGAGGGTGCATGTGACAGTTGCACTTTCACATAACTGGGTGGAAAAATACACACCACAGTTTACAGAAAAGAATTGAACAAAATTGATACTTACAATCCAATTCCTACACTTCAGTAAAAGTTTGATAAGAGTATCAGAACTAAGGAGTGTTGGAAAGATTCATTAAAGCTGTACAAAATGGGAGGAATTTTGTTCAAACAATGGTCCAATGAGTGGAAAAAGTGTCTCAGCAATACAGAGATGAGTCAATTTCTAAAGAGACTTCTCCCCATATGTATGTTCTGCTACAAAAGTTTTGTATAGCCATTTGCCAACTTCCTAAAGCTATAAATTGAACTGGCTGCTCTTATCTTTTTTGCTTGTTTAACTCCTTTAAGCACAGGCAATACCTAGTTTTAAACAATTACAGATGTGTCCAGGGCCGGCTCGAGCCATTTCGCCGCCCCAAGCACGGTGACAGGCCACGGGGGGCACTCTGCCGCTCGTCGGTCCCGCAGCTCTGGTGGATCTCCCACAGACGTGCTTGCGGCAGGTCCACTGGTCCCACTGCTCCGATAGGCCTCCCGCAGGCGTGCCTGGAGATGCTCCACCGGAGCTGCCTGCCGCCCTCCCGGCAACCGGAAGAGCGACCTCCGAGGCATGCCGCCCCAAGCACGCGCTTGGTGCACTGGGGCCTGGAGCCGGCCCTGGATTTGTCTCATACCGACATATTGAAAGACAAATACAGAACAATACATTTTTAAATGATCTATAATCTTCTCAAAGGGCTAATGTTTCTCAGTTCACTCTATGTTTAGCATTTTGTCTAAATCTTCAGGTTTTTAAAATACAGGATTCAATCCACAGATAAACAAAATCTTTATTTAAAATCAGAGTTTGGCTTCAAAAATGTGGCAGATGAACTCAGTTTCTGTCTCTCTTTGTTGTTCTTACCGACACGTTTTTGTGTCTTGACTTAAAATAAGGCCCAGTCCTGTAACTGAATCCACTGTCATGGATGCCTATGTCTATATAGAGCCCTGGATCTATAAGAAGGTCTGAAACTACTCCCATAGAAGCCAGTTTCAAAACTCCCATTGATTTCAATGGGTGCAAGATACAGTCCAGGAAGTTCTTTCCCATACCCATCCTAGGTGCTTACCAATCTCCCTCTTGTCTCATATATATGCTGTTTTCTGTCCATTATCATGGCATGACTAGTCTCTTCTTACTGCTTATATATAAAGAGAGATCTAATAAAGAGTCAGTGCATATCAATATTGAAGCAGACTTAGTGGGGAGTTGTAATGGCGTATACTGGCCCTTTAAGCCTAGAGGCGGCCAGAAGACACTGTTCCGAGAATATTGGGACAAAGGCTCAGGAAATGGCCAAAGTCAGAGGAGAAGAAGAGGTTGCGGACTAGGGTAAGAGGAATGCACCGACTCTGCATTCTCTTCCTATGGAGCTTTCATATTAAACCCTGATCCTGCAAACATTTATGCTTAACTTGAAGCCAATGAGACTATTCTGATGCTGAAAGCTAAGCATGTGCAGAAATGTTATTGCAGAATCATGGCCTTAGTTTGCTCCCTTCAATATCTTCTGGTGTAGGACATGGATTGCAGAGACCCTAAGCAATTATATCACATGCAGAACTGAATTAACTCCCTCTGAAACTGCTTTTACTTCTGTGAGACATATTTCATCCTTAATATTTATATAAACTCCCAATGCCATCAATAAGAGGTCATAGATCAAGGGCAGAATACCACTGGTCATTTATTTGTATGCTCTTCTGTTTCATTTGTACCCTTTTTAGACTGTTTAAAAGGCCAATTCTGTTGTGTGAAAACCTCTCAGAAGTTTACAAAGTTTTCATTACTAGTGCCATTGTGGCATCCATATTAAACTAGTAATTTGACAATTTTCTTGCCATTAGAAACAGTAAAAATGTCACACAGGCTACAGGCTGACTTTTGGTATTTTATTTTTAAGAGCACTGTAAATAACATACTTTGAAAGATAAATAATTGATCATTTATCTCCCAAGCATCTCTGTACTGATATCTATCACCAATCCCCCCATGTGAACAAATTAGGAAGCCTTCCTAAATGAATGATTCACCACACCACAACCTCCTGTGTGCTCCACAGTCTCTTGGTCACAGGGTTCTCCAAAAAACGCATTACATGTGATATGCTATAATACCTACATACAATGAGGTAAGTTAAGAATGGAGTTGATACTTAGCACTTATATAAAACTACCTGTCCACATATCTCAAAGGGCTTTACAAAAGTGGATGAGCATTATCATCTCCATTCTATAGATGGGAAAGTGAAATAGAGGGAGGTGGTGTGATTTCTTCCAGGTCACAATGGTGTACAAAGGCAGTAAAAGCCCCATATCTAGCCAGAGCAGGATTTTCCTGATTCAGACTATATTGACGACAGCAATAAGGCTGTCCTCAGAAGACCCCCTTTCAAGCTCTGTTGTAGGAGGATGGGTTCGGGACATGAGAGGTGTGTCGAGGTGGGGCTACAGCATGCAGATTCTGAACAATGCTGCTGCCCATAGGGGAGTCAGCTGTAATTTAGGCCCCAGGGTAGCCTAGGATTGGGAGATGCAAAAATGGCTTAATGCCACCATATCCCCCACCCATTTGGGACTGGGGTTTTGTGCTGCACTTCCAAGGGTACGTCTACACTTTGTTTTAAAAACCACAGCAGAGAGTCTTAGAGCCTGGGCTGACAGACTCAGGCTCACAGGATTCGGACTACGGCACTAAAAACAGCAGTGAAGACATTGGGCTGGAGCTCAGGCTCAAACCCTCTCTGGGCTTCAGAGTCTGACCATCAGGCCAAGCTCAAACATCTACACAGCTATTTTTAGCACTGTAGCCCAAGCCTCACAAACCCGAATCTGTTGACCCAGGCTGAGACCCACTGCAGCAGGTTTTACAATGCAGTGTAGATATAGCCTATGAGGCTCAGCACAGAACCTCACCCCCAGTGTTTTACACTATCTACTGCAATCAACTGGATTACAAACTGGAAGAATACCATGCAGTCTTAATTGAATATTTCCTTGCTTTTGAAGACCAGAAGGTGAAATTCTTACCTATTTCTGAAAGTTGTTTAGTGATGTCTAAATTGTATAAATAGTTCTGTGATGAGGTTCACTCAAGTTTCAGTTGTCAGATTTTCTTCTCTTGGTAAGCTTAATTAGATCTAGAGCTGCAGCTCCAGAAGAATTCTGCTCCTAGAGCATTTTTCCATATTAATCTCTTCAATCTCCGATTCCTTCTGAAAACATTTTTTCCTAACTCATTTCAATACTTTTCATCTGTTCACAATTTAATCATTTTCGAGCAGAGCTCAAAAAAGTGTAGAGTATCCAGTTTTGCTCATTTACACATCCCTCCTGTTTAATCAGTGTTTGTTGAGGAATAAAATCTCTGAAAAGAAAATGAACTTTGTTTATAAAATAAAAATGTGAAGTTATATTTAGTTTAAAAACAGTTGAAAGTGTATTTTATGCTGCATGCTCTGTTTCACAGAGTAGAATATTAGGGTTGGAAGGGAGCTCAAGAGGCCATCTAGTCCAACTCCCTGCTCAAAGCAGGACCAATCCCCAGACAGATTTTTGCCGTAGATCCCTAAGTGGCCCCCTCAAGGATTAAACTCACAACCCCCTGGGTTTAGCAGGCCAACGCTCAAACCACTGAGCTATTGGCATTGATAGGTATTGTCCTTTAAGTTATGCATTACAGCCATACATACAGGATTGTATCTAGACTCCACTTAAAGGAAAGAAAAAAAATCTATCCTAAGGTTTTTCAAATGAAAAAAATTAAGTGCACTGCTATAAAGTACAGTAAGTGAAGGATTTTCTTAGTCTGGTAACTGAAAGAATAAAAAAGGTGGCTGACTTGAACAAAATTCTTCTGACCAGCTGTAGGCACCTCTTGAATGCATAGCTGAAAATTATATATTTTGAACTAGACAGATAGATAAATTTTTATGATTCTATTCAATAGACTCTAACCTACAGCTCCAATTTAACAGCCTTGCAGGTCACTCAGACTCACCATGCTCTTTAGATAACCTTTATCACAAACATAGATCAACGTGTGTCAAACTCATTTCATAACATTTAAAATAAAAAAGGGCAGTACTACAACTGGTTGTAATGTGCTGATGTTTGTCTTCAAAAAAATTGCTGCAATTCCCATGTGCTCAAAGGTGCAATTCCAATCGTTTCAGTTCTCCAAGTTCTAAGAAGCTTGGTTTTCAGATGGACTGAATACCTGCTGCTACCAGGACCGGCGCCAGTGTTTTTGGTGCCCTAGGCGCACGGCCATTTTGCCGCCCCGCGCGCCGATCCCGCGGCTCCGGTGGACCTGCCACAGGCGTTCCTGTGGAGGGTCCGATGGTCTCGCGACTCTGCTGGAGCTGCCGCAGGCTTGTCTGCAGGAGGTCCACCAGAGCCGCGGGACCAACAGACCCTCCGCAGGCATGCCTGCAGCAGGTCCACTGGAGCCGCTTGCCACCCCCCCAACAAAATGCCGCCCCCCAATAATCCTGGCGCCCTAGGCAATTGCCTAGGTCGCCTAAATGGAAGCGCCGGCCCTGGCTGCTACTGTTGGAGTTGCTGGTGATCAGCACCTGTGAGAGTCAGATCCTCTCTGTGGTTTGAAATGTTGCTACAGAATAGACTGCCTTTCTCCATATGCTCCATTATAACAACAGCTTATCCAAGGATCTAGAAACTGTCTTTGAAGTGGTTGGGAGCCATTAACTACAGCAGAATACTAAGAAGGGAAGTTATAACCTTGCTCCTCTCCGAAGAGCTCAGGGAATGAGGAACTTTAGCAGTCATGTGACAGTGCTCTGAGGCATTCTGCCTATGCCAGGCAGGCTTAGGCAGAATACTTCAAGGGGCACTTTGTGAAGAGCACTTCACCAGTGGACCTCATACCTGCTGATATCAAGCACAGGGAGCATGGGTCTTGGCCTCATCCCTAATCAGCCTGCCTGTCCCTTTTGAATCAAAGATGACCATCTGCCAGCCAAATAGCCGGATACTAAAAAAATAACGCTGGGTCTACATTCTGCCTGCCTTCTTTGTGGTTGCTATAAAGGTGGAGGGAAGATCCCCACCATCCCACATTGAACGCATATGCCACAACTGGAAAAAGCACAGCCATGATTTAGCCTGAATTTTGCTGTGACATGCCTGACTTCAAGGTGCATATCTACCACCTGATATTTATGTATGCAAGCATAATCACTACATAAATTTAGACTTTTTGAACAGCTGTCTTTCCAAGCTAGTGAACCACGTTTGCCAGTCCTCTTATATGAATAAAGATTATTAAAATGCTCATAAGATAGAAATGTTTGTGTTACAATGCTATACCACTGCCCTTACTTTATAGCAACTTGCTCGTCCCTGAAAAATTCTAAAATGGGTCTGAGTTCTTTACATAACCATCAGTTTCAGAATAGTGCTGAGAGGGCTTTGAATTTATCCGTCCACTTGAATAAATGATGGTTCTGTTCCCCATCTAAACTAGTACACGATCTATAATCTGGCTCCTGGATGCTTGCAAAGACTACTACAAGATATATGCAATAGTAGTAATTTTACTGAGTTTGGGCTTGATGAGACCATTACCACCCACTAACTCAGAGCTATGCAAATCTAATAGGACAGCCTGGTCAAAGGCAGGACAATCTGCCACGAATGCTCACCTGTCATGTACTCCAACTCCTTATTCTAGGAACACTCCGAGTCCTTGTTCCCACACTGCAATAGATTACTCTGGTTATAATCTAGTATCCCACATGGCCACAAGTAGAAAATGATTTCCCTCCTTCTCAGGGCCAGGATATGAGAAGCATATCAGAGTGTGGGGAAGGCAGAAATAGTTTTGTTTCCATACATTAGTTTGTGTTCACTATTTGGAGCTTTGATTGATATTGTTAGCTGTGATTTTAAAATGAATTAGCAAGTACAGTGTAAGGTTCTTGGGAGGCTACGGGCCTATCCAGGGTGCTCTGCAAGAACGAGGCCCACACACACTGTGAGTTATTGGCTTTAATGAAGGTAAAGTGACACACGTGCAACGGGGACTCCTGGTGTTGCTGTCACGGAGGCGGGGAATCCAACGCACCGAAGCTCGGCCTGGTATAGAGTCCAAAGGCGGGACCAAGACCATGCAGCTATATATACAAAACCAAAAAACAACTCATACATAAGCAAATAGGGACTTTCCACAGGCCGTGTCCGCCCCTTGGCCAGAGGCCATGCAAAGCAGTTCTAACCAGTTAAAAGTGGGTTATAACTGGCGTGCCGTGTCCTACAATGACCGGACGTCGAGAAAGCGGAAATACCCTAGCTAGGCCGTAACACAGTCTTCCGCGGTTCCCTACATTCAGTAACTGCTAAACAGAGCTGTAGTCTAATATTTACAGTCCTAGTTCCAGTTCATGGTTAACTAAAATTATTCTAAGTCATTCAGAAATATTTTCAGGGTGTGTTAACTGGGCTAAAGCTATCAAGAATTTATGGTTGACTAGATGGTTATATGCTGTTTGCTGTGTTTATTTTTTGGGGAGCCATGGGGTCTCTCCAGATAATTTGCAGAGTCTAACTTTACATACCTTTGGTAGATAAAGAAACTTGATCCATCAGAACAAAGGAGTCCACCTATTTACTGATAGACTCCAAAGTCTCGCTTTCAGGATCTTTGTTTCCAGTGGCTTATAAAATAGTGAGTGTTTCCCCTCTCCCCAAGAAGAATTCCAAATAATCTCTTATATTTTAAATTCATTAGAATCATAGATTAGGGTTGGAAGAAACCTCAGGAGACTATCTAGTCCAACCCCCTGCTCAAAGCAAGACCAACCCCAATTAAATAATCACAGCCAGGGCTTTGGCAAGCTGGGCTCATAGACTCATAGACTTTAAGGTCAGAAGGGACCAATATGATCATCTAGTCTGACCTCCTGCACAAAGCAGGCCACAGAATCCTACCCATCCACTTCTATAACAAACTCCTAATCTATGTCTGAGTTACTGAAGACTTCGAATTGTGGTTTGAAGACCTCAAGCTGCAGAGAATCCACCAGCAAGTGACCCATGCCCCACGCTGCAGAGGAAAGCGAAAAACCTCCAGGGCCTCTGCCAATCTGCCCCGGAGGAAAATTCCTTCCCGACCCCAAATATGGCAATTAGCTAAACCCTGAGCATGTGGGCAAGACTCACCAGCCAGCACTAAGGAAAGAATTCTCTGCAGTCACTCAGATCCCATCCCATCTAACCTCCCATCATAGACCACTGGGCATACTTACTTGCTGATAATCAAAGATCAATTGCCAAAATTAAGCTATCCCATCATACCATCCTTTCCATAAACTTATCAAGCTTAGTCTTAAAGCCAGATATGTCTTTTGCCCCTACTACTCCCCCTTAAAAACCTCCAAGTATGGAGATTCCACCACTTCCCTAGGTAACCTATTCCAGGCCTTCACCACCCTCCCAATGAAATACTGTTTCCTAATATCCAACCTAGACCTCCCCTACTGCAATTTGAGACTACTGCTTCTTTTTCTGTCATCTGTCACCACTGAGAACAGCCTAGCTCCATCTTCTTTAGAACCCCCCTTCAGGCAGTTGAAGGCTACTATCAAATCTCCCCTCATTCTTCTCTTCTGCAGACTAAATAACCCCAGTTCCCTCAGTCTCTCTTCAGAAGTCATGGGCCCCAGCCCCCTAATCATTTTCATTGCCTTCCGCTAGACTCTCTCCATTTTGTCCACATCCTTTCTGTAGTGGGGGTTCCAAAACTGGACGCAATGCTCCAGATGTGGCCTCACCAGTGCCGAATAGAGTGGAATAATCACTTCCCTCGATCTGCTGGCAACTCTCCTACTAATGCAGTCCAATATGCCATTAGCCTTCTTGGCAACAAGGGCACACTGTTGAGTCAGATCCAGCTTCTCATCCACTGTAATCTCCAGGTACTTTTCTGCAGAACTGCCTGTTAGCCAGTCAGTCCCCAGCCTGTAGCGGTCCCTTGGATTCTTCTGTCCTAAGTGCAGGACTCTGCACTTGTCCTCACTGAACCTCATCAGATTTCTTTTGGCCCAATGCTCCAATTTGTCTACGTCACACTGGACCCTATCCCTACCCTCCAATGTATCTACCTCTTCCCCAACCTTAGTGTCATCCGCAATCATTAATAAAGATGTTGAACAAAATCGGTCCCACGACCAACCCCTGGGGTACTCCACTTGATACTGGCTGCCAACTAGACATCGAGCCATTGATCACTCCCCATTGAGCCCGATGATTCAGTTAGCTTTCTATCCACCTTATAGTTCATTCATCCAATCCATACTTTAACTTGCTGGCAAGCATACTGTGGGAGATGATATCAAAAGCTTTGCTAAAGTCAAGATATATCACATCCACTGCTCTCCCCATATCCACAGAGTCGGTTCTCTCACCATAGAAGGCAATCAGGTTAGTCAGGCATGATTTGCCCTCGGTGAATCTATGTTGACTGTTCCTGATCACCTTCCTCTCCTCCAAGTGTTTCAAAATGGATTCCTTGAGGACCTGCTAGGTGGTTTTTCCAGGGACTGAGGTGAGGCTAACCCGTCTGTAGTTCCCTGGATTCTCCTTCTTCCCTTTTTAAAAGATGGGCACTATATTTGCCTTTTTCCAATTGTCTGGGACCTCTCGCTCACAAGGGCTCAGCTGTTCTACATTTGAATAACTCATGTAATGGATCATGAGGCTCCCAGGGTATGTCTACTCTTTGAGCTGGGGGTGTAATTTCTAGCTTGAGGAAACATACTCACACTAGCTCTAACTGAGCTAGCGCAGTAAAAATAAGTGTGGCTGTGGCAGCATAAGTGGTGGGAAGAGCTAGCTGTTTCAGTACATACTCGTCAGAGATGCTAGCTATGTACTTACCCCCTCGCACTGTCACTCTATCACGCTGGCTCTGTTAACGCTAGCGCAGGTACATCTCTTCAAGCTGGGAATCACACCCCAGCTCAAAGCATAGACATACCCTCAGATTTTCATCCGTCCTTATGCAGGCAAAACTTTCACTGACAGAAGCTGCTGTGTTAATGCTCATACAGCACAAACAAGATCGACAAAGCTTAGAGGGCCCTTTCTGAGTCACAGTGCTTTATAGAGTTCCTTTAACCAAAGACAACAGCTCCTAGTCCTTAACCATATAAAACTTTTATCTCTTAATTTTTTCCCCATTTATGCCTTATCACTAGTGGCACAGCACTTTATCTGTACTCTTTAGTAAATTCAGTCCCCCTCCCGTTGCTTAATATATAGGTGGATCTGGAAATCTGATTTGCCCCATTCCCTGTTTTAAGGTTATGTCCATGCTTGGTTCATTTCCATGTTGCATCAAAATATGAGCACATTAATTTTACAACGAAATAATTTATTTTATGGTTCATTTTCTAAGAGGACAAATGATCAAAATGTGAAGTTATGCTGCTCTTATTTATAGGATCAGCTGGAATCCAGGCGTACCACCCTTCCATAAGATTTAAGAATTTACTTAGCCATAAGCCAGGAAGGCAACAAATTTACAACTCACATTCAATATGTTGAACAGAATAAATCAATTCTGAGAAATTAAACAGAAAGTGCAACTTAGTACACTGCCAATAATCCATTAGGGATGGGAAAATTCAAAATGAATTCTTCACAACATTAATAAGGGCTTGGGCTAGGAAAAGATTCATATTAAATCAGAACCCCTAGTAAAATTATTAACTACATGCATCAAACAAGGAATAAATAAAATACTTTGTACTTACAGCATCTTTTACCTGAGGATCTCAAAATTATTTTGAAAGTTTTACAAGTATTAGTTCTATATTTTTCCATTCACAAACTTTTTTCTGTCTAAATGAATTATTGTAGATTAACCAGAGACAAGAAAAAAGTATAAAATCTCCATGAGAGTGCACATCTTTTTGTGGCAGCCTATACTGAACTGAACACACATGGCTGGCTGGCTCTATAGGCAATAGTTCTTAGAGACTGAAAGTTGTGGTGTACAGGAAATAAAGATATATAGTTATATAGCTAAGAACACCACAATTAGTATCCCACCCCAGAAAGTCCCCAGCCTTCCAGTGGTATAGATTAGAGTAGGGTGAAGTTTTTTTGGCTAATAATAAATTTGCTGAAAAATGCATTTTTCAGGCACCAAAACTATTTGTGAATTCAGTTCAAATGCAAGAAATAGTATCAGCTGAAAAAAACCTCCCCCCCTCCCCCCAGAACACCAGCACTGCGTCAAAATTTATTTATTTACTCATTTCTGGTATAATGTATTCCTTTTAAGCCCTGGTAGAGCACAATATTGGATCTTAAAATGACATCACTTTGATTACCATGCTTCCCTTCAGTCCCAGCTTGAATTCCAACAGGATTTCAGTGATTGCTTTCTCAAAAACTGGTAGAGCTAATAGCAATTTGGAATCTCAGCTTTCAAATGGTATAGCCTTGACCCCGACTGTGCCAGTGTATGAAATTATTGGCTGCTAAAATCACCTCACGGTTAAAGTGAGCATGTACGTATGTGAGAAAGAGAACAAGAACAATAATTTAAGGCTGCATTGGAGTATAACTATTATTGGTCCATACCTAGGGCAACAGATCCTGAATTTGAGCTTACATTTACATATTTAAAATTTAATTTTTCACTTTAAAAAAGAAAGTATGTTTCTATCCCTCATGATTGTGAGTGCAACTGATGTAGTGGAGTTTACCTAAGTCTGTAGATAGCCTGGGGAAAAAAAGCTCTGAGAGGGGCAAACTTCCTGATGCATCTCAGGAAAGTGCTGACTCCAAGACCCATTTCACTGGGGTGGGGCCCACTAATACATCCCAACAGAGAACTCTGTATGGCAGCAGAGGAAGAGTGCAGTGGGCCTGGACCACCTTTCCAAGATACCAGGGTGAGCCTCCCTGCTGCTAAACACTTGCCTCTCCGAGTGACAGAGGGGATCCTTGCTGCTGCTCCTCATGTTAGAAGGATGCCTCCACACCACTGCCTGCCACTCCAAGCAAGGGGCAAGGTCACTGTTCAGGGCTACAGTAGTGGAGCCATAGCTGCCTGTCACTTGGTGTGTCTGGAGCCCTGCATTGCCTTAATCCCAGTGTGACAACAATAAAGTGAGGGAATGGGACAGAAATATCAAGATAGTAATCAAAATGTTGTGATTTTAAGGTCTGATAACTCAAACTGCCGGGGAGAGATGGAGTGATACAAATGCTTTCTAGTTCCAAGCACTGAATGTGTAAAACCCCAAAGCATTGTTTCTAAAAGAAAACATGATTAAATAAAAGGAAATTATCTTATTTAACCTATGCGTGACTGGAGCCATTAGAAGTATTATATTGATTTCTTCAAAAAAGCAAACCTACCAATAGGATTAATCCATTTTAAAATGGTCATTATGAAAACCAGCATGGAATGCTTAGCTAGTAAAGAAACTCGAAAGAATATGTCTGTTTGGTATGCTTCTTGCATTCAGCAGCCCCTGTAAAGACTCCTGAGTCCTGTCTTTAAAACGCTAGTGTTAGAAGCACAAAATTGTTTAAATCAGCCCAAAGTAACAGTTAAAATGATGATAATGATTCATTTTCCACACAGCAAGAATTGATTTTCATAAATCATCTTTCCTGTTGCTTGTGCAGACCCATATCTATCACTGCTACGGTTCCTTGGGTTGACACGAGGTATAATTACAGCTAAATCTACGTCTGCTAACTCCCTTTGCTTAAATTATTATTGTAGCTTGCAGCCAATCAGTTTTTCATTCTATTCTCAGTCTCAATGAGAATACTTTAGTAATTGTTCTGCCACCAAGACAGCTCCCACAATAAGGACAATAGCATGTTCTATTTCTAGACTATTATCTTTAAAGAGTCCCACACAGTTTGAAGAACTCCAGTATCAGTAAGGCCTCAACCTGCAGCGTGAAAAGGCGTTAGAGTGCTCAACAATGCATACGATCGGGTCCTACATTTCCCATGTCCTCCATTCTTTTGTTTTACCACTAACTAGAAATAATACTTATTTGATTATAGTTAGTATCTAGAAACATGGTATGAAAATATTAAATCAGTGAAATCACAGAACAATAGTGTCTGCTTTCTAAAGTACTAATGCAAGATTTATCAATTTTTGCTAATTTATTTCAAAACATTTTTTCTTCTGTTTGATCACATAGACACTTATTTTGGTTCAGTATCACAGAATAATCTTTTGTTATTAATTTGGTTTCTTGCTTGGTATAGGACCAGCAAAAGGCAAACTAACTAATGACTCTATGGGTATTACAATAAACCAGATTGCTGACTAGCAGAACACTGATTGATCGGCTTTAAAATAAAAAAACCCAAAAACATTTTATAATCAATTTACAGACATTGCTCATAGCTAAGGTTCAGTCCATAGGACTAAAAACTATTTTAATTCACCCTTCCTTATAATCATTTTAAGATGCTAACATTTCTTAAATACTTGAAAAAACTGATAGATTATTTGCATGAGTCACACTTGTTATATTATGGAAGTTTTTTATTTCATTTCATTTATTTTAAGTATGTAACAGAGAAAGTAGAATGAACTACCAACCACAGCCCTTGTTTGTTCACAGCCTACGTGCAACACAATATACATTTCTTAAAATCACGCTCCAGCGCTCCTCGTTAGCATTTATATTGCTTCAATGTGTTTACAATTGCTTTAAAAAAAAGCCAGTTTAATGTGGATGGGAGAATATACTAATAATTAAGACAGTTCCTACATCTCTCCATCTGAACTTTAGACAGTAACAGTGTTTCAACATTAATTTTTCTTGGCATCTAAATGAAAAAACTGGGAAATTTCGTACAAAGCCACGCAAATTTAACCTCCTAATTGGATTGATCTTTTTACATACAGAGCTTGCTCTCAACACTATTACAATCTTGAGTTTCCTTCTAGGTACTGTATGGAATATTCATTCTTGTATACAACCTTCAAGTGTACATGTCGCTACCAAGTAATACCTGGAGAGCCACCTCGAGCTATACGAATTTTGCAAAAAACACTGCTCAAATATTTATTTGTATTTTAAACAAGAGTTGGTCACGTCTTTGTATCTACTTACCAAGAATATTTTAGGAAAGAAAGTCTACTGGCAGGAACCATTCACGGAAACAAGTGAATTTTAGGCAAATGGACCATATTTGTGCAAAGAAAAAATGAATGCGAATATTTCAAGAGTTACTCTCATCCAACTAGGAAACAGTAATACACTCTCTCACCTGTGTGTCCAATCAAGAGGGTTCAAATATCAAATACTGGCAACAAACTTCTCAGGAAAATGTTGAAGACTGAGAATTATTCATTGAAATTGCTCAACAAATAATTTCTAACAAATTAGAGAAAATCATGATCAGCTCACAGATAATTTGTGGACAGAGAAAAGGTTGAGTTGTCATAGAAACTACTTGCTTTGAATTACACACCCAGATCTGCTTAGGATACAATTTAACAATCTAATCTGTGATACTACCACATGCATCTTTTCTCAGTTGGCTTTAAGCTTTCCTTGTCTTTCCCCTGCCTATCATTTTGCACACTGAACTTTTAAGTACTGTGTCTTGCTAATGAAGTAACTGCTGAATAATTAAATAAAAACCCACTTATGGAAACATTTTATTTGGATGAGACATCTTGTATAAATCCCTCTCCATTACACAAATTATTCCCTTTTATCCTTTTTATTATATGATTTATATTGTAATACCGCTTCAGGGCATCAGTCAAGGATTCCCCCCTCTCCACACCCTCATTGTGCCAGGCATTGTTCTCACACACAGCAAAAAGATGATCTGTCCCAAACAGTTTACAATCTAAGAATAAAATGAGAGCCAACAAATGCATGCAATAAACTGACAGGCAGAGCACGAGATAATTAGATGATTATGAACAGAGATTATGAACCCTGTAGTCCTCCTACACTCTCCACAACTCTAACCATAACTGAGCCATGAAAAAAAAAACTACAGAGCAAATTATAAAGATATGGGCTCCGACTGCTAGTTATAGAACCTCTGTGGACATCCCGAGCCATGGGGCACCAAACCAGGATTACATGGCCATTCTCTGTCTGAAGTAGCAGATTTAAGAAAATCAAAAAGCTGAAATCAAAAGTGAATTATTACTCTAATATTTTTAATCTATATTATAAAATCAAGAGATGCAAATGACACTTGGGGTTAGATATGTGGGCACATTTGGAACCCCAGAAAATATTAATGGTCACTTTTCTGGTTTCTTCAAGATTGTTACCAACAGGGCAAGGATTGACAGAACAGCATCCCTGAAATGTTAAAAAAGATAACCTGACATATAGTAAAACTTAAAAAGACGGTCATGGAGAAAAGGCTGGCATTAATATCAAGAGGAAGAAACTGGGTATGCAAGCATACACAGAACCACCAGAGTATTCTAAATTCAGTGTACCTGTCACAACCTGAACTTTGTTAATGAGGTATTACATTCATCAAGGAAATAGGGTTTTGTAACATTCCAGGGCCCAAATAATTTATTCTTTTTCTCTTCAGTAAGTCAGCAATCCTGAAGATGTATGCAGTGCTGAATACTGATGTCAATATTGGATAGCACACTGGCATCAGAGAACTAGACAAGTGTCTAGTTTCAGGATGCAGCAGCAGACACCGAAAAGGCAGCTGAGACTAATGAACCTATCAGCATGTGAAGCAGCTACGCTAAAGGTTTACAACAGAACAATAGTCAATGCAGTGCTTTGAACATGTATCAACTTTGTACGTTCTAAGTATTAGTACTGCTTTTATGCTATTGCAGTCATACCCCATGTGCCTTGTGATTTGTCACAACTTCCTCTTAAGAGCTCAGTTTAGTTACTAGTTCCACTGAAGACTGCACAATTTTGATGCTCAGTCTCACAGTTCTTATTGAGGTCAATAGTCCATTGATTTCCACGGCAATTTTGCCTAAGACAGCAGTGTGTAAGGACTGGAAACTATAGTCAAAGCAATTAATGGTATTAAGTAGATTCATAGAAGGATGAAGACGACAAACAGCACTTTTTTCAACTTTGATTTCTAAGATTCTGTGGTAAATAAATCCTACTGCAATAGAGATTGAGGAAGGTTTTAAAAGAGCATCCATGAATGCTTCCAACCTGTCAAATGAGCTATGGTATGTCTTGTGAAATCTCCCAAATTAGGGTTGGACAAGCAAAACAAATGTTCAGTTATAGTGACAATAAAGAAACTGTCCAAAATCCCCTGCTGAAATTCAAAAGGGATTTTTGTGCTACTCTTGCAATGCTAGAAGAGAGGTTTCAATCACTCTCTCACTTCCAGTAGACATTCAGAATATATGTGTATTTTTCCATTCTCAAGGAGACTAACTGTAAAGCACTCTGTAAATGTTGAAAGCAAAACTGACAGAACCAAACCCCACCACCACCACCCCACACACACAGTGCTCATCATGAGCTGAATGGCTGAAAGTGAAAAAAAACTACACTGAAACTTCCAATTTCTTGTTGGACAGACCAGCAGAGAGAGGCCCCAAAATTAGGATGTCTCTGCATGTATAATTACTACAGAGCAACATGCTACCATGATCAGAGATCATTCCAGGTTTGTGACTTTGTGACCTTGCACATTTTTTCTGAGTTTGAAGTTGGCACAAGTTTAAGCTCCCAATCCTGCCAAAAGATATATGCAGGTGAACCACTGCACCAGCTTGTAGCCTCAAGGGGCTACCACACCAGATCCACCTGCGGACACATCACTGCAGAATTCAGCCTAAATTATTATCACATCACCCCAGAGACCACTTAGAAGACACTCAGCTACCCCTAACTCCACTGGAGCTATTTACAGCAGCTGAGGATTTGGTTCACTAAGTCTAGGAACACAAAAAAGCCACATACACATTCATACATATTTCAAAGGGATCTTTGCTCTTCAGCAGATTAGCTGCTGTTATTTAATTGTTGATCAGGTTCTAATGCCCCATATCTCTCAATGTATTCTTAAACACGTGCCAATTAACTCAACTTGTTATAGACTTGGAACTGTTTCCTGTAATGGCTTCAAACACCATGCAATGGAAGAATCAACTCCATCTCAGATATAGCATTAAACTGGCAAGTTCCAAACTTTTTCAGTTTTGACCCGACAGTACAACTCACTGTGATTAAGGGCTGCAAAATCATGCCTTACGCAATAGAATCTAGAGATCTGACAACATTGACCTTATCGAGACTGATGAAACTGTTGGCTGCATTTCAAATTGTGTATGAGAAATAAGCCCTCATTGCTTGTTTGTAAACTTCCTATAAAATATGTGCTTTATGCATTATTAACAAGTTGTAAACCGAACACAAGGTCGGTCTCAAACTGCTGGCAAGTAAATACAGTATTACTCAGCACAATTCTTTTCATTTACATAACATCAGACTCTTGTAGCATAATTAACCTTGGCAGCACAACTAAGCTTTCCTCAGTATGCTCTCTTAAACAGCTGTTATGATGAAAGAAGTATTCCAGATTTTTTTGTGAAAGAATTTAGTGCTGTTAGTGGAAATGCAAAGAGCTTGATTCTGACACTCTTACTCAGGCTGAGTAATCATATTCAAATAGTCCTATTGAACTCGACGAGAGTACTGGCATAAGTACTATAACATGAATGCAGGAAGTAAATGGGCAGAATCAGGCCATTAATATTACACTGCTAATATATTCGTTTAGGGAGGGGTGAAATGTAAGTCATAACAGCAATAAATGACTTGTGGCAGTGTCTCATTTTATTTTAATCAGAGATGGGCTCAAACTAGAATCCCAGATAATAACAGCTTTAGACTTTGGGGAAACTCAGATCCCATTCCAAAATCTGGTGTTTCACATTAAATTAAATACACTGCTATAATAATAAGTCTTTGCAATTGCCCTTTACCAAAAATAGATTTTAAAGGAACGCACAAAACAATATGCACATTTAAAGGTGAACAGCTTAAAATTAGCTGCACCTACCTTTATTGTTCTTGCATATGGCTATCAGTATGCGATTTCCATGCCCACATTTTCCATGATCAGGTACACAGACTCCTTCGGAAATGACCCACTGGTAACACATCGGGTCTTCACAAGGAATAGATTCTACTAAGTGTGGACAACCCTGAGACATACTAATGGGTTCCACAACAACATGCCTTTGTCTCATTCTAAATCCTAGAAAGACAGAACAGAGACATTTATCATCATTAGTATTAAGGTATTTTGTCTGCAAAGGTTAATATATAGGGCATGTGGAGTTCTATGGCATTTCAAACTATATTTTTAATAAAAAACAGTACAGCAATGTTCATAAGTAAGGCTGCGAGTCTGTCACAGATTCCAGCCACACTGCCTCCCACCCCACCAGCAGTGGCGGTCCTGGGCCAGCATGGCCACCCCCAGCCAGCCGTGGTGGCAGTGCCAGTCCCAGGCCGTCTCCTGTGCCTCCACCCCCCTCCGAGCACCAGCGGGCACCCTGGACCTCTCCTCCAGTCCAGCAGCTGTACTCCCAGAGCCCTCCAGAACACTCAAGATTTAGACGGGGTTATATAGTTCAAGCCATGGACAGGTCACGGGGCCATGGATTTTTGTTTATTGCCCATGACCTGTCCATGACTTTTACTAAAAATACCCATGGCTAAATCTTAGCCTTATTCATAAAGCCTTCTAAATATTTGCAACCTCACTGGCCTTGCAAAAAAAGACAAAATGTATCTCTCTATATTTACAGTTTTGTCACTGCAAACATAATGTTGGTTGCAGAATTCCAGGAGTCTTGATTTCTACCACAACCCATCCCCTAATTCCACTGCCATTTGATCCAATACATGCCTTTTCATTGAACTTGGATGTAAAACATATGCCCAAATACATGGACATAAAGTAACTATATATGTCATGATGTGAATAAAATTTTAAAAAGATAAAGACGACCAAACAAGTAATTCAAAATCTAAACCATAATTAACCTACTTCTGGGTCTTTGAGTTTGAAAAATCTTGTTCTGAGATACAAAAGACCAGTTTACTGAGAAATAATTACTCTGCTTTATGAAGATATAAAATTCATATTGGACCCCCTCAAAATAACATCCTTTTAAAGTGGGAGATTCAAATTTAATATTGGAAGAAAAAAGTTACAAAATAAAGAACTGAGTACATAATTTAATGCCATTTGAATGAAAACAAAAGTCATGATGCTGTATTCAATAGTGGAGCTAGTATGCAAGCGTCTTTCAGCATGGGTTTGTTTTGGATATGATAGAGTATAAACTAGCTATATCCATGGTTTGAATTAGTGGATTTACCATGGTGTGCAGCCATTCTGCATCATGCAATGTTCTCATTAGGACTCACTGACTCAGCAGAGTTGGAGGAAGCAAGTCCACACCTGGATGGAAATTTTCTAGAGAAAACATTTGGTGCTGCAGAAAGTAGGGCTGGTGATTCAGAAAACAGCACACTTCCCTCTGAGTCTCTACTACACCAACATCTCAGACAGAGGACATGGGACAGATCGTGGTTGGAGGCACAAACCTCCCAACCCTGGAGGTGGGGGCTGCTCCCAGCATAACTTAGACAGGCCTTCATGTCTGCCTAAGGGCAGCCTGGGAAAACTGCTACAATTATGAGCCGCCAGAATCTCCACACTGCTACATGCTGCAACTCTGAGCCTAACATTCTCCTCCTGCCTTCCAGCTCCACACCCAGCATGCCCGCTATACCAGGAGTTTTAAGACAGTTCCCAGAAGACTTTTAGAGCCCCTCTATGTCTCTCTAGCCCTTTTACCAAAAATAGAGGGGCTGGAGTAGGGACAAGGATCTCACCCATATTTTTCAAGAATAACAGCATACAACATCAAATATCAGAGGAGTAGCCGTGTTAGTCTGGATCTGTAAAAAGCAACAAAGAGTCCTGTGGCACCGTATAGACTAACAGATGTATTGGAGCATAAGCTTTCGTGGGTGAATATCCACTTTGTCAGACATATGTAAACATCAAAGGCCACCTTCTACCCTAGGATCCACCTGTTGGGTCCAACTTATATCAAATGAATTCAATAGGAAACCACGTTTGGATCCAATTGTTTTAAATTCCTATCCTTACCTGCTGGTGTTGAATTTAATTCAGATCTAATTACAGGCTGTAGCATATGAGAGAAACAGTTAAATAACCTTTTCTTCCCTGGTGATCCTGGCAGTTCTCATGAACACAGGGTCCCCATGCAGACCAGGAGGAAACCAGACAGTCAGAAGAACATGGAACGTTGCACAGCTGGGAGGCAGAGGGAGCAGGGCCAACACACAGTTTCTTGTTAACTGGCCTAGTGACTAAACAGAAAAGAAGTTATGGACGTGGTTTCATTCATATAAATTTCACAGAGCTTCTGAATTTACTATTGGCATTTGCTCCCTGGAGCAAACCCAATCTGCTAGGCTCTAATTAAGCAGCAAAAAAGAATCTACCTGACCCAAAGTGTTTTATGTTCTAAGGCAAAATATTTAAGCATTGCTTAAGTCCATCCCTATTCAGGAAAGCAGTTAAATCCAGGATTATGTTAAGCACATGTTTAAGGGCTTTCCAGTCTAGGACTTGACTGCTGAATCAGAGTACCAGCTGTATTTTCACTCTGAAAGGTAACTATGTAAAAATGAAACACCTTACTCAGCAGATCCATGACCTGTGAATATTCAGGTCAGGTCTGCTTGCTATAGAGGAAAAAAGAAGTGTTTAAATTTTACTGCTATTAATACTGCAGAAACCAGTGGTGATGAGGTGATTAATTAAATTCTCCTCTGGCTCATGCACCACATTGGTTTAAGTAAATTCCAGCTGTTGTTCCAAATCTTGCCTTCATTCACACCATCAATTATGTAGATCTCCATGGCTGTGCGTGATGGATAGATTGCACAATTCCAGAAGACTCTCCATCCTGGAAGACGATATGGCCCAGATCTATTTACATACAATACATTCAATGAAGGGACCATGGGATTGACTGGAAAAAAAAGTGTTTTCAAAAACTATATGCATTAGTAAACATTTCTTTGTTTCTTCCTGATGTTCTACCATTTTATGCTTAAAGGAAACCACAGTCTTAAATTGCTTTCACAGAAGGCTTTGGTGCTTGTCTCAGCAAACATTAATGCACAAAGTTCTTTCATGCCAGTACTTCAAGTTCAGATACAGGAACACTGAGCAGCAACTTGGATTCTAAGTCATGGACTCAGAATTCATATCTCTTGCTCCTAAGGCACGCTAGGATATAACTGTACTATTAAATGGCAATAGATGAAATTTAATTCAAAACTAATGAAAGATACTATTAATGTTAAAAAGACTGCTTTCTGAATGATTTCTGAAAAACAATATTGCCTTTGACATATTCATTTAGGGACTACACCAAGCTGGCAGGAATCCAATTCACCTTACTGCTAAAGTAAATAGACCTTTTCCACAGATTGCAAAAGTCAAATGACAGAAAGGGTAAGATAAATATTAGAATTTTAACCATAAGGCTTTTTTTTTCTCAAGAAGCTTTCTGTGTTACTTAATATCCCCTCAGCACTAGGTTTAGCAAAATAATTTATCATTTTTGTAACTCACTGGGAGAAACGAAAGCAAATCAGTTCTAGGGCACAGAGTCAACTTTAAGAATTAAGTCACATCCCATTCTACTATAACTGTTTCATTTCAGCCATGTTGTGCATCTCTTGACATTATTTTGAAATAAAAATGGTAGCAATCATCCATACATTTAGAGTATGAATATATCATTTCTAAAATTAACTTGATGAATTAGAAATATGCTCATGGATATGGCCAAATGTCAAAAAGTCCTTCAAATTTCTGCCAGTAGTTACTTTGCATATTGCAGAGATGAAAACTTGTAACGAAATACTGTATTTCAGAAATAAGAACAAAAAGGAATAGGCTGCATTAATAAACACACGTTACAGTATTACATGAGCTAAGTCATTTCGACTAGACATGGTAGCTGTAAAAGCACTGCTTCTTCTGCCAGGTGAACTCTAACAGAGAACTGACCATCTGTAAAAGAGTTCCATTATTTGTCTAGCCATCTGATTGGCAGACAACCCCAAACTCAAGGGTGGCTCCCACTAGTTCAAGGATACAGTTCATTGATTGACCCTGTTCTGAGTTCCAGCGGAGCTTTATTTGCTTTTTTTTTAATTTGTCTGACTATATACGTAGTATTTCTTTAAAACTGTAGCAGGACAACTGGTAGGAACGAGATGGGTAAAGGCTCTGCAGGAAAGCAGAGAAAAATAGTCTGAATACCTTTATGGGTAATGCTGTTTTCCTTATTCAAATAAAGTTCTTTGTTCAGTGTTAAGATAAAGTGTCTCTTTCTGTGATTCTTTTCATTGCCAAATGACAGAACTCAAAGAAACATGCAACCTCCTACAAGGCAGAAATAGCTCATCCTAGATCAGGGGTTGGCAACCGATGGCACGCAGGCCGATTTGTAATGGCACGCTGGAGCCTGCCGACGCGGCAAGCTGCAGGGTCCGCGCTCCCTGGCCCAAGCGCCGGCTGAGCGCAGCAAGCCGCCAGCCCCTTCCCCTAGAGCCCTGCTGCCGAGCGCAGAGCTCTGCGGGCTGGGACTGCGCGCTCCCGCGGGGCAGCGTTTGGCTCCGTGGGGAGGGAAAACCGCTCCCCGCTCATCCGGGGCCGTGCTGCCGCGTGTGCAGCGCTCTGAGGGGCAGGGCGGGGCTGCGCGCGCGGCGGCGACAAAACTCCGGATGAGCGGGGAGCCTCATGGTAAGGAATTCGGGGCAGTCAGGGGACAGGGAGGGTTGGATGGTGGGGGTGGATGGGGCGTGGGAGTCCCGGGGTCTGTTGGGGGGGTTGATAGGGGTCAGGGCAGTCAGGGGACAGGGAGCAAGGAGGGTCCTGGGGGGCAGTTAGGGTGGGGGGGGTCTCTGGAGGAGGTGGTCAGGGGACAAGGAGCAGGGGGGTTGGATGAGTCGGGAGTGCTGGGGGAGGAGCTGTTAGGAGGTAGGGGTGTGGAGAGGGGTTGGGGCAGGCAGGGAGTAGGGGGGCTTTTATGAGTCCAGAGGTCTGGGGGTCCTGTCAGGGGGCAGGGAGCAGTTAGATAGGCATGGGAGTCCAGGGGTTTCTGTCTGGGTGCGGGGGTGTGGATAAGGGTTGGGGCAGTCAGGGAACAGATAGGGGGTCTTAGGGGGGCAGTCAGGGGACAAGGGGCAGGGAGGCTTAGATAGGGGGTGGGGTCCCAGGAAGGGGTAGTTGGGACAAGGGGGGGTTGGGTCCTGGGTCAGTAATCACCCGCCCTCTGCCCTGACCCCTCCCCCACACATACGTAGCCCTGAGCCCTGTACCACCCAGCACTCTGACTCCTTCACACACAGCCCATGACTCCAGCCCTGACTCTGGCACCCCCATACATACCCAGCCCCCTACCCTGACACCTGCACCCCCTCACATGCCCCCAGCCCTCTGCCCTGACTCTTGCATCCCCCACATCCCATGCACACCGCACATCCCCCACCCCCACCCTGAGCACCAAATGAGAGCTCCTGCACCCCCACTCACATTCCCACCTGCATCCCTCACACCAAATGGGAGCTGACCAGGTAAGTGCCCCCACCCCCAACCCCAACCCTGAGCCCTGTCCCTCATTCTAGCTCCTGGCCAGACCCTTCACCCCCAGCCCTGTACTCGGTCCACTTCCACCCTCAGCTCAGTGCAGAGAGTGGAAGAGAATGGGCCAGAACCAGGGAAAAGATAGGACCCACAGTATGTGGGCAGGGCTGGGACCCTAGACCGGCAGCGGGCTGAGCGGGTCCGGCAGCCGGGATGCCGGCTGGCAGAAGCTGGCGGATGGAACCCCTAAGCGGCAGTGGGCTGAGCCGCTGTCGGTCTGGGGTTCCGACTGCTGGCCCCGCACAGCCTGCTGCCAGTCTGGGTTTCTGGTTGCCAGACCCTTCCCAGTTGGGGTCCCGGCCACAGGTCCCACTCAGCCCACTGTCGGCCTAGGTGAACAGAACCCCAGACCAGCAGCAGGCTGAGGGGCTGGCAGCGTAAGATCAACATTTTAATTTAATTTTAAATGAAGCTTCTTAAATATTTTGAAAACCTTGTTTATTTTACAATACAACACTAGTTTAGTTATATAATATATAGACTTGTAGAGAGAGACCTTCTAAAAAACATTAAAATGTATTACCAGTACACGAAATCTTAAATTAGAGTGAATAAATGAAGACTCGGCACACCACTTTTGAAAGGTTGCCGACCCGTCCTAGATCAAGGATGCTCTATTGCAAAGGGTCAGTAGGAGAGAATTCAGTGTATTGCTGTGATAAATGGACAGAGCTGCTAGACCTCTGGCTATGTATTGGAAAGGTCAGGGTTTATTGCACCTTCTAACTTGCACTTGATAATTGCACTTGTACTGTAAATAAAGCATTTACTTTGTTTGGGAAAAAATGTCATATTTTCAGCTTGATAACACTTGTTTCCTCTCAGAATTTCTGGGTCAATGCCCCTGAATCAAATAGCAGCCCATTTACTATAGATTGTTTGTTCCTATTTTTTAAAATCCCATGTTCTTCTGGATCTGTAGAATAAGCCTGAAAACTCAGTTGAATGCAAATCTTGTAACTCATTGAAACACTGCTCAGTTCTATAGCAGTGACTTATATAAATTAATTTTGGGCTAATAAATACAGTCACGCTGATGCAGTGAGTTTCGACTATTTACATTCACACAAGGCAATACTGAGATAAAGAACAATGTTCTTTAACCAGAGAGTGAATGCACATCCTAACTACAGAAAGCCTTCCCAAAACTATTTTTCACTCCTCCCAGAAGATAAATAATACTTTCTCCTGGACTTTTAAATTAATCTCTCAAGATTGTTAGTTTAAAATGAACACCTAAACATTTCAGAAATTCATGGCCAGAACAGAGAAGTTTCTAGGTATCTGTGACAAACCTATTTTGAACACACAACAATGTGACAACGTCAAGATTTAGTGTCCCTTAAGGAGTATCTCAACTTTGCCTTCACCTTAGTCAGTATTCACCTCCCAAGACAATACATCTTCATATCCACCACAACAGAAGTCAATATATTTTTAATGTTTGGCAGAATCATACAGAGTTAATTACCAGAGGCCAAGACAGGGATAGTATCCATTTTTAAAAGTTGTTATTGGTGATGCCAGGAAATACAGGCCAGTGACTCTTATTTCTGTACTAGAGGAAATTAGCTGAGAAAATCATTGAAGTCTGAATTACAATATAAAACACCTAAATGAGTATACAATAGAAACAAATAATCACAACTTCTGTAAAGGCAAGTCATATGTCTCCAGCCTGAAAGACACTATTTTGATAGCGATGACAAAATAGTGGGCAAAGGATAACTGCATCATCTTTTTTGAGCTTAGAAATGGCTCTGATACTAGCTCCTCACATGAGACTGTTAAGGAAACTTGCTGCATCCTGTGTCTGATAAATGCATAAAAAATCCCTTTCTAAGGTGAGAAGTAAAGACCCATTATCAACTGAAAACTACTTCATAGTATAAATAAAAGGCTAATCTCAGAATGGAAAGAAGTTAATAATAGGTTGCCAGAAGCAACGGTGATTCAGTATACTTAGGAACAATCAGAAAGTCCTGGTGCATGAATTAGGTGACATTATAAACTTTTTGGAAGAGAAAAGATGTCTTCCTGTGTTTGTTCACCTCCTAGTACAACGTGGTCCCAATCCTGCTTGGTGCATCTCAGTGCCACCACAACAGAAATATATCTGGCAAACATTTACAATGGGGCATAGTGTTTATTACTGTAAGTACTATGACTGACTAGCAGAAGGTAGGAGGGATGCAGTTGAGAATCTACTGGAAGAGTCTTAAGGGAGTAGGGATACTGGGGATCAATGAAGGTGATCATGGGAAGAGAAGGTGTGCCGGTAGCTTGTTGATGATTGGTTAGAAAAAAGCAAGGGTCATAGGATACTAGAAAGCTTTGAGAAAAGGTCACAATGTACTTGGAAGTCACATTGCCAGAGAAGTCATGAAGAAGAAAGGGAAGGGAATCCAGAAGTTTTGGATACACTTCAGGAAAGGCTCTGAACCAAACCTTGGAACAGTGTGAGATTAGCCCTCCACTAACTGTTTAAAATTAGGATATTTTTATTCTAAGTAAAACTTCATTTTTTATGACTGCCCTTTTCTTTGTGGATGTTCCAGTTTGGTCAACAAAGAAATTAAGTAATTCTGTTTTTATAATAAGCAAAAATATAATGCCCTTATCACTGATCTGTGAATGACTTTTACATATTCCAGTGGCATAAATGGCCCTAAAATATAAATATGCACACTTGATTTTTTTAGACTTCAAAGATAAGAAACTGGACTAAAATCTACAGTCTCATGCAAATTGATTGGGTGAAGCAGATTAACTACTTACCATATAATAAATAGCTCTATAAATAAATGCACCAGTAATAATGGAGTAAATATTACATGTCATATCAAATACCTTCATGAGAAACAAATCACATTTTTTAAAAAAAAGTTAGGTATTTTACCTTCAAAATATTTTCTATATAATCTGCTCCTTTCACTTCAGCTAACTTCCAGACAACTGAGAACTGAAAATGTTATACTTCTGTGATAAATGGGTTGCTTTCTCTCATGAATTTAAACCTTTAAGATCTTGAATTACAAATTTAAATCATGCCAGCTTTACACCCCAAAGATTTGCGTAAAATCGTTTGTCTTGCTTGCAAAGGGTTTCCATTGAAGAAGCCAGCTGTTACATATTTATTATTCTATTATGTGACTTTAATCTTATAAATTCTGCTCACAGAATGTTAGATCAAGAGCTCAACATCCCAACAATGCAGATTTGACATAGGCGTGCTGAATATATTTCACACTGTGGAGGTACAGTCATCTTCTGAAGCCAGGTAATTTTGATAAGAAAGGGCCGGTTTCTTACCTGAGAAAAAGGTTACTCTGAACTGGATCCACTAATTCAGATGCTGGATTATCCAGCTTCAGTAGCAACACTCAGTTAGCAAACAAAGATCCTTTCATGACACTGCTGACCATCAGCTATCTTTCTCCCCGGGTACTAGTCAAATTTTCCTATAGCCAATACATTCTAGCCTATTCTTTCCAAATACTTTCACAAACAAGACAGGAAGGTCAGGACTCAAAGATCTGAGTCTCCAAAATCTAAATTTCTTTGTCATAAATTGATTTTTTTCTTCCTGGAGCTGTACCAATATAGGCATGAATTTGAAGAGCAGTGCACATTGAATATAGGACAGGGTTAGTGCTAATTCAAATACAGTACAAGTCCTTTATATGTTCCAGCTGGCTAACGAGTCTAAAGTGACTGCTAATACCCTTCCTCACTTACACAAATATGTATTTATCCTATTGCATGACACCCCCTTGGGTAACATTTACTGTTTTTAAAGAGATCAAGAGCTGCCTAAACAGGGATATGATCTCCCAAAAGGTTTTGATGCTGCTCTGGAAAAATGTAAAGGCCCATATGACGTGTAGGATATATTCTGTTTTGAACAAAGAAAAGTTTGAATAAATTCAAAAACTGGAGATAAGGGTCAAATTCTGTTCTAAACTATGTTGGCATAAGTCCAGAGAAACTCGACTGAACTCAGTGTAATTAGTCTGGATTTACACTGATGTGACTTAAAACAGAATTTGCCACCAAAATTCTTATACTATGTACCATAAGGGAAAATAAATGACTTACGATATTTAAGAATTTAGTTTTTTTCATGTGTGTATGGAAGACAGATGTTTAAGAAAATATACTATAGATGCCCAAGCCCATGGAGACAAGATCTAGAAGCGTGCTGGCAAGATAGTTCAGTAGTATTCTTTGTCTAAACAGGGGCAGGGGCAGGTGGGGAGAGAAATAGAGCTAGTCAAACTATTTTTCACCAAACTTTTCTCAGTTGAAACTGAAAGGTTTTCCAGAAACATATTGGTTTTGAATAAAGCTTTGTCAGGAAAGTTTCTCCAGTCCAAGATGGTATTTCTGACAGAGAACCAACAAGAGAGACATTCCTGGAGAAGACTCAGTGATTAGGGCACAAACCTGAGATGTGGGAGACCAAAGCAGGCACCTGAACCTGGCTCTTCCATACCCCCAGTGTCTGCCCTAAGCACCAGGCTATAGAGGCTATTGTTGGAGCTTGTGCTCTCAATTTTTCCATTAAAATTTCTAAAAGTCTCAATTTTGTTCTGCTTTCGAAGGAAAACAAGTTTCAAAACCTGAAATTTTTTTGCAAAATGGAATTGTTTTTTTCCAGCCAACCCTTGAAATGAAGTTGCATTCTGGTGAGAAGTTGAATCAAGATGTTGTATATAAATAAATAGATTTGTCTTTACATTTTTACTTAAAAAAAAAGTCTTATGAAAGACGCACACAAAAAGCCACAATACATTTGACACAGTGTTTAATTAAGTCTTCCTTCAAAAACACTACGGTCGGTTACAGTGCCCGAGATAATCTTCTCAGATTGATCTGAAAAGATTCAGCCAACACTGGCTTCTTTCCATTGTGGAAGCCACAAACATAGCCACAAGCCATCTCACAGAGCAGTTCATCACATCTGGAAGTTATGCAGAGAACATTGCTTGTAGTAACAATGCTGAGCACTTTTGGATAAACGCCTTAGCATATCGCAATTGTAAACTCTTTGGGGGCAGGGACCACCTTTTTGTTCTGTGTTTACATAGCATCTGGCACAATGGGGTTCAGGTCCGTGAGTGGGCTGCTAGGTGCTACCACAATACAAATCAAAGTTCAAGCACAATTACAGTTTGGAGGCTTACTGCATGTGGACGTGCCCATTAGTGGTTTTGTCAATGCAAGAAACTGTTGTGAGGATAAGAAAGAGAACGAAAATTTTATCCTATTGTAGTCACTAAAACAGTTTCCTCACTTGATGAGACACATGCAGTGCAAGATAATGAAGAACAACGAAATCTGTGTGTTGGGAAGCCAAGGTTTCAGTTTCTTGGAACAGGAGAAGAAGCAGTTGTATATGGACTGAATGAAGTCTTGTTTTTCTGTAGTCTGAGAGGTTATTTTGCAGGCAGATATTAGTGGCAGATTGCATGGCCTAAAGATTTGCTTTGGCTTTGTAAGTAAATAAGTTTAAACTGCAATGTTGTGTTCTTACTATTTTACCATCTCTGCTCAAAGCCATATTCTACAGGAGCAGTACACACTGCAGATAAAAAAGACGAGGACAAATTATTCATAATGCATCTGTATCCGCTCATTACTCTGCCAAAAGCAAAATAACTCCTCTGACTCCAACACCTGTCTGTCTGCCTGCTCAGAAGGTGCGTCATTATTATGTTGGCTTTCTCCATCAAGTCATAAGAAAGCAAATACAGTACAGTCCTGTGTTAAACAAACTACTACAAAATAAAGCGAAGTTTAAAAAAAGATTTGACAAGGTAAGGAAACTGTTTCTGTGTTTGTTTCATTTAAATTAAAATGGTTAAAAGCAACATTTTTCTTTTACATAATAAAGTTTCAAAGCTGTATTAAGACAACGTTCAGTTGTAAATTTTTGAAAGAACAACCATAATGTTTCATTCAGCATTACGAACAACCTCCATTCCCAAGGTGTTTGTAACTCTGCGGTTTGACTGTATTGATAAATAACTGAACTAACACCAAAAAATGGCCAAGTGGATTCAACAAATGGGGACAAGGGGGTGAGGCAGGTCTGCCCCTCCTCCCCGACCTGTGAGACAGGAGGAAGACTGAACTCATTCCAAGAGAGACAGGAGAGTGGGAGACAGTGTGTCCCCATGACCACACATGATGGGCTGTGGTTTCAAACCCAGAACCCTTCAGATCATGAGGGGACCCATAGGAGGCAAGGAATCTCCACACAGACATGCTGTGCTGGGTCTGGAGCTCACTGACTCCCTCATCCAGCTTCCAGGCAGCATGACTCCAATGGAGTCTATTACCAGGCCACTGAGACATTTTTATCTTTACCCACGAAGGTATTTTTCCAGCTCAGCGGCAGCAAAAAAGCATGCAGATTCATGCTATTGATGAGTCTCACAATATTTCTTTACCTTTCCAATTTATAGATCCCTGTAATAGGCATTTTAGGATAACCTCTAACAACATACCTTCCTTTAATTTGTGTGTCCCAGATTCTATCACACTTTGGACACAGTACACTTCCCGGACTTGTATTCCACCTCCACAAAGGGCTGTGTGCTTATGTCGGCGAGGGTCCTGTCCATCAAGGAGGAGAGTAACATGGCATGCTTTCCATTCAGAAGTCCTCCATGAAAATCTTTGAAAGAAAAATAGTGTGTGTAAAACAAGGTTTTATAGAAGACTATGACGCATTGGTGGTTCTTTATATTAGAAATTTGTTGTTCTTTAGTATGCAAACACTTTAATATTTGTCATATATCTTCCTACTTCAAGACATACCTACCAGTGCCAGGCAATACATTAATCCAGTACTTATGTAGAATTTTTCACACTTCTATATCAGAGATTAAGTGATTTGCTCCATACAGGGAGTAAGCCTGAAAGCTGGCTGTTAATCCTGCCCTCAGGTCACAAGGCCATAACTCTCTGTCAATAACTAAGGACCTAATTGTGAGAGGTACTGAACACTTGCACAGTCAACAGAGTGCCAAGTGTTCAAGAACATCTTGGGATTTGGTCTCTGAGTGATAGCTTCATAAAATTACAGGGTTTATTGGGTACTACCAATTGCTTCCAGAAGAGGACTGCAATACTTGAGTTAATTTCTCTTTCTTGAAGTTGTGACACACATCAGATTTAGATAAAAAGTATTTTCTCAGCATAATTAATTCATGTATAATAAAGAAATGAAACACTCAGGAAAGGTTTAAATTCTTACACACAAATATGTAAGTGCAACATAGAAAAACACCCACATTTGAATTGGATACATCTGAGGGTTTGTGTATTAGAATATACGGTGCAAATGGAGGTTAACAATAGCTGATCTGCCAAAAAAAGAATTGATTAAAACTATGGAAAGGAACAAACAAAAATCACGTTTTCCCATCTCATCTACAAGTGTGGGGATCTTTCAGAGGTACTGACAATCTCAGATCCAATGAACAGGACACCAGTCTGAGAAACAACTGACCATCTGCAAAATGGAGAAGATACTTCCTCTCCTATGTGAAAAACTAACATCTACAGACAAAAAAGCACTATATAAATAACCAAGTATTATGTTTCTGTTGACGCACGTATTGTGTTATCTACATTCCTCCTTAGAGTCTTCTGCAATCTTTTCTATTGCCTTCCTTTCTCCATATTCCCTCAGTCTCCATATGGTCTTAATTTCTTAAAATATGTGCAAAATCAGTTTCATTCCTTTCTTTGCCTCCAAAACAAAATACACTCTCCTGTTACCTCAATTTCACTGGTTGTTAAATTTGCATGATGTGTTTACCTTGTCACATAAATCATAACTGTATGCACCTTTGGATGTCTTTTGTGAAGAAAGATTTCCAGCTTGAAATTCTATGTGTTGTCTTTAGAAAATATTTGTAGGTAGGGCATAGAAATTACAAGGAAACTTAAACTGCAAATTATTTGCAAAAAAAAAACCTGAGCACACTTCAACATTTTCTAAACATTTTATCTTGTGAATATCAGTCATTTCTAGCCTCAAAGCACTTATGAATTTTGTAATATCTTCATGGAAGATGTTGTGAATATTGCCAATTATTTCTAATTTACAGGTACTTTTCAGATTAGCTGTCTTGCTCTCTCTTAAATAATATGCAGTATATCTTGTGCACATTTGGATACATTCACAGGGTTTATTACCAGCAAAGAGGAATATAGTCTGTACATGACATGTAGGAAATAATTGTACTCCCACAATACATAAATTATAATGGAGAATTCTTTTGTAGAGAAGTTCCTTTTGTAGGTTATCACAGCTTTTCTAATATTCAGTATTAATGCAGGTCTCCAGTTTTCACATGAAGAAAGAGAATCACACTTAATTGAAAAAGGTAATCTACCACATTTCTCCCCACAGCAGATTAAAATATCACATCATTTAGAGTATACAGGGCCCAATTTTCAAAACTAGATGCCTAAAAATAAGTATATATAAGTCCTTATTTCATCATCTAAATACGTGTTTTAGGCACTTATGCACTAACTTAAATCAGCATAATTTTAGGCTCTGGACCTTCTGAAAAATCAGGCCATTAGCATTCAAAATTATATAACATAACTAAATGTATCTCAGCTCAGACATAATTAAACCTCATCTGTCTACAGGGTTGGAAAATTCCCTTAGAATTGCAGTATACAGAATAAATGGATATTCTGCTGCTGAGCAACCATGTGCTGTAGTCATTGCCTGTTAATCAACAGAAAAACTTTAAAGTAGAGGGTAAAACCATATCAATTCAATGGTGTTGCTTTTATCAGTCAGACAGGCCCTATGATGCAATAAGAGTTTATGAAAAGCAAAATTCTACTCATGTATTAGTTGATTTAAATATGCACACTGGCTGTCAGTTTAAAAAAAAATCAACCATACCAGAGAGATATTGGATATACTAGAGTTATCATCTACTGTATCGCAAACCTACCATACAGCAGCATTTCCCTGCACTTAGTGTAAGGAGGGTCTGAATGAGCTCTCCCCTAACATCTAGTGATGAACTGGGGGGGGGGGGAAATTCAGAAGACCATGTTTGCATAGATATACCTACTCTGCCCAGGTGTGCTGCAGATAGAAATGCTGTGCCAAAATGATCACATAACACAAAAAACAGGGGTCACCCAATGAAAGTAATAGGCAGCAGGTTTAGAACAAACAAAAGGAAATACTTCACACACACAGTCATTTGCACAGTCAACCTGTGGAACTCATTGCCAGAGGGTGTTATGAAGGCCAAAATAATAATTGGGTTCAAAAAAGAATTAGATAAGTTCCTAGAGGATGGTTCCATCAACAGATATTAGACAAGATGAGTGGGGATGTAACCCCAAACTCTGCATGTTCCTAGCCTCTAATTGCCAGAAGGTGGGAGTGGATGACAGAGGTGGATCACTCAATGATTTCCTGTTCTGTTCATTCCCTCTGAAATACCTAGCATTGGCCACTGTTGGAAGGCAGTATACTGGGCTAAATGGACCATTGGTCTGACTCAGTATGGCCATTCTATGTGGATCTCAATACACTTCCATAGAAATGAAATACAAATACTTTAAATATGACATTGAATATTTTGTGCAGCTCTATTAACACTTAGCATCTTAAATTAGGTCAATTTTTTTATTCAGAGAGCAAGGATGAGCCATCTGACTATTTATCCCTACATAGTACCTTCTAAGTACTAGACAAATTGATCTTTGGTTTTTAAACTTACACAAGTTCTCCTCTGTGTGATCTGCCACTGCAGCAGGTTTCGTGTGTGTGTGAAGGATTTTGTGTTTTGAAAGAGTTCAACCCAAGAGAAGGATTTAATCAAAAATATGTATTTTGACATTTCAGTAGTTTGAACTGAGTCAGATCTCTTCTGGCAAGGGGTATCACAAGCAGGGTGCTGCTGCTGAGAATGTTATGTTCCCTTAACGGTAACTCTTAACGGTGAGAACTTGAGTCTATCGGTCTTCGTTGCTCCTGTTGAGCATGTCATCAAGTTGGAGTAGAGAGGTTATTTGACTTCTATATTTGTCACTGGTGTGACCCCTGCTGGAATCTTGTCTCCAGTTCTGGTGCTCCCAATTCCAGAAGGATTTTGATAAATTGGAGAGGGTTCAGAGGATTCAGACAAGAGCCACATGAATGATTAAAGGATTAGAAAAACTTCCTTATATAGTGATAAGCTTAATAGAGCTTTTTGAATCTAACAAAGAGCAGGTTATGAGCTATCTTGATTACAGCCTGTGAGTATCTACATCGGGAACAAATGTTTAATAATGTGCTCTTCAATCCATCAGAGAAAGGTATAGCACAATCCAATGGCTGGAAGTTGAAGTTAGACAAATTCCTACTGGAAATAAGGCAAACGTTTTTAAAGGTTAGAGCAATTAACCATTGGAACAAATTACCAAAAATTGTGTGGATTCTCTTGACTGACCACTAGGAGTTCTTTCAGGGAAGTTTTGTGGCCTGAGTTAAACAGAAGGTCAGACTAGATTATCACAATGATCCCTTCTGGCTTTGGAATCTTGCTGGGTAAGGTGATCTCTGAGGTCGGTCTCAGTCCATTAAAAGTCTTGTAGATTATGACCAGGAACTCTGCTCATGAGCCAATGAAGAACCAGTGGAGTTCAGGAAGTACAACCATGTGTCAATGCTGGTCTTTGTTACTAATGAAGTGTGTTGCTTTGTGTTGTACCTTTTTCACTTTCAAGCTTTTGCACTGAAGCCCAGGTAGGAGTTATGATGGTCCAATCTGGAACTGAAAAAGGCATGTTTTACCATGTCTAAATCCTCATGTGTGAGAAACTAGTGAACCCTGCACGTCAAGATTCTGTATGCCCAAGAATAATGAGGCCTGTATCTGAATAATGTTAGCCAGGACATTACCCTTTAGAGCACTCTCACCACTGCCAATTCAAAGAACTAGTCAGAGATTACACTACTGCTTTTGTCAAGTATCAGAGGGGTAGCTGTGTTAGTCTGCATCTGTAAAAGCAGCAAAGAGTCCTGTGGCACCTTATAGACTAACAGACGTTTTGGAGCTTGAGCGTTCGTGGGTGAATACCCACTTCGTCGGATGCATGTAGTGGAAATTTCCAGAGGCAGGTATATATATGCAAGCAAGAAGCAGGCTAGAGATAACGAGGTTAGTTCAATCAGGGAGGATGAGGCCCTCTTCTAGCAGCTGAGGTGTGAAAACCAAGGGAGGAGAAACTGGTTTTGTAGTTGGCGAGCCATTCAGTCTTTGTTTAATCCTGAGCTGATGGTGTCAAATTTGCAGATGAACTGAAGCTCAGCAGTTTCTCTTTGAAGTCTAGTCCTGAAGATTTTTTGCTGCAGGATGGCTACCGTAAGATCTGCTATTGTGTGGCCAGGGAGGCTGAAGTGTTCTCCTACAGGTTTTTGTATATTGCCATTCCTAATATTTGATTTGTGTCCATTTATCCTTTTCCGTAGAGACTGTCCAGTTCGGCCGATGTACATAACAGAGGGGCATTGCTGGCATATATTACATTGGTGGACGTGCAGATGAATGAACCGGTGATGGTGTGGCTGATCTGGTTAGGTCCTGTGATGGTGTCGCTGCTGTAGATAGGTGGGCAGAGTTGGCATCGAGGTTTGTTACATGGATTGGTTCCTGAGTTAGAGTTCTATGGTGCAGTGTGCAGTTACTGGTGAGAATATGCTTCAGGTTGGCAGGTTGTCTGTGGGCGAGGACTGGCCTGCCACCCAAGGACTGTGAAAGTGTGGGATCATTGTCCAGGATGGGTTGTAGATCCTTGATGATGCATTGGAGGGGTTTTAGCTGGGGACTGTATGTGATGGCCAGTGGAGTCCTGTTGGTTTTTTTCTTGGGTTTGTCTTGCAGTAGGAGGCTTCTGGGTACATGTCTGGCTCTGTTGATCTGTTTCCTTATTTCCTCGTGCGGGTATTGTAGTTTTGAGAATGCTTGGTAGAGATTTTGTAGGTGTTGGTCTCTGTCTGAGGAGTTAGAGCAGATGCGGTTGTACCTCAGTGCTTGGCTGTAGACAATGGATTGTGTGGTGTGCCCGGGATGGAAGCTGGAGGCATGAAGGTAGGCATAGCGGTCAGTAGGTTTTTGGTATAGGGTGGTGTTAATGTGACCATCACTTTTTTACACCGTGGTGTTTAGGAAGTAGATCTCCTATGTAGATTGGTCCAGGCTGAGGCTGATGGTGGGGTGGAAGCTGTTGAAATCGTGGTGGAATTTTTCCAGAGTCTCCTTCCCATGGGTCCAGATGAAGAAGATGTCATCAATGTAGCGTGGGTAGAGAAGGGGAGTGAGTGGACGAGAGCTGAGGAAGCGTTGTTCCAGGTCAGCCATAAAAATGTTGGCATATTGTGGGGCAATGCGGGTGCCCATAGCAGTGCCACTGATCTGGAGGTATATATTGTCATCAAATTTGAAATAGTTGTGTGTGAGGATAAAGGCACAGAGCTCAGCAACTAGTTGTGCTGTGGCATCATCAGGGATACTGTTCCTGACAGCTTGTATTCCATCTGTGTGTGGGATGTTTGTGTAGAGAGCCTCTACATCCATGGTGGCTAGGATGGTGAATGGCAAAAACCTGTAGGAGAACACTTCAACCTCCCTGGCCACACAATAGCAGATCTTAAGGTGGCCATCCTGCAGCAAAAAAAACCTTCAGGACCAGACTTCAAAGAGAAACTGCTGAGCTTCAGTTCATCTGCAAATCTGACACCATCAGCTCAGGATTAAACAAAGACTGTGAATGGCTTGCCAACTACAAAACCAGTTTCTCCTCCCTTGGTTTTCACACCTTAGCTGCTAGAAGAGGGCCTCATCCTCCCTGATTGAAAAACCTCGTTATCTCTAGCCTGCTTCTTGCTTGCATATATATACTTGCCCCTGGAAATTTCCACTACATGCATCCGACGAAGTGGGTATTCACCCATGAAAACTCATGCTCCAAAACATCTGTTAGTCTATAAGGTGCCACAGGACTACTGCTTTTCAGAGTGAAAGAGAAGCAGTCTATCTGTTCTGAATTGGTATACTTCCATGTAAGTAGTAACCACTCTAAAAAGGATTTTCTACCTTTAAATAAGACACATTATGAGCATAATTCATAATACAATACCGTCACATTCAGATCTCAGCATGCCCTCTAAAATAAAGAGCAGTTCTTAAACGTTTCTCATTATTTCCAAATACTTTTAATTTTTAGAAAGCTTTGATTGCTGACAAGGCAAAGAGGTTTCTCTCTTAAGTCATTGTCTTGTTACACGACAACCATGGAAACTCAAGAGAATTCAAGAAATAATTACAATTCTGGCAAAACTGCATATTCCCAGTGAACATGAAAACACACTTTTGGGATTCAAACAATATTATAAAATAGTTTAAAAGAAATTGCTGACTCCATGATAGCTATGTTGCAAATAACTTCTTTATAACTTATTTGATTCATATTATCATAGATATGTAGGGCTAGAAGGGACATCAAGATGCCATCTAGACTATCCCCGAAAGCTATTTGTCTAACCTGTTCTTTATAGCCTCCAGTGACAGAGATTTCACAACTTCCCTAGGTACCCTGCTCCAGTGCTCAGCTATCCTTATATTTCTAACATCCTACCTAAAATCTCCCTTTCTGCAATCTTGTCCTACTGTCAGTGGACCTGGAAAACAACACTACACTCTTTGTAACAACCTTTTACATATTTGACGATGCCCTCCCCCTTAGTGTTCTCTTCTGTATACTAAATTTGCCTAATTCCTTCAATCTTTCCTCACAGGTCATATTTTCTAAACCTCCTATAACTATTGCTGTTCTCTTCTGAATTCTCTCCAATTTGTCCATATCTTTCTTAAAGTGTGGTGCCTAGAAATGGACACAGTACTCCAGCTGAGACATCACCAGTGCCAAGTAGAGCAGATCAATTACCTCCCATGTCTTAGGTATGATTCTCCTATTAACACAAAAAAGGTTAATATCACTCGGGTGTAACAGCATCACATTGTTGAATCATATTCAATTTGTGATGCACTGTAACCCCTAGGACCTTTTCTGCAGTACTGCTGCCTAGCCCCATTGTTCTCCCATTTTATATTTCCGCAGTAGATTTTTCTTTCCCAAGAAGAATACTTTGCACTTGCCTTTACTGAATTTCGTCTTATTGATTTCAGGCCAGGTCTCCAATTTGTCAAGATTATTTCTAATTCTAAGCCTGTCCTCTAAAATGCTTGCAACCCCTCCCAGCTTGGTGTCATCTGTTAATTCTATAAATATACTTTCTACATCATTATCCAACTGGTTAATGAAAACATTGAATAGCACCAGACCTGGGACAGATCCCAGTTGATACAGTCTCCCAGTATGACAGCAAACTATTGATAACTACTCTGAGTATGATTTTTTCACCTACTTGTGCATCCACCTTTTAGTAATTTTTCCTAGACTATATTTCCTTAATTCCTTGCGATACTGTGTCACTTATTAAAGTCCAGATAGATCATGTCTACTGCTTTTCCCCATCCATCTGGCTGATTATCCTGTCAAAAAAGGAAATTAGGTTGATTTGGCATAATTTGTTTTTGACAAATCCATGTTGGCTATTACTTGTCACCTTATTTTCCTCTAGGTGCTTACAAACTGATTGTTTAACAGTTGGTTCCAGTATCTTTCCAGGTATTTGAAGTTAGGCTGACTGGTCTATAATTCCCTGGATCCTCTTTGTTCCCGTTTTTAGAGATAGGTACTATATTTGCCCTTCTCTAGTCCTCTGGGACCTTATCAGTCGTCCATGAGTTCTCAAAGATAATTGCTAAAGGTTTAGAGATTGCTTCAGCTAGTTCCTTAAATACTCTAGGGTAAATTTAGTCAGGCCCTGCTAACCTCCTCATCTCTTTAGCCTATCAAATTGATTCTCTTTGTATGTACAACAGTTTTACATCACTGTATTCACTTTAATTGATTTATTCCTGATTTAAACCAGGTAAATGAAAGAAGAATCAGGTTGTGTGTTTAAATTTGCCAAGCATATGAATAACTAATAGCAACACAGAAATACACACTAAGCTTCATAACATTTAACACTGCTTTAATATTTTCCTTTTTGCATTTAAACTATTGATTTTAGGAAGTTATTTTAAATTTTTCACTGTAAAGTGAAAAGTTCATACTTTAGCATCCAGTCACGTGTGGAACCTTATAATGGTCTTACCAAAAAGTCTCCTTTAGAAGAACTAATTTTCTGGAGCTGATGGCAGCAAGTTCTTTCCTTAATTAGAGTGATGGGGATGTACAAAATATTTACCATTGCCCTCTGCTAGATTAAATCAAACCAGCTCAAGTGTTTGCCTTATCCAACAGAAGGAAGGAAACATCTTAAGAGCTACAGGTATCGTGCACACTCTCTCTTTGTTCCTTCCTCTTCAGGCATGGAGAGTTTCATAAGGGAGTGGCCCCCCGAGAAGCTTCTTTGGGCAATTGGCAGAGCTTATGAGAAGAACTATATCTTAAAGCAAACTAAACCAGAAGTCAGATTGTGTGTTTCTTCGGAATTAGGGAAGTAGAGGTAAAATATCATTGTACAGATAGTAAGACTAAAATGAAGTTCATATTAGAAGGAATGTGAGTAGGCCTTTCAAATGCTGGAGGAAGCCTTAAGCTTCCAATCCAGGATCTAGGTTCTTTGAACTCATCCCCTTTCTGCAAGAGAAGAAAAGAAAGGATGGAAGTCCACATTCACCCCAGCAATGCAATGGACAAGGCACACGTGACCCAAGAGTGAGAAAAATATATACTCTCTCTAGGTATTCCATTGACAGTAGGGAGAAATAGCATGCCATTCTCCTCAAACAGAAGATGACACTCTTAGCATATCTCAAGCAACATTATTCTACAACTCTGAGGTACCAGTTTCTAGTATGAAGGATTGGCATCCTGCCAAATTGATTTGTCCTTATCTGAAAACTTCCAGTAGTGTTTATAAGAGGATAACCACCAGATCAACAGGCTGTAGATGGTAGTATGGAGATATAACATCTCTTACTGACTGCAGATGATGTATGTAGGCTCAACATTTAGAAATTTCTGATCTTGTATTTCTCATATAGGATTTTAGACTCAATGGTATTGGATCCAACAGGTCTGCAATGTATACAGTACCATTGTATAGTTCTTTGCTTTCCAATTGGTTAGATTTCCTTATATCCAGTATATGCCTCTGTAGAAGACAGCAGCCAAAGGAAGGACTTCTAGAAATGAAACTTCTCACAAGCTTAACCAAAACACACACTAGCTGATGTTCAATAACTTCATAGCCTACTTCCAGTCCTGGGGGGCATCTAGTCCCTGTAAATCATGGCTAACTAAACACTGTGGATTGTTTGCAGAATTTTTGCCCCACTAGCTAGAACAATCTGAAATCTTATTGCCATCATTCTGGGCCAGATCATGTGAGAATGTTGTGCTAACAGAAAGGGTACCTGGCTCAGCTCCTAGACAGGGTGCGGCCAATAGCAGTCCTGTGCTCTAATGTGCAGAATGCCAAAAAGCAGGTGGGAATGGGTGGGAAGGAGCTTAGAGTTTCTGGGATCATGAGAAAAAGTGACCCATGGTGCAGAACTGACACACTGAGAGAACAATCTGTTCCATCTCAGTAGGTAGAGCACAGCACACACAACCCGCTCCGTGTGCACAAAGAGTAGCACTGGGAGAGCTGTATGAGGCACCAGCATGGGGCACAGTCTCTTGTGCGCTTGCTGATGTTCCACACCACCATCTATACAGTGCTGTGGTACAACTGTCACAATCTCATACGCTAATTCATCAGTGTCAACAAAAATGGCAGGGATGGGAAACTAGGCTACAGACACACCTCTCGTCACTTCCTCATTAACCAGCAGTTTGTGTATTTCAATCAGGTATCAACAGAAACAATTGTACATAGAGCATAAAATCAGCAGGACAATCTCTCATTCTTTTGTCTTTGAAATTGATGTGCATTTAGGTGGAAGAGTAAAAATCAGTACACAAGAGCTTGTTTGTTGGATCCAATCAAGGAACCTAATTTTTTAAACCTCCCCGCTAGCTGGGGGCACAGAGCCAATCAGCAATTGGCTGACTTTGAAGGAACTCAATTGCGATCCCATTAATGACATTTGCACAAGTTTCACCTTTCCAAGAGCATGTGCATCTTGCAGAGATCCCCGTGCCCTCCACCAGAGGCTTTTTGGCTGCAATATGAAGTCGGCAATCGTGGGGACAAAGTGTCTCCTTGTGGGATGGGCTTGGAAGTTGGTAAGGTCAAGGCCATGCTGTTCCCTACCACCAGTCCCTATTTACACACGAGGATGTTCTTTTGTGTGGAGAGAAAAGACATAGTCATCCAAGATGAGCTTTCACTGCTCTTTGCCTGTTGTGGACCCTTTCAAGTTTTCCAGAGCCAATTAACAGATAGCCATGGACACCTGCCCCACTTCCATGAAGTCAGAGAGGTTCTGTGTATGCACAGGAGCTCTCTTTCCTCACCTGCAAAGCCATGGATTCTGCCCCTGGTTCTGACCTCTGTGCAGCAACTAAGCCACAGTCCCTGAGAGGGGGAGCTTTCCTGAGAGGGGGAATCTAGCTGGGACATGGAGCACAGCCGTGTGAGGATTCTCTTCAGGTGTCTATATAATAAGATTCCAGGATTGTCACTGTCTCTGTCACTCTGAAGCCAAAGATGTCCAAGTCAGTGCGAAGTGATGGAAGAAGTTAAAGGCATGCTTGAGTGCGCTTTCTGTTCAATCATCACTGGGACTCAGAGTCTGGTACCATCCAATTTTTAAGTTCTCAGTCATTTTGACTTCACATATTATACCCAGGCGACAGTAAGACATGTATCTATGCCATTCCAAGAATCCTAGACCATTGTGATATCAGAGGTAATTCAACCAATCACCAGTCTCACTCTCCAGCTAAGTTTCATGCAACAGTTTCAGACAGTGGATTACTTGGTCCAGTTGCTGCACCCGTGTGCCCAGCTGATATTCCCCCAAATCAACACAAATTGCCCAGCACAACCCCCAAGACACAAATCACCAGCACAACAGACAAAATAACCCCTAACACATACAGCCCTTCAACGTATCACTTCCCCCTCATTCAACAACCACACAGATCCATATAGCTCTCCCAAAATACCACATCCCACACATAAATCAACATAATCAACACACACACAATAACCTCAGACATCACTTTGAAGCCTAGAATGTCTGAGTCAGTAGTGCGAAGCAATGGAAACAGCTACAACCATCGTGGAGAGCTTTTTGTGTTTAGAGTATTTCTGAGATTCATGGTGTGTTGCCTTTCAATTTATAACATCTCAGCCATTTATGAATTACACCCATGCGGCAGCATGGGCTTTCAGCTACTAATACAAAAATAAGTTTACATTTATACTTAAAAAAAAATCTTTGAATCATTAACCTTTTTGCAAAAATAGGGGCGAGGGCGCAGAGAGACAGGAATAAATTTGACCTTCATTATCAAAGAGCTTTGCTGGTTCCCAACAAATAGGCAAACAGGGCTTTGCATTCCACTTGAAAAGGTGCTAATAAAAGCATGTAATATACCTGGGGCACGGATGCAGAAGTTCTTTTCCTCCTACATTGCAGGCCTCCTTCTCTTCTAGCTCAGGGCACTCCTTTCCGGTGCCTACTGCGATGTACTTTATGCTCCTGTGTCTGCTTCGGAATCCTGGTGAGAGATCCCCTGAGTGACAAGTCTTCGAGCAGGTGCTCCACATAGACCAAACCGATGTTTCGCAATCTTTAGGCATGACACATGACTGAAAGGTCAGTGGGATGGTTTCTTGCATACAAAGGCTGTGATGAGAAAATGGAACAAAAAAAATCTGAGGAGTTCTTGTTTGTTGCTGGATTTTAATTTTTCTACAGTCCTCTTCCACCTGACTGCCCTCTCTCCCCCCCAAAATTACATACAGTTTCTGATCTCACTTCCATCAGTGCAAATCCAGAGTAATTTCAGTTAAGTTAATGGAGTTATACCAGGGTAAAATTGGCATAAGTGAAAAGTGAATCAAATCAGGTGTGATATCATAATTAATCTGGCATGTTTTAGAAAAGATTGTATTTAGATTTTTTATGCTAAAATATCTTGCACAGTATATGTCCAGCTCACCCCCTGAGTTAGAATAGATTCAAAAAGCAGTTCAGTGATGATATACTCTGCAAACTTCTTTTTATGAGCTGGATCAAGCCTGTACTTCACAGTCTATCCAGGACACACAAAAACACACACACACACAGAATATTGCAGAACTGCTGTCACTATAAACAGTTCACATCACCACATTCTTTCTGTTGGATATCCAAGAATCCAAGTGAGTCAAGAGTTCAAATAGTTCCTGTTGAACAACACTTCTGAGAGACTAGAGGGAGCTCAACATCTTTAGGATGAAGCAATAAATTTAGGTTTTTAAACCTGTGATTCTGGGATCACACCAAGAAGTACAGTGACATGCTAACCAAAACCATATTAGTTCTAATAGACATTCTGGCTTTGCTTTCTCTTGGCTAGATTAAAACCACTAAATTAAATATTTCTGTATCTATAGAGTGATTCCAACGTCAAATGAAAGCGAAAGTTCCTGGAATTTTTGCAGCTGGATTCTGTGGATCTGATTCTCCACTATTTGCTTCTTTTGTCATTGATACCTGTGCAAAATCATTGTAAAGTGCTTGTTCACTTTATAGAAGTGAGCATCAATATGCCAGCTGAACGTGGAGAAGCAGGCCTTAAGAGTTAACAGCTGCAGACAGCTTTACATTAGAATGACTCAGGAGTACCTCAACAAAAAAACAAAAGGCAAATAATCCCTGAAGTACAGCATTAAAACAGCTTTTCAAAAATACATAAGCTTGATTACTTCAGGCAAGTAACTTCTTACAGTAGACAGACTCAAGCCAAGTGCCCATTTTCTCTCTGATTAAATATCCGAATGCTAGCTATAGGAGCACACGTATGCAAGCAGCTACCTGATTAATTCCTTTTTTCTTCTGCTCAATGGCATTTAGTAGAACTGCAAAAGAGAACCTGCAGAAAACAACAATTCCTGCTCCACCCCTTTACAGTCTCTCCTCCTCCACATCCCACCGTTCAGCCACAGAGCCATCAATGGCCCTCTAGAATAGAAAGCCCCTTGTCCACACTCCAGTCCCATAGCAACTGGTGCAATGGGAGGTTGGAAAGTGAGAAAAAATGTAGTGACTTAGGGGCAGGGGGCTCACCAGGGAGACACCAAGAAAGTGGAGATGGAGGTGGAGAAGATGGATCCAGCAGGGAAAGAAAACTCTCTGGGATGGGGAGTCTCAGGGAAAGAGAAAGCAGATGTTTGCCCAGACTTGTAAATGTCCATGACTAATTTGCAAGGCTGGTATGAAACTATTACAAATGTAGCTCAGCTAAGCGCAGACTTCTTTCCTTTGTAATTTTATTCTTTTCCAGCCCCTAACGGCTCACAGTCAGGGTTTTACCGAATGTAAAGAACAAAGCATGTAGCTCTTAAAAGGTGGGAAATGTCAAGGGATCAGTTATTGAATCTCTTTTAGATTACTTACTAACACAGTGAAAGTAACCAGGACACATGCTTTCATTCAGGGCTCTTTACTAGAAACTGGATACTTATAAAACTAATATAGAAGTAATCCTTTTACATGCTTCTTCCATAGTTATCTAAAGTGTTCTAGGTGCCTGACAGTACACAAGAGACATGAGCCCTGTCCTGGAAACTTATAGTCCAATATCAGACACGTGACAACTAATGGGAAATAAAGCTGAAGGAAGGGTTTGTGAGAGGGAGGACAAGAGTTACACCAATAGCTATTTAGACTGCAAGCTCTTCAGGGCAAGGACCTTCTCTTTGTTGTATGTTTGTACAATGGGGTAGTGGCTTCGATGTGCTATCATAATATATATAAATACTAAGATCATACAGTTACTCAGCAACGCTTGGTAGACAATTTAAAAAAAATATGTAACATCTCTTTTGTGTGTCCCAGTAGGTCTCAACGAAGAATTCAGTAAGGAGAAGGTGGTGGTTTGGTGGACCAACTCAGGCCACAAAACAGGAAGTAGAATGGGAGAGAAAAAGAAGAGATGGTTGTGGGAGAAGGGGAAAGAGCAGGAGGACAGGGGGAGCATATAGGCTGTGATCTTTGATGGAGTGGCTCGGTGCTGGGGTCACGGGGGATTAGGCTCTGGCTCCTTGTTAATATATTTTCTGCCAACATACCCCAGTAAAAGGTAATGTGACCCATGGAACATTTTGGGGCCAGTTGCACAGGCATTCTACATGGAATGCCAGTGTGGAGAACTAGGAGACCAGGATATTTTTTGCTCACTGCATCACATTGCTTTCTTGCAAAACCTTTTCCCACTTTAATTTAAACCCATATTCTCCCCCATGGACCCCAAACCATGATTCAATTGAATACATACATGAAAAATACTTTCTAGCCAAAGGTAAACCTGTGCTACAGCCTAAGGATAGTCAAAGCCCTCCCTTACTGCAAAGCTGGCACAAACAGGAGTACCCTGTGTGCGTTTACTCCCCCCACCCCCCAAGAATTTTTACCCTGCCATACACATTTTTCTCCCTCTCTGAAGATATCTTTACACATCTAGCCACTTACTTCTCTTCATTTCCTTCACCCCCACTGTTCCCGCCCCCAGCTCTGCCCACTCTCTACTCCTATTAAAGTAAGAATCTGAGATGGATTTTTGAACCCACAGTATTTAATTATGATGGTCAAGTGATTGAAACATGGGACTAGGAACCACAGACTTGTGAACTCTAATTCCCGGTCTGATCCTCATTCCTTCTATCATGGAGGGCACCTGTGTCACAGTCTTCCTATCTGTAAAATAGAGATACTAACCTCTTCAGTGAGATGGGGGGGGGGGAGGTAAACATGCTCAGAATGCAACTTAGAGGCTGACCCAACTGCTATTGAAGTCAATAGGAAAATTCCCATTGATTTCATTGAATTGGATTTGGTCTGTATATATTGGCCAAATATGGCTTTAGGGGCCTAACTTTAAGCACCCACATTTGAAATTATTTAACATCAGCCTTTCTGTGTCTTAGTTTCCTCACCTTTAAAATTAGGAAACCACTTCCTTACCTCTGGGGTGTTGTGAGGGTGAATTAATTAGTGCTTAGAAACACTAAGTGCTTAGGATAACAATATGTTGCAAAGACTGTAAATGAGCTAAACATGCAAAATTAGGCACTTATATCAGGATGATTGTGGTATAAAAACCTGAATGGAAAGCATCAACAACACTTATGGGATAGCTCTCTGTTGTCCAATGGAGCCTAGGATGACAACTCCATAACAATTCTAATTTTAGATGTAATAAGTGTGGGATCGAAGTTATAGGAGGTGAACTACTTACTCGCTAACCCCCTCCATCATGACCTTTAAACATTAGCACAGGTATAAAATGTCAATACATTTTAACAGTGGATTGGCAAGCATATCCAAACAGCTTTGGAGCTTATACCCACCCTAACTCTTTTACTAGTTTATGTATACATTGCTCAGGACATTAGCAAGACAGTGTGCAAAATATTGTTCAAAAACCATTTAATTTCTAATAGATAAGGAGCTAGTGAAAGTAAATTACTAGCCAATCTGATTATACTGGGAAATTTCAGTGGAGCTCAACATGGCTAGTAGGGCACCTGATACCAACATTTTAAGGACAGTGTCAACTGAAACTAGCCTTACGTACAGCTGTATAACCCCATTCCATGTTGGGGGGGTTATAGCTGCAACTGAGATTAGAAATCTGCGGCAAATACTGGATCGAACAAGTTAACGTAAAGAGAGTAAACAGCCCTAAATGGTGTCAAAGAACTGGATTTTCTTTTCATTTTAATATTTCTAGTGAGGAAAGACAGTGAAAAATAGATACATACACGTGCACATACTCTGGCCAGTGTTACCTCATAACATCTGTTCCCCAGCAGACTCCTATGTGCAACGACCCACTAAAATGTGAGTCTCACTGGTTTGTATCTGTTAGTGCAGAGACCTGAAGTCAAAATAATTGTGGCAGTGCCACTCAAAACCAAATGTAAAGACATGATCTTTCCTCTTGGACAAAGCTCAGACACAGTCTTATGTATTCCAGATGTATTTGCAGCAAACCCACACAAGTAAAGGCTAGACATGCGAGGCATCACTGTTAAGTTTGCTGAGCCTGTGAGCCAAAGATGCAATTTCACTGCCCAAATGAAAAGGATGTTTTGGAGACCTAGGTTCAAATTCCAATCCTAGCTCACTCAGGGATCCAAAATGGGAATGAGAAAATGGCTTGGGAAAAGACTGAACATAAGGTTTTGTCTAGGCTGAGACCACCTCCAAAAATGTTCACTATTACCACAGCACAAGCATTGACCTGTTAGAACTAAAAATGTACTCACAATTCTATTTCATCTATCTAGGCAGGCATTTATCTCATAGTCATGATCACTATGGTAGCTGGGACCAAGCTTTTAAAAAACAAGTACCTGAAGTTGGGTTCTGAAATTGTTTGGCCCGATTTTTCAAAAGTGCAGAGTACATTCAGTGGGAACTGAGCATGTCCAGCACTTCTGAAAGTTAGACCAGATCTACTTAGGAACCTAAAATGGATTTAGGACCCTAACTTTAGGCACCAATTTTTGAAAATCTTGATTTAGGATTGTCTAATCTGTCTAATTTGTCTAACCCAACAGAATGAGTAGATCTTGGCCCAATCTCCTGTAGGTTTGCTCAGATGTGACAATGCAGAAACAACCAACACAAGAAGTGCCAGAATATACATTCCAGTGACTTAGGCAGAGGCTTCTATTTAAACACATGCAGACTCTTTGGAAAAACAAAATGGAAATTCTCTTGTAATCCCTGAGATAAAAGAATGCATGATGTTTGATTTCACAGTGATCCTTTTCAGGCCATAATTATTAGAATTGCTTCCGCAAAGATTGAGGTCTGGCCGCCCTTCCATCACCTTCAACTCCTCACAAAGTAATTCTATCTTAGCTTTTTTTTTTTTTTTTTTTTTTGTGCAAGGCTGGTGCATTTTGCTCATGCACTTGTGGCTGGAACAGTCAAATGAAACACTGTAGGGTGCAATTTTTTTTAATTGAATTGAATACCTTATGCAGGAGATTCTTCTTCTCAGACATAATGCTTCATGCTGGACAGAGGAGGTTCTTTTGGCTGGCTTCTGCCATGTTAGTTAACAACAATTAATGAGAAAATAAAAGCAGATTTGAGGCAAGTAAGTTTCATACCATTGCTAGCCACCTCAAAAGGGCAGGAAGCTTCTATTAGTATGAACCATAAGCTTATCGGATAAGAAGCCAAAATGAATTCCCGTTAGTAATCCTGCAGCTGCAAAGAGATGACTGCTGTCTTCAGCCTCATAACACATGAAAGCAGTTTGTGGCCTTAACGAAATACACTTCTTGTGGCCAGAGGAGTAGAGTTCTTTTCTATTTACAGATTCATTTGTAACTGTCTAAAACAGAAAGTTTAATTTCCATTTGAGGCATCTTTGCAAATATAGGACTCACTCACAAATATTTCCAATAGGTAGTGCCCACAAACATAAGTAATGGTTGCACAAACTACCCCACAAATTAAACAACTTCAATAATAAGGAAGGCACCATGGCTAACATTATACAGTCATATGTGTTCTAACAGTCTCAAATTTTAGAATATCAGATTCACAGTATTTACCTTCCTGAAATACTCTGATAGTCAATTAACCACTTTGATTATTTTCATTTTTCTTTTATGATTAAGCAGCTAATGAGCATGGTGAAATTCTTAGGACATTTATCATAATTATTCAACACCATGAGAGATTTCAGTACAGACATATTGTGTGGTACTGCCCATTTGCTTCAACTTTTCTCATCTATAAGATACATCTCATCAGTACTCATTCAACACCCCAAAGAAGAAACCTGGGTCAGGAAAAAGAAAAGGCTCATTTTCTCTTTCCAGTTCCACAGCAGATTTTTGGCTGCTTAAGCTCAGCTCTGCTCAGGGTTATGCAAATGTGTTTGCTCTTCTTTGTCAGTGGCCAAAAATATCATCATTATTGTAAAGAGATGCTTTACAGGACCTGCAAGATCTGCTCCATTCTTCAAAAGCAAGCTGGCAAATATTCTATGTAATGAAATGAGTTTGACATTACGGAGGGATTGTTTATGTTGTCTGGCACATGTTGTAGTGGTGACATTTTAGTTCTAGTATTACATGTGCAGAATGCTTTGGATTTTAGGTTTCTAGTACCAAATTGCACAATTTCCACTAGCAACTGCGTAAAAAAAAGATATTCTTATAATAAAACGTGATAATCTGAGCACTATAAAATAATGTGATCCTTAACCCCCAACCAAATCAATAAAAGCAGTGTCATAAACAGATGGTTAAGGGTTAATGTCTCTTTTACCTGTAAAGGGTTAAGAAGCTCAGTGAACCTCTGGCTGACACCTGACCAGAGGACCAATGGGGGGACAAGATATTTTCAAATCTTGGTGGAGGGAAGTCTTTGTTTGTGCTGTTTGTTTTGTTCGTTGTTCGCTCTTGGGGCTAAGAGGGACCAGACGTACACCCAGGTTTTCTCCAATCTTTCTGAATCAGTCTCCTGGCTATTACTTACTATTTTGAAACATGAGAAAGGCAGATTAGTCTTACGTTTGTTTTCTTAACTTGTAAATGTGTCTTTTGCTGGAAGGATTTTTACCTCTGTTTGCTGTAACTTTGAATCTCCGGCTAAGGGGGGGTGCGGGGGAGGTCCCTCTAGGCTATATGAATCTGAATACCCTGTAAAACATTTTCCATCCTGATTTTGCAGAGATAATTTTTATTTTTTATTTTTTTAATTAAAAGCTTTCCTTTTTTAAGAACCTGATTGATTTTTTTCCCTTGTTTTAAGACCCAAGGGGATTGGGTCTGAACTCACCAGGGATTGGTGGGGGGAAAGGAGGAAAGGGAAGGTTAAATCCTCTTTGTTTTAAGATCCAAGGAGTTTAGATCAGTGCAGCCTCTCAGGGTAACCCAGGGAGGGGAAAGTCTGTGGGGAAAAAGAGGGGGAAGGCTAATTTCTCCTTGTGTTCAGATCCAAGGGGTTTGGGTCTTGGGTTCCCCAGGGAAGGTTCTGGGGGAAGAGGGAGTGTGCCAAACACTATATTTTGGCTGGTGGCAGCATACCAAATTTAAGCTGGTAATTAAGCTTAAAAGTGATCATGCAGGTCCCTACTTTTTGGACGCTAAGTTCAAAGTGGGGAAAAAACCTTGACAGGCAGCTTATTTTATTTGTGCAATAATAGTAAATTATGAGCTAGATTCATGAGAATCTGTCATAAGAAAGTCTGCCAGAAGGAGGTTGCAATGATTATATCTGCCCTATAAAGAGCGACTAGCATAGCCCAAAAAGGGGGAAGGCACTGGGCAGAAGGTAGCATGGCATCCCTCCAGCAGCTAATATCTCCAATGGATGGCAATGGGACAGTAGATAGGAGGGCTCTGAGTTACTACAAAGATTTCTTTCCCAGTTGTCTGGCTGGTAGATCTTGCCCACATGTTCAAGGGCTAATTGCTCACCTTATTTGGAGTCAAGAAGGAATTTTCTTCACCTTCCCCTTCAGCATAGGGCATGGGTCACTTGCAGATTTAAACTAGTGTGAATGGTGGATTTTCTGTAACTTGAAATTTTTAAATCATGATTTGAAGACTTCAGTAACTCAGCTGGAGGTTAGGGGTCTATTTCAGGATTCGGTGGGTGAGGTTCTGAGGCCTGCAATGTGCAGGAGGTCACACCAGATGATAATGATGGTCGTTTCTGACCTTAAAGTCTATGAGTCTCTGCCAGTGGGGCTCTATGGCACCTCAGCTATAAATTGAATCTGCACCTTTCCCCCCACATAGTAGAAGCCTGAGCAGGGAATGTAGTGGTGGAAACACACTCTTCTTTTTCTTGGGGTGAATCTGCCAGTGGATGCTTAGTGGTATGGAATGTGTAATTTAACACAATTTGTAGGCATCATCTGTGGTGAAGCATGCATGGTAAGCGTCAGGAAATCAGTTAACTGGGTATAACGGGATGTCTACACTGCACACTAAGCCCAGGCTCTGACTCCGGTTTGAACCCAAGCCCTGCTTCCATCCACATACAAACCAATCTGACATAGGGAGGGGTGGGAGTAAGAACCTGAGTCCTGCTGTGACTCAAGTCCAAGCCCTGTAATTTTGCAGTGTGAATCCAGCTCAAACTGCAGACTTGAGTCAGAAGTTCTGGGTAGTGCAGTATGGACATGTTAGCATGGCTGTGAGACCAGTGTCTTGTAACTATAAACCCAAGTTTACAATGCAGTGTGAATGCTCAAGATCAGGCCTAGAAACACCAAGCCCACAAGCTCAGATCCCACAGACCTGGGTTTACAATGAAGTACAGACATACCCTACAGCCCATGAGCCAAATTCTGATATCACAGGGATACAAATCAGAAGTAGCTCCATTAAAGTCTATGAGGGTAAAATTGGTGCAAGCAAGATTAAAATCAGGCTACATATTTAGAGTCATGCAAAAAAGTAGAGCTGTCAGAAACTGCTGGAATAGTTTGCCTTGACTCTTCTTCTAACCAATAAAAACATCTGTACTTTGCTGCAGATATAATAAAAGCCGGTACGAAAAAGGTTACAGGGTATATTTCATCTCAGTATGTGTGCAAAACTGCCAGTGACATTAACAGAAGTAAAGCATAGAACACAAAATAACCCCATATCTCTCCAATTTGAATGTGAGCAGGTGCCAGGAGCTACAGATTAGTGAGAAATACATGGAGTTCTGAAAAATTCAGGAACAAGATTTTTGAAGAACATCTAATGTTACTGAAAAAAATATTTCAATCCTAAATTAAATGCAGTGCTAAGATGTTTTAAAATATAAATCTGAGGAGAAATTGGAAAAATAAAAGGTTTTCACTGCTTGCTGTACAGTATTACAACCTTGACATTGAAATTATAGGAATCCATACCGTATGGTCTAAAAAAATGATTAGGTAGCAAAAAGAGGACAGCAGTCAACAACTGCTATCACAGAAAAAAAATGTAAAACTTTATTCTCTCCAATATACTCTCATACCTACCATTGGCATCAATAAGAGTTGTATATGCATATGGAGGCCCATAATTATGCTCAGATGAAAATAAAACTATTATTACTGAACTTTCATTAGCTAAAGCAACATTGCTGGAAAATTCAATATCTCAATTGTTATTGTGCCAAAATTCTTCACTGAGTTGCACCCATGATGTAATCAGTGAGAATACCAAGAGTTTAGGTTGGGATAAAGTTTGGCACACTCAGTCTAACAAAAGTAAACTATATTCTACAAGAATAATTTGTGTCTATAGCAAAAAATAAATAAAACGGAATTGTTAATATTAGAAAGAAAGCAATATATTCTTCCATTTCCTTTAATGGGCAAACAAAAATAAGTTGAGACTAGCATAATGCCGACAGACCTTGGTCGTCAGTCAGCAGGATCAAACAGGGGACTTCTAGAGCTTAGTGCATGAGCCTATATCTCATGAGCTAAAAGCCAACTGTCCGTTAGCTAAGGCTGTGGAGCAGACTCATTAAGCTCTCCCTCTCTAAGTGGTCTCAGTGACAGTAGGTGGGACAGAACACCATACTCAGGAGATATGTGGGTTACGCTAGCACAAAAAGGAGCATTAAAAACAAAATTCACAAAGAGTAAAAGTATGCAAAATATCCCAATTACATTGGCTTTGCAAGGAGGGTAAACAAAGTAAAAAACAAAAAGTGCATTAAAATGTGGGTTTAAAACTTAAAAACTAAGTGCCTTTGCATCATGTTACCAGGCAGAACCTGTTTGCCAGCTTTCTACAAAACAAACCTATTTTAGATAAAAAAAAAAAGATGAATGTGAAGACACCCTTACCTCAGCATGGCATTTTTCCCATCACTCCTTGTACACCTAACCTGCCTTGTCTGATAACCTATCTCTACATCCCATGGCTTGGAATAGTGGTGGGATTTATAACTGTGCAGTTTGAATGTGCTTCGTTCTGCAGAATCTGAACTGAAATCCAGCATAGTTCTTCCAACAAGACTAACTTCTTTAAGGTGAGGCAACCTGCATTTACTCCAAGGTCCAACTTGAAGACTGTAAATGTATTCCTCTTCCCCAAGAAAACAAGAGATAGGGACATCACAGATTCTTGACTCAGTAAGGTTTGGACAATTGGAACCACCATAGAGTGGAGGAGAGATAACAAAACGAGTTCTGTGTTGTAAACTCCTCACACAGTCTTTGCTGCACTCAGACCATTTGGAGAATTCTGACACAACACAATCCCGTGGACAAGGTATTAGACAAGCTTGTTCTACAGGTGGCTGTGATATAAAATATTCACATATTTCACTGGCAACTATAGTTCTATTCAGTTTCTGAATACAACGTACACTTCTGTGTTGTAGCCCGTGCTGTGCAGTCACACAGTCTGTAGTCCTTGGTTTGACTTCACCATGAGCGAAAGGAACAAGCACACATATCTGCCATTCTGAAACTTCCCACTCAAAGAGTTCAAGGTGCCAGTCACATACTTGAAAGCAGCTCCTTTGGTTTTCAGGTTTGTCCCTCAGTCCACAGTTTGAATGGTGAGCTGTCCAACCTTCTACATGGACACACCACACTGCTCGGCTCCGAATACCACCTGACCCGCAGTCACCTATACATCGCCCCCAATGACCTATGAAAGAAAGAAAACATTGAGCAAATGGTTAGAATGCCCTTCTAAAGGAAAACTGAGATAATCCAGTTCAGAAAGACTAATTAGAATCCATTGCTGCCATTAATCCATACTAGAAACCTCCTCCTGAAGTCAATGAGAGTTCTGCAGTGGAATAAGATCAAGCCCGAGAACAATATCTCACAGTTTCAGTATACCAGTAAATAATTATCATCTTGACCCTGCAGTACGCGAATGCATCCTAAAAGCCGGACTTGTCTCTCTGCCCATTGACATCACTGGGAGCTAACCCGTTTCAGAGCTTTGAGGAACGGTGACCAGCCCTCATTTTTCTAATCCTGATCAATATGGGAAACTTTCACACAGGTTCCCATATTTACACAAATTCTCCCTAACATCCAAAAGTATAGGGAGCCAATAACATTTCTGTAATAAAATGCATCCAAAAGCCTAAGGAAACACAAGCATTTCATTTCATTTACACAGTTTTTCCAGCATAAAATTAATTTGAATCTGGTAAAAGGAATAGCTGTCTAAAAGAAAAAAATTCAAAAGTCAGGTTAGACAAAAGAATAAACATTCTTAATAGGGGCAATTAGTCAATAGAATGACTACATGGTAAGGCAGCTGAATCATTAGAGATGTCAAAAACCAGGATAGATTAAAAAACAAAAATTAGAAAAATAAGATCCTGCTCTTTGCTGGAGGCTGAAGTGGAAGAACTGACTTTTCTAACCTTATCTACTATTGTATGTACGACAGGCCAGGTTTTGCAAGGTGCTTCATTTGGGAGCACAGGATGTTCAACAGCTAACAGAAAATGATCAGCACCTCACAAGCATTGAACTTTAAATTACTCTGGAGGGAATAAATTCAATATGTACTATAACTGCAAGGTACCACAGCTGAAATATCAAGCACAGACTAAAAGGAAACTTATTATGAAATTTTGTAAGTGCATATGCAAACACATCAGAATTGTTAACCGTAGTTATATGAATCTTATCTAATGAGTTACTAGTACATTTTTTTAAAAAAAAGACAAAATTTTGCTGTTTCAGTTTTGTTTAATCAAAAAAAAATTCTACGGAATAACTGATATCAAGTTTATACTGTATGAAATTACTGGCAACCTGGGGGAAAAAGAAACCTAGACTGAATTTGCTATGTTAAAAAAAGAATACAGACAACCTGACATGAGAATTTAGTTATCAACATCATTCCTTACCTTAGAAAGTTTCCAATATCCAGTCACAACACTATTTCACTGGGTAATATATTATGACTATAATGTGCACTTGAAAATACACTGCAACTGTCCTAGAGTTTTAAGAGACCTGGCTGATGAGCTTGCTGGACTGTTAATGGTAATTTTCAATAAATCTTGGTGCACCTTTTAAAAAAGGGTAAATGGGATGAACCAGATAATTATAGGCCTTTCAGCCTATCATTAATCCAAGGCAAGATGTTGAAGAGACAGATATGGGACTCACTTAATAGAGAATGAAAGGAGAATAATGTACTTAGTGCAAATTAGCATGAAATTATGGAAAAATAGATCCTTCAAACAAATGGAGATTTTTTGATGAGATTACAAGTTTGGTTAATAAAGGTAATAGCGTTGATGTAATATACTTAGAGTTCTGTAAGGCATTTGACTTGGTATTGCATGATGTTTTGATTAAAAAACCTAGAAAGATATAAAATTAACATGGTTCATGTCACACTGTCAGGAGTGGCTCACAACCATGTGTACCTACCTCAGGGCAGGCTACCAAAAGCACCCCAAATGGGTGATATGTTCTATAATTAGATTTAACCAAGCCAGCAACCAATGTGAATTCCTGGATCACTATAAAAGTCTTACCATGGAATGACAGACAGTCCCCTTAGACTTTTCAGTCTATCTTGCCATCCAGACAAACTGGACTTAGTGATAAACGGTGACTTACACCAAAAATCACAACATCAGATGCTTCCAATCTCAAGGAAGTAGTCACTTACTTCAGATCAATTAATGCCCTAGATCCTACATCAAAGACAAGGCCTGCAGTCAATCCTGAAATAAACTATCCAAAGGTTTATTAACTTTCTTATTTCTTTTTCCTAGTTATTTACGGGTTAAAGCAAGCAAACACACACAGATGAGCTGCAATCTAAATCTTAAAATGACAGAGTTGTAATGATCTTCAAAGTGTCTTTCAGGGGAGACCCAGGAGGTAGCCCCTGGGGTTCTCTGGCTTCAGTTTGGTGTCTCTGGCCCTGGGAAAGTTCAAACAGCAAACAGGTGAAATATTATCCTGTGTCTTTGTTTTATTTCCTTCATTCAGCCTCCATGCCCATAGGACGAGCTTTCTTGCACATAGGATTGGTTAAAGGAAATGCTTTGTATTGTGATATTCCTTGATAGACCATCTGATTTTGATAGTTCTTCTGGACGAGAGGGTGGAGGAGGGGGAAAAACACACTTCCCATCTGGATTCATAAGTTTAGAGCAAACATTTTCAAAGTTATAAAGAAAACCTTACACATTTCCTTATAGCATGGAATACAGACATTACAAATAAGATTAATGCATGCAGCAACTTACAAACATTCTAGAGAGTCGAAACACCAAATACATTCTTATAAGAATGACACACTAACATAATTGAATGGTCTGGTCTCCAGCCATGAGATTGTCAGTTCTTAGCTAATGCCTGCAGCCTTGGCAAGAGCTGGAAAGAGCTGGCCTGCCAGCACCACAGCCCACATTAAAAACTGTCTAATAGATAGGTCTCAAACTGTAATTGTAAAGGGGGAAAATAGTCACCAAGGAGGTGTGTTTTCAGCAGGGATTAGTTCTTGGCCCTATACTATTTAGCATTATCAGTGATCTGGAAGAAAACATCACAGATACAGTTTGCAGATGACATTAAAAAAATGGGTGAGTAGTAAGTAATGAAGAGAACAGGTCACTGATTCCAAGGAATCTGGATAGCTTGGTAAACTCTAAGCAAGCAAGCAACATGTATTTTAATACAGCTAAATGTAAATGTTTACATCTAGGAACAAAGAATGTGTATAGAGTGACCAGGCAGCAAGTGTGAAAAATCAGGATGGGGATGGGGGATAATAGGTGCCTATATCAAAGCCTCAAATATCGGGACTGTCTCTATAAAAATCGGGACATCTGGTCACTCTATGTGTAAGACCATAATTCAGAATGAGAGACTCTATCCTGGGAAGCAGTGAATCTGAAAAGTTTGGGGATCGTGGTGGATAATCTGGCAAACAGGAGCTCCCAGTGTAACTGTGTCCAAAAGAGCTGACACGATCCTAGGATGCATAAACAGGGGAATCTTGAATAGGAGAAGAGAGGTTATGTTACCTCTATTTGGCTGTGGTTTGCCTGTTGCTGGAATCCTATGTCAGTTTTGGTGCCCACCATTTAAAAGAAGGATATTGATAAACTAAAAAGGATTTATAGAAGAGCCACGAAAATGATTAAAGGATCAGAAAACATACAGTCTAGTGATAGAATCAAGGAGCTCATTCTATTTAGCTTAACAAAGAAAAGGTTAAGGGGTGACTTGACTAGAGTTTATTAAATATTTGTTATCCATGTATAACAGGCTTTTCAATCTAACAGTCTAATTTTTTCAAACCCATCAGAAATAGAGTATAACACAAGCCAATGGTTGGAAGTTGAAACTAGACAAATTCAGAATACAAGTAAGACAATTTTTTTGTAACAGTGACGGTAATTAACCCTTGGAACAATTTACCGAGGGTTGTGGTGGATTCTCCATCACTGACAACTTTTAAATCAAGATGGGATAGTCTTCTAAAAGCTCTGCTCTAGGAATTCTTTTGTGGAAGTTCTATGGCCTGTGTTATACAGGAGGTCAGACTAGATAACAGAGTGGTCCCTTCTGGCCTTAGAATCTATCAATCTATTCCTACAGGATTTTTTAGAGCCAGAAGATGACTTGCGTTAATAGATGGATTTATAATAATACATGGAACTTCAGAATACTATGCTAATTTCTGTTTTATCAATTTTAAAATCTGTCATATGTTTACAAGTCTAAAAATGAGACAATTGAATTACATTATAATATAATTGCAATCAAAATGCAAATACACACTCAGCACAGCATTGCAAAGTAGGCTATTTTTCAACTTGTTTTTTGTTTTTTAAAGTAGAGACAATTAAGAAACTGCAAAAAAGAAAGCCTCATAAAACAGACTCAGGTGCAGGCAGTATTCCCTGAGTGAAGACCTATCTTGTGACGAGCTTTGTATTTCTGTTGACTTTTTGATTACGCTTAGGTCTGAAGGCATAGTCCAGGCTCAGCAGCACAATCCTGACTAGCAGCCTAAAACTGAAATCTATACTGGCAGCAAAACTCCTGACAAATTAAGAGCCATTTTGTCTGAGCAAGAAGTAAAGGCACATATCTGAGCTGAACAGAGGATTAGGAGAGAACATAATACATTCCACATTCTGTCCCTAAACATTATTGCTACCCCTTCTCCTCCCCAGAACTAAAGCAAGTTGCTATGGTGCAAATCCTGCCAAGACTATTGTTTCCTCTAATAGGCAAGTACTTGGGGGGGGGAGCGGGGCGGGGGATGCGAGATGGAACTGCTTGTTAACTGGAATATTTGCTATGTTAAACTTCCTAGTGCTAGCATGCAAACTACTTGTAGGTGTGAAAGTTACAATGTTTCATAAATATAATATTTAGCTATTTGTGCCCTGGTTTTTAGGTAAAATTATTATAATGCTAGATTTAGTAAGCCTCACAAGATATTTGAATTGCATTATGAAAATATAAAACACTAAGCATTATAATACATATAAGCATAAGCATGTAATTTCAGACATCTTAGAGGCAAAGGAAAGGTTTTAGGTTTGGGGTTTTTCTGGGGTTCCCAGCACCCTCAGGCCTCAATCCTTCTCCCTTCACCATATCTATAATCAGTAAAGATAATTCACCCCAAAACACCAGACAGTATTTGTTCTCTGTAGTACCAACAGCAGCCCATCTCCACCATCCGGTTTTTAAAAGCCAATTAGACTTTTAACAAGGAATTAAATCTCCATGTGCTGAAGGTGCCTACTGCATATGGATCTAAGGAGAATGATCCTAAGCATGTTGCTACATGCATATATATACAGCTGTAGAAAAGACTGGAGCAGGCAAGCTCGTGGACAAGTGCAATCATGTTTTCAAGTTAACTACAAACTGCTAAAACAAAATTAAATTTTACTTTTGGCAAAATTGTGTTCCTAGTTGAAAAATGTTAGCATGTTTTTAACATATTTTCACAGTGTAGACAATTGGCAATTTCAGCAAAAAGGCAAAAGAAGAATCAGATACAGGGATTCAGCTAGCCCAGCTGTTCTCAAACTGTGGGTTGGGACCCCAAAGTGGGTCATGACCGTATTTTAATGGGGTTGTCAGGGCTGGCTAAGACTTGCTGGAGGTCGGGCTTCAACCTCACTGCCCGAAGGGGAAGCCAGAGCCTGAGGGATTCAGCCCTGGGTGGTGGGGCTCAGGTTACAGGCCCCCTGACTGGGACTGAAGCCCCTGGGCTTCGGCTTTGACCACCTCCTCATTCAGAGCAGTGGGGCTCGGGTTTTGACTCCCCAACCCGGGGCCAGGGCCATCCTTAGGCATAGGCAACATAGGCAGCTGTGTAGGGCACCTGAAAATTTGGGGCACCACTGGGTCTTAGTGTCCACCCTCTTGTTTTCCTATCCCTGTTCTGACCCTTCCTGCAGGCTCCCACAGATGGCTGCTCTAGCCTGGTGAGTCTTCCTTGGGAGGGAATCTAGTAGTTAAAAGTGAAAAAAACCTCCAGCCTGCCAGACCTATTAGCATAACATTGAAACTGTTAAAGAGACATTCAAGGGGTAATAAAGTCATTTAACAGGCATTTGCCAACCCCAAGGTATATACTGACAGGTTTAACTATAGTAATTAAAATGTGTATTTTAGATAAGGGAGGTCTTTTGAAGGATTTATTTAAAAAACTGTATGTCTGAAGATCCATGCATTTAAGGCTAAAGATGATTGTGCATCTAAAACTCTATGCAAGCATTTTTTAGAAATGTGATTTTATAATCTTCACCAGCTCACTAATGAAATATTTTTAAAGCAAACTTTAAACTAAGGTCCTGTAGACTGACATGTTCTGTGTAAATATTACATTAATGCACAACTGTTTTTGTCAGTAAAGTCAGAAATTGACAGTATAAATATTTATTTGGGCATAAGCTTTCGTGGACATCTGATGAAATGGGTTCTAGTCCACAAAAGCTTATACCCAAATAATTTGTTAGTCTTTGAGGTGACACAAGGACTCGTCCTTGTTTTTGCTGATACAGACTAACAGGACTACCACTCTGATGGCTACACTCACACTTTACAGTGCTGCAACTTTCGCGCTCAGGGGTGTGAAAAAACACCCTCCTGAGTGCTGCAAGATACAGCGCTGTAAAGCGTCAGTGTAATCAGGACGGCAGCACTGGGAGCAGGGCTCCCAGCGCTGCACGCTACACCCGTAAGGGTTGTGGTTTACGTGCAGCGCTGGGAGAGCTCTCTCCCAGTGCTGCCGCTCTGACTACACTCACACTTCAAAGCGCTGCTGTGGCAGCGCTCCCGCAGCGCTGCCGGGGCAGCGCTTTGAAATTCCAAATGTAGCCATACCCTCAAAAAGTGCTTCCAAGTCTTCCTGTGTCCTTTCAGTCCATCCCTTCACCACCTCTCCCCGCACTCCCCACTGAAGAGAGCCCTTAAAGGGACAACAGTCCTTCCCTTCCAGATAGCTGGACAAAGAGTTTCCCATTCTTTACTTCTGACTATCCGACGAACTAGTTTTAAAAGAACCCTCCAGCAAAATCAGTACCTTAGTAAGACAAAATCCTTGTTATACCTAAAATCTTTGGAAACATATTTTTTTAAAGTTGGTGAAATTTCATAACCATGTCTCTTGTTATGGAGATCACACAAAGTAAATTACTGTTCCCTTTTTCTAAAAGCAATGAACATTGTTATGAACACACTAAACCTCTCTGATTAATTTAAAAGAATGTCTTCGTTTCAGTGAGTTAAATATGTAGTAATCTGGAATGCTGGCTTAAGATTTGAGTACGTTTAAAATATACATTCAGCTTAGAAATACTGATTAAGAAAATGTAAAATAAAGAAGAGCTGCATCATGTATTCCATTATATGTAATGTTGTATTCAGCAGGACAGCTGATTCACCCTTACTATGAAGTTTTTGCAAATAAATCTCTGACAAACTTTAAGGCACATCAAAACACCTGTGACAGACATTTTTTATTCCCAAATTTTAGTGCTTTTAATTAGGTACTTTCTTCATGTCCATTCTGCATGAGGGAGAGGGCATGGAAGTCTCTGCGGGGAACTGTGACTCTCCGCCACCATGAGGCAGGCCGGGCATCTTATTATCCTTTGCTGTCAAGTCCCTCCTCCCCCTCCCCCACCAGGCTGTGAGCTTGGGCTGCCATCCGGCATAGGGGCACCAGTTTAATAATACTGCGTAGGGCCCCATAAATCCTAAGGACGGCCCTGCCCGGGGCAGTGGGAATCAAGCGGACTCAGGTTTCAGTCCCCCCTCCTGAAGTCATGTAGTAATTTTTGTTACCGTTAGGAGGTCACAGTGCAATGACGTTTGAGAACTCTTGGGCTAGACCCCCTGCTTTATGGATAGCTAGAGGACCTCTGCAGAGCCACAATTTGACATAATTCATAAGCTAAAAATGTAAATACATTAAATATTGTAAATTACACTAAAATGTAAATATTTTTGTTCAAGAGAACAAGGCATCACAGCCCCTTACTTTTAGGTGCCTTGCCACCCCAGGGAAACCACAACCCCCATGTTAGAGGCCCAGGCTCCATATATAATGCATGGGGACAATTAGATGCCTAAGAATGGGATCTGTAAAAGGCATCACACTGAGTGGGGAGCCAGCTAATCTAGCCAGTAGGAAATGTTGAAGGGATGGCTATTGACTAAGCCCTGCCTCTCAAGCGGAGTTAAGCACCTAACTCTGGGCCAGGGAGAGGTGCCTATCTTTGCTTGGGATTCTCAGCCATAAACCTGACATTCAGCTTCCTGAAATTAGGTTGCAAAGCTGTTTCTTGCAAAAAGACACACACAAGGAAGGTGCACCATCCTTACAACTTTTAGCCCCGTCTCTAGGGCATTCATCTGGGATGTGAGAGATCCTTGTTACAGTGAATATATGAATATATAACTACCAGTACCCAATGGAAGAGCTCCAACAGCGGTAAGAAAGAGCATTGGCCCAGGTTATACCATAGCCCAGGGATTAGAACCACCTCTGGGGGGGAGGGAGAGAGACCCAAGTTCAAATACCTTTGCCACATCAGGCTAAGGGAGGAATAGAATCTAGGTCGCCCATATGTTCTAACTCTAACCCCTGGGAAGTTACCTTTGCTGCCTCCTCCCATTTTGTGTGGGGTTAGGTGTGCTCTGAGCAAGACCCAAAAGCAAGATAGGTGGGGAATGCCTAGTTTGAGGATCCTGTTGTGGCTTAGGCATGAGCTAGGTGCCTGGGCACCTAGGTTGAGGTGGCTGCGTGCATGTTCATTGGCAGAAACTTAGGCAAATCGGAAATGTTAACCGTGGAAATTTGGATTGTTACGGAGTTAGGCAGCAGTTAAGTGGGGATTTTGAAAGTCTCGGAGTGAAGACGGTGGGGGGGAGGAAGATGGGGAGGAAGGCACTAGATGGGCACACATAAATGCCCCAGCGGGCACCATGGTGCCTGTGGGCACCACATTGGGGACCACTGATCTAAGGGATAAAAGAGAACTGGCAGGTTCTCAATGAGAAAATATTAAAGGAGCAATAGCAAACTATCCCAATACAAAGGAAAGACAGGAGGACTAGCAAGAGGCCAATATGGCTCCATCAGGAGCCCATTAATCACCTGAAAAATCAAAAAGCAATCCTAGAAAAAGTGGAAACATGAACATATTGCTAAGACTGAGTACAAAAGAATAGTGCAAGCAACTAGGGACAAAATCAGAAATGCGAAGGTACAAAATGAGCTACACCTAGCAAGGAACATAAAAGGCAATAAGAAAAGGTTCTTTAGATGCATTAGGCTAGGAGCAAGAGAAAGACATAGGAAAGCATAGATCCTCTACTTAGTGGGGAAGGAGAGCAAACAACAGATAATATCAGGAAGACTGAGGTGTTTAATGGCTATTTTGCTTTAGTCGTCACAAAAAAAAGTGAATTGTGACCAGATACTTAGCACAATTAACATTAACCACACAGAGGAAACAATGCAACCAGAATAGGAAAAGAACAGGTTACAGAATATTTAGATAAAAGTTTAGGTGAGTTCAAGTTGACAATTTCAGAATGGTTAGCAATTATCTCTGAAAATTTATGGAGGTTGGGTGAGAGCCCGGAGGACTGGAGGAGGGCAAACATTGTACCTATCTTTAAAAGGGGAACAAAGAGGACCTAGAGAATTATAGACAAGTCAGCCTAATTTTGACACCTGGAAAGATACTGGAAAAAATTAACAAACAATCTATTTGTAGGCACCTAAAGGATAATAGGGTGATAAGTAAGGCTGCGTGTCTGTCATGGAGGTCACAAGAAGTCACAGATTCCATGACTTTCAGTGACCTCCATGACTTTTGCAGTGGCCAGTGTGGCTGGTTCTGGGGCTGCCTCAGCAGAACAGGCAGCCTCTTGGCCAGCAGCACCAGCCACTGCTGGAGCAGTGTGCCTGTAGGAGGGGGCTCAGGTGGTTGGAGCATGAGGCGGTGCTTACCTCGGGGAGCTGCCCGTGCTTGCAGGCGCAGCTCCCACTGGCTCCAGTTCCCAGCCAGTTGGAGCTGCAGAGCCGGAGCTCATGGAGGGGGCAGAGCGCAGAGCCCCTCTGGCCGTCACTCCCCCAGAAGCTGCAGGGACACATGGAGCTGGGTATTGAGCCTGCCAGCCCCATGAACCGCCCTGCCCCCAGCACCAGCAAGGGTCCCAGCCAGCTGCCCAGTCTCCCTCCCCCAGCAGCAGCAGGGTTCCCAGGCCACATGCCAATACTGCACACCAGCACCAGCGGGGATCCCGGGCCACACCTCCACCCCAGCACCCATGGCACTTTCAGACTGCCTCCCTGGAGAACCCCGGCCTCCCGGTCCAAGTTTTAGTTAGGAGTATATAGTACAAGTCATGGACAAGTCAAAGGTTGTGAATTTTTGTTTACTGCCCATGACCAGTCCAGGACTTTTACTAAAAATACCTGTGATTAAAACGTAGCCTTAGTTATAAGTAATAGCCAACATGGGTTTGTCAAGAAAAAATCATGCCAAAGCAAATCTAATTTCCTTCTTTGACAGGATTATTGGCCTACTGGATGGAGTGATGCTGTAGACATGTTTTTATTTCAGTAAAGTTTTTTACATAGTCCCATGTGACAGTCTCATAAGCAAACCAGGGAAATGTGATCTAGATAGAATTACTGTAAAGTAGATGCAAAATTGGCTGAAAGACAGTACATAAACAGTAGTTATCAATAGCCTGCTGTCAAAATGGGGGGGGGATGTGTCTAGTGGGATCCTGTAGGTCTGTCCTGGATCCAACACTATCATGGCTGGCTCCAGGCACCAGCTTATCAAGCAGGTGCTTGGGGCGGCAACTCGGGAGTGGGGCAGCACTTGCAGGGATTTAGCGGCAATTCGCCAGAGGGTCCCTCACTCCCGCTCGGAGCGAAGGAAGGGTGCTGCTTGGGCTGGCCAAATCCTTGGAGCCGGCCCTGAACACTATTCAATAATTTAATTAATGACTTGGATAATGGGGAGGAGAGTATGCCTACAAAACTTGCAGCTGACACCAACCTTAAAGGGGATTGCTAGCTCTTTGGAGGAAAGGATTTGTGGGCTATAGTGGATCACAAATGGAATGTTAGTCAACAATGGGATGCCGTTGCTAAAAAGCTAACATTCTAGGGTCAGTAACAAGAGCATCATATATAAGGCATGGGAGGTAATTTTCCCACTCTACTCAGCACTGGAGAATCCTCAGCTGGAATACTGAGGACCACACTTTTAGAAAGACATGGAAAAATTGAACAGGGTCCAGAGGAGAGCAACAACAAGTATAAAAGGTTTAAAAAACCTGGCCAAGGAGGAAAGGTTAAAAAAGCTGGTTACGTTTGGTCTTGAGAAAAGAAGACTGAGTGGCGGACCTGATAACAGTCTTCAAATGTTAAGGGCTGGTATAAAGCCAAGAGGGGCTTAATTTGCAGCAAGGGAGATTTAGGTTAGATATTAGGAAAATCTTTCTAACTATAAAGGATAGGTAAGCACTGGAATAGGCTTCAAGGGAGGTTGTGAAATTTCTATCATCGGAGATTTTTCAGAACAGGTTGGACAAACATCTGTCAGGGATGGTCTGGTGTAGTTGATCCTCTCTCAGTCCAGGGGGATGGACAGATGACCTCACGATCCCTTCCTGGCATATATTTCTATGATTCTAAAAACTGGATTTAGGTGCCAGACACCTAGGTCCTTTTACGGATGTAGCCCTTAGAAAACTAAGTCTTCTTTTCAAGAGTGACAAACACTTCGGAGACTAATTCCCATTGACTTCCAATGGCACTTAGGTACCTAAGTCACTTTTGGAAAAGGGACTAAGGCACTAATTTCTGAAAATTGTACTCCTTCTGCCTATATTTTCCACAATTAGATTCAGTTGTTGAACAGAGGCACATAAATATTCTGAATAGGAAAAAAGCTGCATTAAACTATCTGATAAAGTTAAAATATGGCATATATTTCCAAGAGAACTATATGAGCATCTGCTAACAGATAAAAATTAGCTTTTAAAGAGGATTTTTTAAATCAAATCACATATAATAATCCACTGGCACTTTAAATATACATTCTTGAAATTTCTTGTAAAATATTCCACACCAAATCCCAAAAATTATCTACATATGAAAACAAACAAACCGAAGAGTTAGATGCTGCCATCATTTTAACAGTAATAGGCTGTCATATCATGTAAGTATTATTGCACTGAATTGATTTATGAAATGTTGATCACTGAGGTATAATTACTATAAAGAAGAAGAATGCAGCTTTTCCATGACTTGATTATATTATCATATATTCAGCCTAAGCAGTTTTAATAGATTCTATAAGATGTGTTTTGTTTAGTGCATATTTTTAAGCAGGTGTTAATTTATTAGCTCAGGTATAATAGGCCTCAACCTAGTTCATGCAAATATCTTTTTAATTAAATTATTCATTTCACTGGATTAGTTTAAATGATACTCTGCAGCATATCACACCATCGCTGTAAGACTTTTCTTAGGGATGAAAGATTTTCAGAGTTTAATTAGTGTGACGTACACAGCAATTTTTTACTGTTTTTAGAGCTATACATCAAAGTAGCCAAAAAAAAAAACCCAGAAAGGAATGCTGGGTATAAAGGAGGGATGGCCAAAGTGCACTTGCCAAAATGCATCATTAGAATGAGTTTACACAATACTGCCGTAGAATTGTTCTTCTCTGTAGTTTTTTGCTCAACAGCTAATCCATAAAATAGCTGCAACTTTAACAATCACCCTGACTGGGTAGAACAAGAAGAAGCTTGAGCACAAGTCGAGATAGTACAATTTTACATTAAATGCGAATTTAAGATAAAGAATTACTAAAAAAGACAGTCAAGCAAGACACTGTCACTGTCACTGACCACAGCCTCCAAATGCAATGATTCTGTGGTACACATGGCAGGAAATTTGCTGTATGCCAGAGATCGGGTGGGGGGAGGAAGCTAAGTAAGTGTAAGAAAATCAGAAGCAGGACTCATTAATATGGATTCGCTGCATCTCCTGATAATCTCTTTTTGGACACGAGAGTAAACTAATCCACAATGCTTCATTGCTCAGCCAAATTTCCTGCTGTATAGCTTAACGAAGTGGAAGGATGCAGATATTTGCACTCAATAATGTGCTCTGTAGTTAGTAGTTAATTATTTTTAGGAGCCATCTTAAATTTACACTTCTCCATAAATAAATTTAAGATCAGCTAGAAGTATCTGAAGAATATGAAGACTAATAAATGTTATTAGAAACCCCATTAAATGATAACACCAAGAAGGAAGCATTCTGGAATGATATGTTAGTTGTCCTAGCCTTAGATAGAAGGCCACTCACAATTAAAGCTAAAGAAATAATAAAGTGAACTTTATGTGAGAGAAATCAGCTTATGAAAAGTGGGAAATCTCCATCCATTGCTACATAATGAAAAAACAGTTGACTGCCCAAAATTTAAGCAAATAAATTATTTTCTTACACAGCAATTTATACTAGCAATAAAGGATATAAAAGTGGTCTTTATACCATAGTTGAACATCTATGGATTATATTGGCAAGAGGGGCTCAATTCAGATAACTAATTTACTTATTAACTTCTAGTCTGACTCATTTTCATTGTAGGTAAATAATTCAATATATCATCATAGCTGTCAGCAAAAGTAGTACAAGTCTCAACAAACAACATATAGATACCATACTGGGATAGTCCATGTATACAAGGCCTTTTCCTACCAAACATCACCCTTAATATATAAATTGTAGAGTAAACAATATTACATACCCAGCCACAAAACTAATGGGAGGTAAAGCAATAAAGAAAGAAGCTGAGAACAAGATAAAAAGAGGTAAGAAAAATTCCCACAAGAGACACTTGAGAGTCAACAAATGATTCCTTTATATAAGGGAAATTCACAGAAATGAAACTCAGCAACAAAAAATGATAAACGCTCTAGGGAAATATGTAATTGGTGCATGTGTTACATCAAGTTAATCATATTCAGGCGGGGTATTTCCTGCAAGGATAAGGAGGTCTTAGTACCGTTGTATACGGCGTTGGTGAGACCCCATCTGGAATACTGTGTGCAGTTCTGGTGTCCCATGTTCAAGAAGGATGAATTCAAACTGGAACAGGTTCAGAGACGGGCTACGAGGATGATCCGAGGAATGGAAAAACTGCCTATGAAAGGAGACTCAAAGAGCTTGGCTTGTTTAGCCTGGCCAAAAGAAGGCTGAGGGGGGATATGCTTGCCCTATATAAATATATCAAGGGGGTTAACGTTAGGGAGGGAGAGGAATTATTTAAGTTTAGTACTAATGTAGCCACGAGGACGAATGGGTATAAACTGGATATTAGGAAGTTTAGACTTGAAATTAGACGAAGGTTTCTGACCATTAGGGGAGTGAAGTTCTGGAATAGCCTTCCGAGGGAAGTAGTAGGGGCAAAAGACTTTCCTGGCTTTAAGACAAAGCTTGATAAGTATATGGAGGGGATGTTATGATAGGATCGTTAATTTGGGCAATTGATCTTGAATTACCACCAGACAGGTCTGCTCAATGGTCTGCGGGGAGATGTTGCATGCGATGGGTACTGAGTTGCTGCGGAGAACTCCTTCTTGGGTGCTGGCTGGTGACTCTTGCCCACATGCTCAGGGTTTAGCTGATCGCCATATTTGAGGTCGGGAAGGAATTTTCCTCCAGGGCGGATTGGCAGGTGCCCTGGAGGTTTTTCGCCTTCCCCTGCAGCGTGGGGCACGAGTCGCTTGCTGGTGGTGTTTCTGCAGCTTGAGGTCTTCAAACCATTTTTGAGGATTTCAATAACTCGGTCCTGGGATAGGGGTTGTATAAAATTGGATGGGTGGGGTTCTGTGGCCTGCCTTGTGCAGGAGGTCAGACTAGATGATCAGATTGGTCCCTTCTGACCTATGAGTCTATGAGTCTATGAGAAAGGCTGTGTAAGACCTCAATGTCTAGAACACAGGTCTGCAGCACTACCAGGCAGCAGACATACCCAGACTGCCACCCAGCAACAACGGTAACCAGATTCAGCTCCACTTCCCATGACCCTCTGAGGAAACAGACCATAGGAAGTTCCATCACAGGGGTTTGACAGCCAGCCAGCCTCACAGTAGTCCATCAAAATGCCTACTTATCACCTGAGAAAATTTCTGTCCAAAAATTTAGACCGATTCTAATCAATAAAGCACCATAAGTATTTATAATACGGCTCTTTTACACGACTCCAGCAATGAAAAAAAGAGCCTTAAGTCTTTTATACCTGTTTTATACTCTTAGGGGAATTCTCCAAGAACAATGGAACAATTCACTAAGCAGGCAGGCTGCTAAACTCTGCTCTGTTTGAGGGGACAGAGCCTGCCCAACGCCGACCTCCTCAGAAAAACCCCAAAGCCCTGCCACTCCATACCAGGTATGCTGCAATAGAGAGCAAGAGGAACAGACTCTCACTCACTCGCCCAGCTCTGGTCCCCCTGGTGGTCATGATGTATCCCACCTAAGTTCCCTGTAAGCTGCACGGCTGCGCAGCAGCCTTCTTAGTGCGGGGCAGGCACTCAGGGAACCCAGCTGGGCAGCTGCCACAGCCAGGGGAGGGGCGCACCTCCCCCGGCCCCAACCTAGCCTAGACTGGACCCAGCTGCAGCTGTCACGGGACAGCCCAAGCTGCGGCCAGCGCACCACGGCACGGCTCGAACCCAGCCGTGGCCTGGAGCTCCTGGGGGAGGGGCACCTATCCTGCAGCCCCAGCCCTGGAGCTGCCAATGTGGGGACAAGCACCTCTCCCCCCAGCCCAGGTGCTGTTGTGGGGAGAGAGAGCTAGGGAGAGTCCTCTCTGCCCGTCATAGCCTCAGAGCACCCTCCTGCACCCCAGACTCCTCATCCACGGTCACACATCACCTCCATATTGCTGCACATAAAATTCATTCTGCAAATGGGCAGAAAAAATTAAAGAACACTGTTCCCCATGCAGGCACTCCCAGTCCCACCCCACCCGGTGATGATTTGTCTCCCTGCTGGCTGCTCAACCAATGTGCCTGCGCTGCCGGGGAGGGGTACATGACTGCTCTTGTGGCTTCCATTTGTTTCCCTGTCTGAGGTCATCTTTCTGCAGGGAAGCAAAGAAATCTGCAGGGACATGAATTCTGAGCACACTCAGTGGCACAGAATTCCCCACCTGGGGGTGGGGAAGAGAGAGAGAGAGTGTGAGTGAGTGTGTAACCTACACCCTTCCTGTGTATGGTGTTCTGTCCCATCTACAGGCACTGAGACCACTTAGAGAGAGATTAATGAGCCTGGTCTACAGCTTTAGCTAACGGCCATATGGCTTTTAGCTCTTGCATTTCGCTTCAGAGGTTCCAGGTTCGATCCTACCCGCCAATGACTAGGGTCTGTCGGTGTTACATGTGCAGTTCCTATTAATTAAACTGGGATATGTCTTCATTGTGCAGTTAACCTGGTTTTAGCCCCAGACCACTACCACCACATAGAAAAACCTCTGACATAAGTTTGGAGCCACTTTAAAGTCTGGCTATCTAACATGGCAGAGTGCATAGGTGAGAACCTGGGCTCTGGCTTAACTCAGGCTGGAACGTGTCACTGTTTCAAGATAACTAGCTTTGAATACCACCCCTCTCCCTCACTCCTCTCAAGGGATGCCCACTTAGTTCCCAGATCTCTAGCCTTTACCTGTGTTTGAGCAGAGACCCATGTCCCACTGCCTTCTAACTAGGGGTTTTCTCACTACACTCACCTTGTACTTCACTGTGATAATCCCAAGCAGGTCTGGCAAATGTCCAGCCCCTGCTCCTTAATTTCTGTCCAAGACAATGACAGAATTTTTACCAGTGACCACATAGCTATTACAAAGGAGAGTACTTTTATTTAGGGACAAAAGCATACAAAGAAAAGATTTAAAAAAAAATAAAATGATCTAAGAGCTTTACCTGTAGCCCATCTGTCCTAAGGCAACTCTGGCATGTTCCAGTCTTTCCAGTTTTTCAGCAGGGTAGAGTCCTTCCTGGGACTTCCATTTGTTGGATCAAAAGGAAGACCCCTGAGCCTATTTTCCAAAATCCTTCATCTCTCAGCCTCCTGACAACAGGTAAAACCACTTACTGTCCCCTCCCACAGGGGGTCCAAGCCTCAAAGGGCAGGGTATCTGCATAATCAGCTTTGGGATTTTGTATTAATCACTGCCAAGTGATTTTAATTCCTGAAGACCTTCATAGCCCTCCCCAACCAGCCAGCATACCATCCGTGATGCACAGAGATATACATTACTTTTATAAAATTGAATACAGTCATCTCAAGATACACCTGTGTTCCTCTTTCCTGTCTCAGAACCCGCCCTTTTTGTACAGAGAACACAAGCAAAAACATTCCAGTGCTAAGAGTCCTCCAATGCCCATCCCACATTTCCCCCCAAAGGACAGACAAGTTCTCCCACAACTGATCAGAAAAGATTCCTAGAGTGTCTCAGCACAACGAACCATAGGGATATAGTTCCAGACACACACAGGCAAGTGCAAAAAAAAGAGTGAGGACACAGAAATGTGGGTGTGGCTTTGCTGTGAAGATATTCACACCTGGGCTAACCAGGATACCCAGACACGCATGCCAATCATGCAGGTTAACTCTGCAATGAAGACTATAGAAGTTGGAGTGAGTGCAGACTTGTTGGATCTGCCAAGGGTAAGAGTTCCAAAAACCTACAACAGAATGAAAAAAGTCCTTCTTAGTTCTCCTGTATAGTCATAGAAGAGGAGGAACTCAACCAATATAGAACACAAGAATGGCCATACTGGGTCATATCTAAGGCCCATCTAGCCCAGTAGCCTGCCTTCCGACAGTGGCCAATGCCAGGTGCCCCAAAGGGAATGAACAGAACAGGTAATCAAGTGATCCATCCCATCACTCATTCCCAGCTTCTGGCAAACAGAGGCTAGGAACACCATTCCTGTCCATCCTGGCCAATAGCCATTGATGGACCTATCCATGAGTTTATCTAGTTCTTTTTTGAACCCTGTTATATCTCATTATCATTCACTAACTTGAGAAAATTAAAAGGATACTCTGGACAATTTTAAGACAACATAAACAAATAGGACTTCAGAGAATGTCTCAAACTGTCTAACACACTACAGTAATAAAGATGTAAGAGCAGTTACTAAATTAAATCAATCCAATAGAAAAAAATCTATAGATCATTTTATTTATCAGCTTTTATCTGACAGAAAAAGTCCATATTGCTTAGCTAATTCAGTTACCACCAGGTAATATAACACAGTAATTGTAGCTTGTAATCTGAATTGCTTTTCATGGCTACAGACTAAAAATTATGCAATAATTATGCTTGCTAGGACACAATGATATTTGCTCTTACACTCTGACATGCAGGGCTCATGAACATCAGAAAAAACAAGCTATTTAGATAATGAGTCTATATTAGGAATAAATTGTTTCAGTACTAAATATCAACCCTAAAATGTGCACTTTAATAAGGGTTGCTTAATAAGCATGTTATTGCTTAATAAGGATGGCTATTATAATTATGATTTGTTTAGTATGACATTTAGCTGAGTTGCCATCCGTTTACCATCTCAGAGATCATTTAACAATGAATATCTCTCAAAGTTTGTTCCCATGGCTGTGTACTCATTTATGAACTCAGAGACAAAATTAGCAATTAATTAAATATTTATGTTAGTAATTTCAACAGATATTGTCCAAGTCACATTTAATATATAAAATAATGAAAGAAACCTGAAGAAAATGAATGAGCAATTGCTCTAGAAGTCTTATTTTTCTTTTGTTTGTTTTTATTTGTGTCTTTTGGCATAGATAATAACAGAAGGGTTCTATTTAGAAACCAAAAATATACTGAGGAACATTTGCACCTGGCTGAAATGATGTTTCTTTAAAAATAATGTATTAATATCACAGTAGACAAAAACCACCAATCATAACAGCAGCAAATCATGATTTTATTATTGCCAGACTGAAGAATTACTTCAGGCAGCCTCTATCATAACTCGTCAAGATTATCCATGTACTTGAATTGAATATTTGCAGTTGGCATAAATCCAGCATCTTTCCATGTGATCACATTTGAGTCTGACACAATAGAAGGCTATTTTTATTTGTCTTCATGGACAGGTGTTGCTGACTCAAAAAAGTCAGTTTTATTTATAAAATTTTTTTTACAAAAATTATGAATTACTGGTTACTAGTTGCAAGAAAAAAAATCAGTTAAAGCTGGCTTCCTGGAAAACTCTACTAGATATTTACTCATAAAATCCTCTTTATCTAGTGGAAACAATATGAGAAAGAGCATAAATGAAGCTCACATATATATTCAATTCCCATTGAAATTTGTTTTAAAATTTGCATTTTTGGAACTGAGCCAAAATCAAGAAGCATTAGTCAGACCTCTGTGAGCTTTGGTAGTTTATATAAAAAGGAAACAGGGTCAAGTCACTGTGGATTTTATAGAATGCCTCTAATGAGGTTTTGTAAAATTAAAACCCACTTGCTTGTCCAATTTAGAGATGGAAGAAAGCAAACCCCCTCTGTTCAGACACCCTGGACTTTGGTGCTCTTTATTTTTAACATGCATGCATGGTTATAAGTTTCCATGGACACTGAACAAATAAGACAACGTGGATCCTGTCTCAGAGAGCACAGAGCTAGATTCCCCTTCCATGCCCCCCACACCTGCTTCGTTAAACTCTGGCAATACAAAGCTGGCAAATTTTGTAAATCCAGGTACACTAGCACAGGGGTTGTGTTAGGGGTCTGTCTCAGGGAAAAGAGAATGGATGGAGAGTTGTTAGTGATGGATAACAGTGTGGGGAGAAGGGGAAAGAAAAAAAATTAGAAATTCAGTTTTAGACAAACTAAGTTTGAGGAGGTGGCTGTACATTCAAGACTTGACATTGGAAAGACAAATCTCAGCTGAAATATTGCTTTTTCCTCTTGGTTGTACTTAATTGTCTCAATTCTTTTGCTTATTATTAAACAACAAATTCGGCAAAAGATCTACTATAATTTCTACTATGATGAAAGATACTATAAAAATAAAATTGTATTGCATTTGTAGTGTCATACGAAGCGTATAAAATTCCTCTGATTTTTCTGTTTAATTTTAAATATGTGCGGTGCTATTGAAAAATTTCATGACACAATATTAAGTAATTCATAGTCTTAGTTATTCATCTTATTCTAGATTTGAATAAGGATGAAGTTTAGTGATTTACAGCAGTACAGTAGTTTTTTTCCCTCCAGTTTTACAATTAAAGTCTTCACATTATTATCCACATGGGGACACACCATAGACCACTCCACCAAATAAGATGTTCTGCAGTAATGGATAAAGAGCAGTGCTTCTTATGAAGATCCAATGATTTATTAACCTCTTGGCACTGGAAGGCAGAATTTCTCAACACTAAGCACTAATGTAAACTGCATTAGCTTAGCTGTTGGATCATGTACTCACGTCAAGGAGACAGCCTAGGAAAACATACTCCTTCTCTACACTCCCTAGTTTTGAAAGCAGGAAAACACCTCCCATACAAAGCTGTTTCTACAATACCAATATAGCATTTTTTGATCATGAATTAGGATAAACTTTCTGTCTTGATAACTTTGACAATTAGAAAGACAGGTCACACTTTATAGTAAGGTTCAATTCCTAAATGTTTTCAAGTGGTTAATAAATGATTAAGAGACATCATCAGCATGCTACAGACATGAGTAGTGAGTGCCATAGACAGTTATCTACATCAGTAGAAGGTGTTATAGGTGGTTACAAGCAAGCTCTTACTTTCTCTAACAATCTATAAGAATTAACCATTTATTAAAACACCTATTAATTCCATATCAGCTATTTACAAATGCAGACTTTATACAAAGTCTGACCAAAAAATTTTTTCTCTTCATCATTTTGCTTTGACGGAGGACTCCACACTCTGATCAGATTCACCAGGTCCTCAGTGAAAAAGCCAAGAACTCCCCAATACAAAACCCCCTGGAATACTGTATTTCTAGGTTTCCCCTGCTTGAAATCAAATCCATGATTGTGACTGAGGCCTCCTTCCACTCTGACAATGCACAGTCCCTCCACACATAATCCGACCTATAGTTTGATAGTTGCCACATCAGCAAAAGCTGTTTTTTCCCCTCTCCCTGTTTCTTTCACAGACCTTACACCATCTGGCTTTTATGCCCATAAGAGAATTGTTCCAATTTATTCTTCAGCCATGCATAAGGTCCAGATTTGCTGTCTGGACCTGCCTGCTCACTAATCAGGCCTGCAAAGGATAAAACTGCTGCAGAGGCATTATACTTAGCCAGAAAGAGAGTGACCCACACATCTCTCAGCAGTGAACTATACCAGATGATTTATGGAGCATTAATGGATTCCAAAGGGAGCCATAACCAGGCCATCTCTGCTAGAGGTTGATTGCCCTGACACAGGGCCACAGTAGGAAAGATAAAGGGGAAACCCTGGCAGGTGGTTCAACATCTATGGGGAATTCAAGCTCCAAAGCCTAAGGAGAATTCTTACACTGATTCAGAAACAATGAAATATACTTGGCTTAAATCACAAAAAATTGCCATGTGTTGTTTTAGGCCCCCCGAGTGAAACCTCAGGAATGAGGTTGATGTGTTTATAAAATGTAAATGCTTAGAATTAAAGATAAATCTCTGCACCTCATCATGTAGTCCTTTTCTCAAGCAAAACTCCCATTATTTCAATGGGTATTTCACATGAGCAAGGAGTGCAGGACTAGACTGTATATCTGACTTTTGAAAAGCAAACCCATTTCCTCAGTCTATTTTAAAGGCCAGTCATCTGGATTTTCTTATCCTTTTGTGAAGCTAGATTTATAATATTTACCCATTTCTGTGTTTTCAGTTGTCCATGTTTTTTCAAAGCAATTTTGACAGGCAAGAAATTAAGTTTGTCCGACATTAAGAGCAAGTGTGAAAACTGTCCTACTCTGACAGAAGGACTATGCACCTGAGATAGAAAAACCTTTGGCACCTGGAGTAATAAGCAGTTACTGATTGAGACTCTGAAGTTCAGTTGTTCCAGTGTTGCAATTCCCTCTCACACAAACATCCCAACACGTTGTTCTGCTCCTTGCTACTGATGTCCATCTGCTCATTCATTGTAGTCACTTTTAGGGAAAACCATTAATGACTTTCAGTAACTAATAGTTGAAAGTATTTCATAGCTTGTGAGGCAGAAGTCAAATCTTGGATGCTTCAGAGCAAGTGTCACTCCAAAAAACATCAAGAAGGTAAACCACAAGAATCTGTCGGTTTCAGTAAGAATTGAAAACAACGGTCTAGACTCTCAGATGTGCTGTGGCCACTTTGCACCAAGCCACAGACACAAACCAACTAACCTTATGTAGTCTGACCAGTGGAGTATTTTTATCCTATGCCACACATCCCTGATGTAGGGTGAGGGCAGAAAAAGATGGTTCCTCACCTTTGTAACTGTTGTTCTTCAAGATGTGTTGCTCACATCCATTCCAATTAGGTGTGTGCGTGCCATGTGCACTATCGTCTGAAGATTTTTACCCTAGCAACACTCAGTGGGTTGGCTGAGGTGCCCCCTGGAGTGGCGCCTTCTTGGCGCCAGATATATGCCCCAGCCGACCCAGCACCCCCTCAGTTCCTTCTTGCTGGCTACTCCGACAGAGGGAAAGGAGGGTGGATTTGGGATGGATATGAGCAACACACCTCGAAGAACAACAGTTACAAAAGGTGAGTAACCGTCTTTTCTTCGAGTGCTTGCTCATACCAATTCCAATTAGGTGACTCCCAAGCCTTACCCAACTGGTGGGGTCGGAGTGAGATGTTGCGGAGTGAAGGACCGCTGAACCAAATTGCAGCATCACCCCTGGACTGCTGAACTATCGCATAGTGGACGGTGAAGGTATGCACTGATGACCAAGTCGCTGCCCTACATATCTCCTGTATTGGGCACGTGTGCCAGGAAAGCAGAGGATGAAGTCTGAGCCCACGTGGAGTGGGCTGTAAGGTTCGAAGCTGGGACACCAGCCAAGTCATAGCACGCGCGAATGCATGATATGATCCAGTACGAGATGCGCTGGGAGGAGACCAGAAGGCCCTTCATCCGGTCTGCCACAGCAACAAACCGCTGTGACATTTTCCTGAAAGGTTTTGTTCGTTCGATGTAGAAGACGAGGGCCCTGCGAACGTCCAGGGAGTGCGGCTGTTGTTCCTGTCTAGAGGCATGTGGCTTCGGGTAGAAGACAGGGAGGAAGATGTCCTGGTTGACATGGAAGGCAGAAACCACCTTAAGGAGGAAGACTGGGTGGGGTTGCAGCTGTACTTTGTCCTTGTGGAACACCGTATACGGTGGTTCCAATGTGAGTGCCCTGAGCTCAGACACACACCTCACTGAGGTAATAGCTATGAGGAAGGCTGTCTTCCAGGAAAGGTACAGGAGTGAGCAGGTAGCCATCAGCTCGAACAGGGCACCCATGAGTCTGGAGAGGACCAGGTTAAGATCCCACGTAGGGACTGGTTGTCTAATTTGTGGGAACAGGCACTCCAACCCCTTGAGAAATCTAGTGACCATGGGATTGGAGAAGACAGAACACATGTTTTCACCAGGGTGGAAAGCTGAAATAGCTGCCAGGTGCACTCTGATAGATGATATTGCCAAGCCCTGCTGCTTTAAGGACAGGAGGTAGTCCAAGATGATAGGCACTGATGCCTGTAGAAGGGCCGTATGACTCTGAGCGCACCAGCAGGAAAAATGCTTCCACTTGGCTAAGTACGTGGAAATTGGAGGGAGTATCTCCTTTCCACCGTGCGCAGGACCCAACCGTCTGATGTTATGTGAGACCACACATGGAGGAAGCGGTAGAGTCAATTCTGGAAAGGTGGGGAAGGATCCTGAATGGTGCCACTGACTGCAGAGGAGTTGGCTCTGTGAGCATGATCAGGTCCCACGCTGTTGAGAACATCTCTGGCATGGAGGGCAGTCTCAGCTCAACCGCGGTGTGCACTGGGGAGCTTATATGCACCGGACTCAACGGCCCTTGCGGCACCAGTGTCGACGTGCCGGAACCGTTAGTTGTCCTGTGCCTCCAGCAAAGGAAGTGGCTCCGATTACGGTGCAGGAAGCGTCGGTGGCTGTCGAGCCAGCAAACAAGGAGCAGTCGGCACCTGCTTGGGTTGCTTCTTCTTCTGGCCCGGAGACAAGGACCAGCACTGTGTTGGAGGTGCCAGGGAGATCTGACGCTGCAAGACTTTAGTAGAGTCTCAATGTGGTGCAGGGCCCGTCGGTGCCACAGGGGCACTCCGCACCGAAGACGACGATGCCGAGTCCCGATGAGCGGAGGAAGGAATCAGGCTAAGTGCTGCCTCCATAAGGAGCTGCTTCAGTCTAATATCTCACTCCTTCTCAGTCCTTGGCTTGAAGGCTTTACAAATGTGGCACTTGTCCACTTGGTGGGATTCCCCCAGATACTTCAGGCAAGAGTCATAGGGGTCTCCCGTTGGCATTGGCTTCAGACAGGCCAACCTGGGTTTGAAGCCTGGAAACCCAGCCATGGGCCAAGGTACCGGATAGGGGAGAAGTCCCTCTTCCACCCCTTTAAGTAAACTAATTCTAACTATCCTAAGTAACTAGTAACAACTATCAACAACTAATCACAAAACTATTAATAGGTACTAAGCGAATGCTAGGGATAGTGGAGATCAGGAAAGCTGCGCTCCACAGTTCCAACGACCGTCACAATGGTGAGAAGGAACTGAGGGGGCGCTGGGTCGACTGGGGCATATATCCAGCACCATAGAGGCGCCACTCTGGGGGCGCCTCAGCCAACCCACCGAGTGTTGCTAGGGTAAAACTCTTCCGATGATTGTGCACGGGACACGCACACACCTAATTGGAATTGATATGAGCAAGCACTCAAAGAAGAACAAGAGGACATGGCCAGGCATACCTGCTCCCTCATGAATTCTGTTAGCTGCAACAGCCCTACCAGTGCTTTGCTTTTGACCAGGCACTGTATCAGCAACTGAACAGTCTCAGGACTGACTGGATTGGGTGCAGACACCATAAAGCCATCTTTTCCCTCTCACATCCGCTACACCTTAGCTATACCAAGCACAGTCCAGGATCCAGCCCGTTGGCTTCATATTAAGTCAGTTTTAAATACCTCATTCTGTCAGTGAAGGAATTTTCATTAAGTTTCAATAAGATTTAAAGATTTAAAACAGCACTCTGGATTTTATTAAATCTTTGTCATTGACACAGCTTGGCAAAACTGAAACAGGTTTTTAAAAAAAAACATTTTATAATAAAATACTGCTTTATGGATTCTTAGATAGCAAATAGTCCATTCTAGAATCAAACATACAGGATTGAGTCTCAAATTCAGCAAAGCATCTAACCAGATGATTAAGTTAATTCTTACCCAGCTAAGCAGTTAAGTGCTACCTAAAATTAACTGTTTAAGCGCTTTGCTGAATCAGAGCTTTACCTCCTACAGTTATGAGAGAATTTGGAATAAGCATATTTTCACTACACATTATCAGTAACACAGCAGTTCTGTCAATGCTTCCATGCTGTAGGTTTCTATCCTGTTTATACAAAATAAAGTTATGAAAAGCATGAAAATATCCTAACAGGAGATTTCTTAAACAGTAAAACAAGTAAAATCCTGCTTATTAAATCCATATTGCTCTTCTTGTTATAAAAGATGCAATTATTATTATTTTCCCATGGCAAGACAGAAGAAAATCTGAGTTTTATTAAAGACACCAGAGTGAGATGTAGTCATATTTAAATAACTTGTGTATACATTAGCAAACAATATCATGAACATGCTGTGACAATCAGGGTCTACCCCTGGGGAGAACAGAAGGTTTTAAAACCCCAACATGGGCAGTTGAACCAACTGATTGCACACTGTATTATTGTACTATAAAAGTATATCAAGTAATGTCTTTTATGAAAGTTTGTAATGTTCTGAACTTGACGGTCATTATGAAATACGTACACAGACTGTGGTTATTAATCTATGTATTTATGTATATAAAAACTCTGCTCATAACCTGTACTACAACTTCAACTACACTTCAACAGTAGGGAGGAACACCTTCCAAACCAGTTGTTTACCAGAAGCCAAATTCAAGTACTCCTCCATCGTCCAGCCCAAGACAAGACAATGATGGAGAGTTAATGAGAAGACAGTGAGACATCCTGGCTAGAATTTCCTTTTTGTCAACTGTCTGAAATGGGCCATCTGGATTATCACTACAAAAGTTTTCTCCTGCTGATAATAGCTCATCTTAATTAATTAGCCTCTTAGAGTTGGTATGGCAACTTCCATCTTTTCATGTTCTCTGTATGTGTGTATATCTATATCTATATATCTATATCTTCTTACTATATGTTCCATTCTATGCATCCAATGAAGTGCGCTGTAGCCCACAAAAGCTTATACTCAAATAAATGTGTTAGTCTCTAAGGTGCCACAAGTACTCTTGTTCTTCATGCCGAGAGAGAGAGAGAGAGAGAGAGAGGAAAAAGCCTTTTTAAAACAGGCTTGGAACTGAGGATTGTCATCCAGAAACTAAGGCAGAGGTGGATTAAGATTTATTGTGGCCCTGGGCACAAAGAACATTTGGGCCTCACAACCCAGGGCTCAGGGGCACCAGAATCAGGGAGGTGTGGGGGCATGCCCACCCCACATTTTTAAAAGTGGACAGGCCATGCCCACCTACTTTTTAACATGGGCATAGTAGCCTCAGGCAGGTGTGGAGTGATGGCAGCCTGGGCGCAGTTTTGGTTGGGGCAGGGGTTGTTGCCCTCCCAGACTACAAGCCTTGGGCCAAAGGCAACAGGAGGAACAGTGCCACATGTGGTTGCTGCCTTGGGCACAAAGCCCAGTGGGGGCATCCTGTCACTGGGAGCAGGAGAGACCCAGCAGGGCAGCCTGGCAGCAGCAGGACCTGGTGGATGCAGCCTGGCTGTGGGAGCTGGGCATGGGCATCGAGCAAGCCCAGGTGGAATGTGACCTCCGAGGCTCCCTGCTGCCTCCCAGTGGAGGCAGGGCCTCCTCTTCTCACAGAGTGTTTCTGCATACGCTGGGAAAGGGGCATGAGGCCAAACCAGAGCCTCTGCCCCTGGGTGCCACTAGCAGTGGCATGCCCCGAGGGCAGGAACACAGGCCAGTGGCTGCTCTCAGGCACTCCAGCCCGCACCCAGGGCAGATGGAGAATCGAGGGCTCCCTGGCCAACTCTCACCACTGCTCAGCTCCAGCTTCTGGCCAGGCTTGGGCCTCAGGGAAGGACGATGACCACGGGGCAGGGCCTCAGTTCTGGCACCAGTGCCTCCACCCCCGCCAATTTCTACGTAGGTTCCAGTGCTTGGAGGCCCCCAAATTGGCCTGGGTCCCTGGGCACAAGCCCCACGCATTAGTCTGCCACTGAACTGAGGGACAACAACATCTAGGCAGGAAGCTGAATCTCTTCTAGAGCTGGAATATGCTAGGAAACTGGTCAAAGTTGATAGGTAACTTGTACCAAAAAAGGGGATTTTATCTAATATGGAAGTGTAAAGCCTGAGGTTTCATCTTTATATTTATTTTCTGTGTAACTCTTATATATGTTTGCTTTTTCTTAATATTTCACCTTTGAATCTGTGTTTTTTTCCATTAAATAAACTTTTGGGTCTATGGTGTCTGAACCGTGTGGAGCGCGTATGCTAAGGTGAACTGGTAACTGGGGTTTCATGCTTTCAGGGTGTGATGAACCATAGAGGAATGGTCTGAGTATCTGGTACATAAGAATACTGGAAGCATGGATTTGACAAGACTTGGGATTGGAGGGGCTGTTGGTTGTTATCCTGTAAAGAGTACGTAGACTGGTGAAAGTCAAGGTGATACCTTGGCTTTTGGGCAGGGCTACTGGTGTCAGGGAATTGAACCCTGGCTGCACAGACTAACTGCCCACAAGGTTACAGAACAGTAGGTGACAGAACCCTTTACTGGTCTGGATGACCTCCAAAACATCACAGGTACATATCAAACTGCTTACGAGTCTATTCTTCCCTTGGTGCGTGCATACAATTTTCATGAACATTAATGGGAATTATACAAGCACGCTGAGTGGAAAAGGATGTCAACATGTCTACTAATTAGCATTCAAGGCATTCAAAGTGCACCAGAACTAGCAGGCCTATTTATTGTGCAAATGTAAGAAATTAAAGTGAAGAGTAGAAATTTTGAATATGTATACATTACATTAAAAATTTGCACACAACGCATTTTAGATGACAAGCTTCTTTCGATCCATTACTATATTGGGCATGATTTTCATTTTTTAATTTACAGTCCATGTCTGTAAAGTAAGATTACATTTTCATGGTTCCAAGTTCTGGAAAAGGAAACGCTGCTAAATGAATCTAGAAGAGAGTGCATTGATCTACAGAACTTGGAAACAGATATGTAGAAGTAAACATTATAAATTGCTATGCTATGATCTCAGAATGTCGTCTCTTAAATGTTCTTCTGTAGTAAAATAACTGCTCATCTAAAAGATTCTTAGAGAAAAGGCTGCCACCAAAAAGAATAGATGAATTTAGAGTAGTGCCCAATCAATCTGAATCTAAGAGGTAGAGATAACCAACTTTCTAAACAATGTAATGCAGAAGGCTGGGCTTTCTGATCCAGGTGCTTCCTTCCAAACCCTCGTGTGTCTGATCCTTTTATCATTTACTAAATGGGAACATCTATTTTTAATTTTTACTGCTAGAATTCCCATTTCCCTTATCTATGATAGAAGGGTTTAACTAGATTGATCACTTTAAGAAAGAGCAAAAAAGGTGAGGTAACTGCTCATTCCCGCAAATTGAATGGTGGTGCTGTAAACTCACTTTTCTTTGAAGATGAGGTGCCAGAAGAATCTAAGAGTCAGAATTGTGTAGTTACCTTTTCAGACTTCAAACTTGATCTTAGAGTGTGACCATAAAAACTCCCTTTTATTCATAAATTTTAAGGCAAGAGGAGACCACCGTTCTTCTGATTTAATATTTGTTTTACCATAGCACCTCGAAGCCCCAGTCACAGACCAGCATCCCATATGCTAGGTGCTGTTCAAACAGACAAAAATAATTATCCCTACCCCGGGGAGCTTATAATCTAAGTACAAGACTGATGGATAGACAGACAGACAAGGGACTACCAGGAAACAAAGTCAATACAGGCCAGCATGATAGGCCAGTGATATCAGCTCACCAGCACTGTCATATTTTTTTGTTTACATCACAGCAAATGAAAGTTTTAAGGAGGATTTTGGGAAGGAAGAATAGTTTGTAGATTTTTAGGAGGAGCTCCTAAGCATGAGTGGCAGCATGGGAGAAAATACAAAGGTGCATGTTTGAAAAGGTAACATGGATACTGGAGGCTGGCATCACAGGCCAATCAGTCTACTGATCTCTCAGTAGCAATCTCAGAGAGATGATAGGTTGGATGGGGATAGGCCATGAAGGGCTTGAAAGTGAAGACAAAATCTCATGTTTGGTAAAATCCATGAAGAGGAGCTAGTAGAAGGAAGTAAAGAGGTGGTAATGCAGTCAAAGTGACAGGCTAGAAAAATGAAGACAGAGTTCTGTGGAATCCCATAGAAAGGTGGAGGAAAGATGAGGAGGGTCCTCAAAGGATGTGATGAAGGAGCAATGACAAAGGCAGAAGGAGAAGCAGCAGAGGACAGAATCACAGAATCCAAGGGAGGACCATGGTCAATGGTGTGAATGGTAGCTGATCGGTTAAAAAGAATAAGGCTGAAACAGTGGTTCAGAGCTTTGGCTAGCAGGAGGCTGTTAGAGACTTTGGTGAGAACTGTTCAGTGCAGCATAAGGGGCAGAAGCTGGACTGAAGAGGATTTGGGATGTAATTGGAGGACTGGAATTTAAGACTGATTTTAAACAGCACAGTCAATGTGCATAGAAATGAAAAAGAGTAGGGCCAGTTTATGGAGAGATAAATGGGGTCAAGAATGAGGATTTTTCTAAGATGGGAGAGCTACAGCATGCTTGTATTGTGAAGTGAAAGAGCAAAGCAGAATGAGAAGTTAAAAAGAGTAAGGGAAGGATGAGAGTGGGTGCAAGGTAGATCAATGACATGGGTGTCACTGCAGCAAGTGAGGGGTTAGAGGAGGAGATCAAAAAGAAATGTCTGCATCTGACGCAGGCGACAAGGAGGGAGCTGTGGGAAGGGAAGGATGAGCCAAGGAGAAAGGGAAGATCAGGTTATAGTCAGTCAGTTCTCTCAGAAGAAATCAGTGAAATCCTTACAGAGAGAGAAGTGAAGGCAGGAGGAGGGAAGGTTTAAGGAGTGAGCCAACGGTGGTGAAAATCCAGCTGGGATTGAAGAGGTGGGATTCAATTAAGCTGGAGAAGTAGAGTTGTGTAGCCAGAAAGATGGCAGAGCTGCAGAAAGAGAATGAATTTGTAGTGGAGGAAGTCAGCCTGGCCACAGGATTTCCACCAGATAAACTCTGCAGCATGATGGCAAAACAGGAGGAAGCAAATTTTACAGGTGATCCAGGGTGTTGTGGTTGACATGGTAGACCTTGCAGTAGGAGAGGAGGAAATAGTCTAAGAACAGTGAATGAGGAGGGAAAACATCACCACCATATCAGTGGAAAAAAGGGAAGAGGGCTGAGAGCAGGAGAGAAGTTTTCAGCACTGGGATGGGAGTCACAGAAAGGCCAAAGTGATAGGGCATAAATAAGGGGCTAATAAGGTAATGCTGAAAAAGACCAGATGATAGTCAGAAGGGAAGCGGGGTTCTCATCAAGAGAGCGCAGTGCTTGGTGAAGATCAAGTCAAATGACCTGCCATGTTGGTGAGTGGGCGAAGTGAACCAGGGCTGCAGGGGGATCAAAGAGGAGAGATCACGGAAATGTGAAGCTAAGGGCTGGGATAGGTCATCAACATGGAAGTTGAAGTCACCAGAGATACGTGTGTGAGAGACAGAGCGTGCGTGCGCGCTATGAGTAAAAATCAGAGAGTAAGCTGACAAGGAGGAGTTGAGTGGATGGCAAATTACAACAGCATGAAGGGGAGAGGATAGAATAGTCAGATGCAGAGCTGTTCAAAAGATGAGTGGGAAGGGGGAGAAGAGGTTGGAAGAGGCAGAAACAGGAGTGGAGGAGCCCAACACCCCAACAATCATTCCAGAGATACCAAGAGAATGGGAGCAGGGAGACAGGAAGAAGGAAGATGGGCGTGAGGTTAGGAATGGTGGCAGAAAGGGGGTAGAGGTGGTGGTGAGGATGTGTGTGGGGACAGAAGGTGGCCTGGACTGAGGCAAAGGAGGATATGAATGTGGGATCTGGATTTGTGCTGGTGGGAGGAGGGGGTAGATTGGGATGGAGAAGGGAAGTAGACCTTCTTTGCGAACACAGTTTCCAAACTAGAACAGAGAAAAGAGGGAGAAAAAACAAGAGACTCAATAACGCTAGGCTGTAAAGAATTACTACAGAAAGAGCATTTTCTTCCTCTGAGTGTTTTCTTCTTTTTCAGTTTGTCCCTGCAAGCAAAGCCTAGAGAAACGCTAAGGAAAAAACAGGGAACACATTCTCCAGGCAGTTATAAATTCGTTGTCAGTAAATCAGAAGAGCACAGGTACCATGACGGTTGCAGGGAGCAGAATATCAACTGACAGTTCTGAGCAATGAGAAAGCACAAACTTCTCCTTTTTATTTGCTGCACCATAGAAATTTGAAAGAAAAAAAAAGAATCAGATTTTCTTTTAGTTCCAATTTACAGATAAACAGTTTAAAGCTGATGTTTTCTCCTTCAGCCATTTCATATAATTTCTTGATCCCAAGCCACATCTTAAAAATAAATGGAAATACCATTTTGCACGATGTTTAGTTTACCAGGCTTTTTACTGGTAACTGAATACCTTATAGAGGATGCCATTTTAGTTATCCTAATATCGTAGGAGACACGCATTTCTGAATATGCAGTTGTCAGAGCCAGATTAACTTCTGGGAGCAGCATGGAGCCACGGCATGCAGGCAAACTGCCTGAATGCCCCTTTTAATGGCCCGGAGATCGCTGCCTGTGATTTATTTTTGCGAGGCCCCCCTTAAGCCGGGCCCTGGGCAGAAGCCCCTAAAACCCCTGCCTAAATCCAGCCCTGGCAGTAGTTACTATTGAAGGATTGAATACAAAGGTTAAACTTTACATGTTCACCCACAAACCACTTCTTAGAAACAGTTTAAAAGCTTGATCTTTATAGGTCCTAAAAAGCCTACTGAGTGATATGCTTTCATTATTCCCAAGATTCCATTGTTTAGCACAGATCCATTTTTCCTCAAGGCCATCACAGATGCAGCAGGATATACAGTATAAAGAACAATACTATAATAGAGTTTGTTGAACATATACATGGGCAAATTTTTCCAATGTGTGAATTTAAACTGCACGTTGAAAAATACGTGTTTGCAGAAATCAGATAGCTGTGTAAACAAGGGACACCATGTCCACATTTTTTAAAAAGCACAATTCCATGCACAAATACAGAATCTGCATGCATATATGTTGCGTGCATATTGTACAGCTGAACTTAGGCATTTGTGTTTGAAATTTCAGCCCACACTGCACCAGGGAATTTTTAGAGTCAAATTTTCATAGGCATGAGTAATCATTTAATGAGACTCACCCCTCACACAGGCCTTTGAAAATGTAGCTCTTAATAGGTTAAATTAACAGGTTAATAGTGTGTAATGCATGCATCTTCCCGAAAGCAGAGTTTCACATTCAACTTGATTCTAGTTCCTAGAAGTAGCTTCTTGGAATATATCTGTACTAATTAATTATAGGTCCAGTACCCCCGTTACCTCCAAATTGCAAAGATGTTCACACACAGTGTCACCAATTTGCACAAAAGATTAAAAAACTAGAACAGTTTCACATTACAAATAGATATTTGCATGAAAATTTAATTTTTAGAGAGCTTTGCTGTGTAACCCCACGTGGTTTAAATTAAGCATGCATTGATTTCTAAATTACACCTTTTATAAAGGGGTCAAGTATAAATCTTTAGACTATTTTAAATTAAACTTTAGCACTGGTTATCTCTCTGTAGCGTCTTTGCTCTGCTATGTCACCAACACAGCAAATCAAATGTTTTCAAATATCTTTTCAGAGAGATGATCATTTATCATCTTCATTTTAACTGGGGACATATAGATAACTGGGTCTGAAAAATAGAAATCTCATTATCTTTACTAGTATTGTCAAGAAAATGTAGTGGTTATTAATTTAAATATGCTTCAAAGAACTATTACAACTTTTCAAATACGATTTTAAAAAGGCGTACCTGTCACAAGCTGGTTTCAGCTCAAATAGGGTCATTTTTAGGTTCATCATGATTGGACATGAAGTCCCTCAACTTGCTAAATACTGACAGCAGAACAGTGTTACTGCAAGTGTAATCAGAGCAGTGCATGAATTCAACTGATAAAGTGGGGTCACTGAACGTATATAACTACCGCAAGGTAATCTTTAAGCACTTAATGATCAAACTAGAAATGGATCGCATATATAATAAGATTAACCTAAATACATGTTCTTTTGGTTAGCATTTTTAATGTGCTCCTGTTCTACTAAAACAAAAACTCACTTCCCAATTCTTAACACCATAGTTTTGTCTAGATTTCATTTATAATGTTGCTAAACATTAATCCATTAAATTGTCACATTCCAGAGAGGTATCTGACTCAATTATTTACTGTTACTCCTCTTGTACTGGCAGGGAACTGTGTGCAACTGTAAATCCAATGTTCTAAACCATCACATATTGAGACTCAAATTTATAATGGGAAGAAAATGCATTAAAACTAAATACAAGTGCCTCATTTAAAAATTCCACTGTTGTTATTCCACAGCTTCTGACATATTGTGTTTGGGTTTCTTTTCTGTTTGTAGTGTAAGAATAATTGCAGTATCTCCAAGGGCACTATATGGTAGTTGGGGGTGTAGGTGAACTTTTGATGATGACCACCAGTGGACAGCAAGTTCCTTCCCATCCATTTACTTCAAGTCTTCCTATGCCAGCCCAAGAAATTAGAAAGAGGAACAATCAGTGTAGTGCTGATAATAATACTTAGCACTTAGATAACACTTTTCATCCACAGATCTCTCGGCACTTTGGTGTCACTACCCCTACGTTAGTGGCCGTCTGATTGACATACCTCTACTGGTTCATCAAGCAGCAAAAGAAAATTCAACAGCACCATAATTAACAGTAAACTGTATTTAGAAAGTACACTTTAATTAGCCAGACAGATGGACTATGTGAGCTGGTTGGGAAGACTGCAGAAGTCAAACCACATGACTCTTCTTTAATGAGCTCCATTTGCAAGTCCAAACTGCAGAAATGACCAAACTGATGAATATAGGGTATTAACAGAACTTAGGGCATGTCTACCCTGCAATTAAACACATTCAGCTGGCTCGTGCCAGCTGACTTGGGCTTCCGGAGCTCAGGCTAAGGGTCTAGTTAATTGCGTTGCAGACATTCTGAGTCAGTCTGCAGCCAAAACTCTGGGACTCTCCCACTGCACGGGGTCCTAGAGCCCAGGCTGCAGCCCAAGCTGCAATGTCTGCATGACAATTAACTTGCCCCTTAGCCCGAACCCCTTGAGCCAGAGTCAGCTGGCCTGGCCACCTGTAGATTTTTTGATTGCAGTGTAGACAGATGGTTAGAGATTAGCATACCCATCTACCTGGCAAAATTTTTAAGATGACACTTTGTCACCAAATAAAATGCATACTTGGGTCAAATTCACCATTTTGTTTTTCCAGCCAAAAACTGTTTTATTTTGACTTTTTCAGAAGGAAACATTTAGATTCAAAACAACTGCTAGTTTATAAGTTTACTTCCATTTTATTTTTAGAAGTGGTAAACATCCCTCAAAATTAGACTAAACAATTTGTTTCAAAACCAAACATGTTTCATTTGACCCAAAACATTTTTTAAACTTTAGTTTCACTGAAAATTTCATTTCAGGCTGACTGAAAACTAGTTATTTTTAGTTCAACCACTGAACTAAAAAACAAAAACAAACAAAAAATCAGTTATTTACACAGATCTACAACCAAATGTGCAGCCACATCAAACTGCAAAAACAGAGTGCAGAGCGGTCCAGAGGGTTGACCTACTTTGTCCAATATGAAAGATCTGCTCTCTCTAGCCAAAGGTTGAAATAACTTTATCAAATGAGCTTTCATGCCAACAGGCACTCTTATGCAGTTCATTGATCCATTGAAAAATAGCATTTTTGGAGACTCATATTCCTTCCTTTTGAACCCCAAAATAAACAAACAAAAGGCACAAGACTTTATGCTTAGTAAAGTTAATTTAATTTGAAATAGATCCTAATAACCCTCATAATCATTAATTACACATTTTGAACTCATGATTAGAAGAGATTGGATGACTACCAAGTAACAAATCATGTTAGAGCTCAGTTGAGCCATAGGCTATGAAGATAATACTATCTGGCTCAAGTTATTTTCAAGTGAATTGATGGACACTTATCTGGGACTTCCAAAGAATTTTAATGTGCATCATTAACATTCTCTTACACTTGAGTAGCTTACTCATTAAACGCAAGCTGATTTGAGCTCTAGCTCATTTGGATTTAGTTACTATAGGTAATGCAAAAAAAAGTCATCATTTAGACTTGATCAAGAAATATTTTATATAGGCAAAACTCCCATGCTTTGGCTTTAAATGGGAATTTTGTCTGAATAAGGACTGCAAGATACACCCTCAACAATACTAAGAAATGTAACTCAGACATGCGAGGAGGAAGTGTGTCTCAGCTATGCATGCATAACTTCAAAATTTGCCCTTCAAATACAATGTGAAGTATTAACTTTGTATAAAATAATTGTGAGTTTTGATGGTCAAATCAACCAGCTAAAGAGACATAAGGCATGTTGAATCACATATTAACTTCTTATTTAAAACATTTAGGGCCTGCTTTTTAGAGGGGGTGAGTACTCATGTCGATGGGAACTGAAGGTGCTCAGCATCTCCGAAAATTAGCCCTTAATGATTTCAGATTTTCCACAATGATTTTAATTTGTACTGTTGTATAGTGACAACAACAACAAAAACAAAACAAAAAGCCAAAGAAGAGATCCTGAAAATTGCAGAAAATTCATGTGTCTGATAATCCGCATTGATTCCAAGGGCAGGTAGCAATCTAAAATATTAACATGTTCACTTGTCTTCTTAAAAATGTTATTTACTGATAATTAATATGCCTTATTGCTAATAGGGCTATGATGTAATGTTTTGTCACACAACAAAAGCAAACTCCTGTATGTTGAGTCTTCAGATAACATATGGATCAAAAAGTTTCAGATTTCTCTAACATTTCTTTCTGTGCGACTTCCCAAAATGAATTGCAGCTGCTTTGTATAAATTCCTCTTCCCAACCACTATGATGACAATATCTTGTATTCTTCTAAATATTCTGATTTAAATCCATAAAATAATTTTGGCAGCTAAATTACGCAACTAAATTCTTTCCTGTTTTAATTTTTACATATGCAAGTACACAATATTAATAATTACTTAGACAATGTTTTCATACATCTAAATTTGTCTTTGTATAATGACTGTTGCCCAAAGAATTTCCCACTGATAATGACAAAAGTGTTTACATTGCATGTCTATTCATTCTCCACATGTACTTTTCTAACAGAGTAAGACAGAATCACTCCCACGCAGACAAAGTTTATAAAGACTGCATGAGGTCAAACTTACCAATAAAGCCAAATCTCAGACAGGGGAAAATACAACAACAACAGAACATCAGTCCCCAGCCTTAGCTTTCCCCCTCAGCCTCGCTGTCCTCAGGATTTCTTTCAGGATCTCACTCTTCTACTCCTAGCTCTCTCTGATCAGAGTAACATCCACATCCCATATCACCAATGGAATTAAGTCAGACCTGCGACAATGAGTCAGCAGAGTTTATTTAGCAGCTATATGCAAATTTCTAACTCCTGCTAACAGAGTGAGTCAAAAGAAGTCTTGCATTCCTATGTGGCATTGCAGATCCTGTTAGGCTGTTATAACCAGTGTTATAATGAAACTGCAGATCCCAGTGGCTGACTTGCTGAATATTGGTTAGCAAGTGCACTTCCATAAGGCATGCTATTTTTGGGGCGGAAGAGGAGGGTTAATAATCCAGTCCAGTGCCTACATTTTGGACCACAAAGACACTTTGGGATTTCTGACATTTTATTTCTCTCGAATATTGTCTGTTTTATTCTTGGTTAGAAGTATACTTTGCTAAATGGTATATAGACAATGTGATTTTTCAAAAACAATCTGATCTCTCCTCCTGTCTGAGAAAAAAAATTGTTCACAAATACTGCAGTGAATTAGAAACTGATATTTCATTGTGCCATGTTTTCAATTGCATTTCTGCAAGTACTCATGAACATGAAGCTTTGTTCATGGAAAATGAGTTTCGGGCTCATGGTTATATCCATGTCATGACTAAATGAAATTCATTTTGGATGGAGTAGCATAGCAAACATATGTTTATCAGATTAGCAGAGATGGATGATAGGTAACCATGCAGAGAGGTAGAAAATGAAGGGGAGGGCAGAGTGGGGCGGAAAAATAAGGAAGTTACGGCTGGAAGCATCCACTCATCACCTGTCTGGACCCAGTTTGCACGGGATAAGCTCCCTGCAGCTTCTGTGAAAGGCAGGCAAACTGAGATGCAGGTGGGGACAAGATGGGCACTTTGACACAACGGAGAGGAGTTGAAGACCTTGACAGGTGGAGAAGTATCTCCTCAATGCATCTTCACCAATGTACCTGGAACCCACTGCCCAAGAGAGCAGAATCCACCCCAGAAGAAGCAACAAAAGGTAGAGCAGCCAGTAGGACTCCACCTGCAAGATGCTATATCTGCACAAGACCAGCTGGTTCTCCTTCACTGAAGAACTTTCTCTGGTGTCTGCTCCGCTACCCACAGCCAGGCTGTAGAGGAGAGAGCTGGGTCCTGGAGAAAGGGAAGAGGGAATTTGCTATGAGACATTTTCACTTCTGTGAGAGGTGAAAGCTATCTTCTCCCAAACTGTGGCCCCCTCCTCAATCAATATACTGCCATGGGTTCAGTGTTGCCAAAACTCCAATCATTAACACAATTAAAAGACAGATAAATTCAGGACCACATCTCTCACAAAATGGACTGTGCAACATTCCTGTGCAGAGTCCCTAGCATAAACCAGCCAAGGATCCAGCTGCACCATTGCACGTACACACCACACCCAAATACTTTATGCAACAGAAACTAATTTTACATGTGTCCTTACTCACAATGTTATGTAATGTAAAGATATAATAGTTTAATTTTTATAGCAGTGATTCTGGCCAGGCCAGACTCAAGCTGTTACAAAAGGAAAAAGCTTAAGATGTCCTAAAAACAGGAAGTCAACATGAGCAAAAGGACAGGGCATCAGACTGGGACTTAGGAACGTTGGGTTCTATTCCCAGCCTCTTCTTCTAAACTGCTGCATGACCTCATGCAAATCACTTCCCCTCTTCTCCGACTGTTTTTCTCCTCTAACCTCATATCTATTATGTCTGCTTAGGCTGCAAGATCTTCAAGGCAAAGATTGTATCTTACTGTGTGTCTGTACAGTTCCTAGCAAAGTAGGACCCAATCTGTGTGGGAACTAGGATTGCCAACCCTCCAGGATTGTCCTGGACTCTCCAGGAATAAAAGGTTAACCCTTAATTAAATATTATGTCATGTGATGAAACCTCCAGGAATATGTCCAACCAGAACTGGCAACCCTAGGGGAACCCTCACACCAACTGCTTGGCCATCTGCCTGAGTAAAACAAAGATTGGTGACATGATTGCACTCTCCCCATGCCAATTATAGTTATACTCTTCCAACCAGGAAAGAAAGATAATCCCATGTGAGTAATCAACACATTTAATAATGAATATGCATACAGTGTGAATAGCTTGCAGGCAAATCCATGGGCTGAATTTTTTTCAGATATGATAGGAGGCAAAAAAAATTCTAAAAACCAAATTTGTAAAAAATCAGTGTTTGAAAACAGATAAAAGAGGCAGAATTCATTCATTAGTTCACTCAATTCTACTGACAGACAGTGCCATTAACAGTATCTCTTTTCCAAATATGCAATAAGGAGATGAGGTTTTCCTAATGGCATTTTAACTTGGAAATGAAGCAGTATCATACGACCACAATTGTAAAAGTTAAACATAAGCACGGGTAACTAATTTGCATGCATAGGTTAGGTGCGTGCATGTGTGTGTCTCCACCTAATTATGAAAATCTGCCTGTAAAGTTTTGCAAAAAACTCCACTTTAATATTCTCCCAACTACAATTTTATACTGGAAACTATAATCTAGTTCTCTCTTAGGAAACAAAAAAAGACTATGTCTAGCCCGAATTTTAAAGCTCAGAATTAGTGTTCATCATAAAAAATAACTATTGCAACATGCTGATGTTGAGGACAAATCCTTTCAAAGGATTTCATTTCAAATACAAGCATTGTTTGAAGTATGTTACCTTACACTACAAAGATGATCATGGTGTTTTCAAATGTTTTCAATTTTTTTCAAAATACCAAAATTGATTACACTGTTTTAGAAACAGTTTGTTAAATTACATTTACATCAAAGGTGCATTTGAGTTGTACAAGTACATGAAACCATCTAAACCAATGAGCCTCTACATTTTATATTCAGAACTTAAATATGGGCAAACTGTTTGTTTGTTTGTTTTCCTGAAAAGTGTTTTTGAAAAACTTTAGTTAGGATGGGGAGTAAAATTGTATGGCCAACTTAAAAACTCCTGAATCTTGTAATTCTAATAAAAATGCTGATAGAAACTACTGTAAAATATGCATTTAATGCCACGTATGTTAAATGGCTCAGTGCAGAAACACCAACATATATATAGTCTTATATAAAGTCTAGGATTATGTCTAACAGCTGAGCTGATATGACAAGTCATCGGGTGTCAGTCAAACAAGGTAAAAGATAAGTGGTTTCACTGACCAGGACACATGTCTCTTGCCTGGGGGAAGAACAACAGATGACACGTCCTGTAGAGTCTTGTGTATTTCCTTTCTTTAGGGAATTAAAGATCCAGGCTACTGAACTGCTTTGGCTGGCAGCTGACCTTTTTAATTTCTCCAGTACACTTTGTTCATAAAACATTTGCTGGTTCAAGGAGGAAAATATCTGAACAAGGAGGTCCCAATGTTTTATATACTAAATCCAAATTCTCAAACGAAGGGATTAGACATGTTAAAAAACGCTAATCTAAACGTATTACTCACATATGCTAATACCAACAGCTGAAGTTCCAAAGCTAGAACAAAGATGCAGGGCCAAATTCTGTTCTTGGTTACACCAGTGTAGCTTCATTGAAGTAAATGGAGTTAGTCCAAAATTATCTCTAAAACTGAGGCAGAATTTAACTCAACATATAATGCATCTGTGTGCATTTCATTTCCAGCTGTATCAGGGCTATTCCTTTCCATATCTGTGGATATTTAAAGAGACAAAACTCTCTTTCTAAAGCAGATCAAAAGAAAAAAAATCCAGAACATAAAGAACCCAATACCCCTTTTTCATATAAAGCAATAAATTAGTAGTGTTTCCCTGCACAGGGATTGTCAGACTAGTTGAAGAAGCATAGAGGAGAGGATCAGTGTTGGTGGGGAAAGCTGAAGGACCCCAGATCAGCATTCACACAACCTCATACTCAGGCAAACAGGCAGCCACATGTATATTTAAAGTGGCAGATGGTACCTTGAAATCCACCCACCTTCTTAACTTTCTCGCAGTTTGCACCTATTGTAGCTGTCTCCAAGACCAGCTCATGCATACAGGACAGAAACGTCACACAGACACCATTGATTAAAAAACTAACTAGTCACAACAAATTCTCTCTTTCCTCCAAACTTCAGAATCACTTTCTCCCTCATCTTCTTAATAATCATTAAAAAGCCTAGTACACTGCCAGGACAGGCAATATTGTGGATAAGCAGCATAACACACTCCTCTTTTCACTGTAAGTAATCAAACACTTAGATTTACATCGATTGTAAGCTTTCAGGGGCAGGGACTGTCTTTTTTGTTCTGTGTTTACACAGCACCTAGCACAATGAGGTCCAGAACAGGGGCTCCCAGAGACATTACTGCAATACAAATAAAAATCCTAAACTCATGATGTCTAAATATTTGGTTTATATAGCAGAAATTTGACACACTATAAATAGATAAAGTGCATGCCAAAATACCACACAATCACTACATGATTTTACAAGGTAAAACTGACACACAGCTGAAGCACCCATCCTACCTGTTCTGTTTCTCTTCCTCCCTGCTTCTCTTTGCCTCACCTCTGTATATGCTGCTTGGTCCTTCCCTCCTTGAACACACTGCCCAGCTGCTGCATTCCATTTGCTTCTCTCCTGATCCTCTCCACTCATGACTGGCAGCTCCAGCTCCACCGGTGCATTCAGCCCGAGCACCCTGTTTCCTCCTCAGATGTAGCAGGAGCCCCTTGCTCCCCTTCCTTATTTTCAGACACTTACCAGCCTCTTGACAAGAAGAGCTGGCAGCATGTGACCAGCCAGTCTTCCATTCACCATCTGTGGTCACTGGACCAGTTTGGGAGCCAATGGAATATGAAGAGCGTTTGAGCTTCTAAAGGAAGTTAAGGTAATAAGGCATTATAAGAGAATGTTAGTATCCAGTAGTTTTTTAGTAGCTGCTATTTATTCTGTATTACAGTACTAACGTACATTACTCAAGGGTAAGAGGAATTGATTGCAGCCAGTTGACACTAAGGAAAGCAGGATGGCAAAACTGATAAGCAAATTGGGAAGCAGAATAGTGGATTTGCTGATTATGTAAATGTGGCAGTCTGACGTTGAAGGGGGGTCTGTATTTCACAGATAAAGATGAATAAAATGGGAAGAGAGAGTTTATGGCCTAAGCAATTAAATTTAACTTTTTAACCAATAAACTGAAAATGGAACCTAAACCCACTATACGAGATTTGTGGATTAAACTTTTCTGGGGCTTTGATAAAGCTGTGAGGCCCAGTTAGCTAAAGACGGATGAAAATGTCAGAGTGTGATGAAAATGTCAGATTATTTAATTGCGATGCATCTGATCTGAATTCTTTTAAATTAAAGCTTTACTTGCAACAATTTTGATGTTTGCAGCTGAGAAGAATGTAAATAATGGTAAAGCTCTGGAGTGGCTCTGCTGAGTGGCCCAATTTTTCTCTACAGATTGGACTATTCTGCATCCACAATCTGTTCCAGGGATTCCAGAAATGGGAATGCCTTTCTCCTCCCTTTCATCTTAACATCTTGGATTAGCAGGAGCTGGAATAGCATCAAGGAGTATGCTAGATATAGTGACTGCCAAATACAGTGAAATCAAGTCCACCAATTCATTTATGTTGTCCTGGAGAGAGAGAGGCAACCCAAGTTGTCAGAAGCAGATTGGTCTGATGTGGAGCAAGGGATTTTGCCGCCTCTGCCAAAGACGTAAGAGAATGCTTGAAATATCATTCTAAGCTAAGAAAGAAGCTAGCTGAGATTTTCAGTTCCTAGAAGATCTTTCCCTAGGTTCCATGCAAGACGTGGTCAGATAGCAAGGCAGGCTGTAGCAGGAGGAATTCTCTAAGGAGACATTAAAGACACAGGATCAACAATAGGCATGGACTCTGGCCTCGCTCACAACTGGATTTGGGGAGGGAGAATTCTTTGGGAACTAGGGACTAACAGGCATTACCAGGGGAAAACACAGAGGCTTCCTCATCCAAAATAAGAAATAGGATAACTGACAGATCTTGTCAAGTTCCTGCACACAAGCTGGGAGGCTATAGGAGAACAAGAAAATGCCGTATACTGTACATCATTCCACATGCAGCTACAATACCAAATGAGAGTTTATCTCAACTCTTAGTGGGAAAGAGAGTGCCATATCATATAAACACCTTTGTTAAAAGCCCAGTTCCCAATTTTTGGAAGATGTGGCTTCCATGAAAGTTTTAAAGGCAACTCCAGTGTCAGGAAAAAGCTATCTAAATGACAGGAGTCACGCAACAGGAAGATGAAAAGACAGGATTTAAGAAGTTTTCTAGAGTAACTACCAAAGCACAATTAGCTCTTATTTCAGAAAACTCTTTGGGTGTAGTATAGAATATGTACCAGTGCACCTGGTCAACATGTCTACAGCCTGGCTAAACTTGGTAAAATGTAGATGTAGAATCTGGATTAACCAAACCAGACAATCCCTGGAGGTAGAGCAAGCCAAAACTCAATTTCCCGTTCTAACATTTTGAAATTTAGTTATGCTACAATTTGGAATGCAGCCAAATTTTTTCAAACGTTCATTCTAATCAGAAATTCCATAAGGATTATTTATTTATTTTAAACACCGACAGGCGGGTGACAAGAATTCTATCAGTTAGGAGCTGCCGGGCTTGCAGGGTCTGTGGCTCCACCATGCAGATTGCTCCAGGACAGGAGCTATCCAACTCCTGGGCTACCTGACTCCTGGGACAAGTCACTCATCAGATGTCTGGAAACCTGAGCAGCCAGCAGGCCCTCGAGTGTGAAAAACCTGGGATCCCAGCCCTGGAGCAGTCCATGTAGTGGGACCCTGGGGTTGTGTTCCCTAGAAGCCCGTCACATGACTTCTAGGCTCCTGGCTTCATGGCAGAAAGCCCTGACAGCCCATGGGATTCCCAGGACTCTTGTGGTGGAATCAGAGACTAAGCCACAGTTAGAACTATAGGGGAAGCAACTAAGCTAACTGACTGTTTGGGGAAGGACTGGCAGCCCAGAGCCAGCATAACATAGCAATGCCCTAAGGAAGGAATGGGGAACAACAATATGATCTTTTTTGCTTCGGTTTGGCTGAAGTGTTGCTTGGACCTACCCTGAGGCCCACCTTGTAAGATATTGAAAAATAAAAACCAAGTGAGGAATAAAAACACTCTGGAGTGGGACTGATTTACTCCAGCTGCCCCCCTTTGCCACAGGGGGAAGTGCTGAGCCCAGCAAGGCGAAAGAGTTGCCTTGCCACAGACCGCATCTTCCTATTTGTTTTGGAAATGGGTATGTACAGTTACAGCTCTATGAAAATAGTCAGCATCATTTTCACAGCAGGTATTTTCATATACAAGAGGAAACAAACTCAGAACATAAGTATTTGCAGTAGATAAGACACAAACATAAAGAGTCACAAGTGACAATTACTGCCAAAGCTCACATTTAAATATACCATAGCCGCAGCGATCAGATTTAATTCTGTCAAACTAAAATGACTAACATTTACAGTGATGATAGTTCCCTAGTTAATTATCAGATAAGCATTTGCTTCAAAATAATTTTATGCTTGTATGTGAATATCTTATTTGATTATAATCATCACAGACTTCTGAAGTTAATTAGGGCTAATTATTTCTTAATGTGATTAAAATACTAGGAGAACAATATAAACTATTTTATGGGTAGTAGTGTTTGGAACAACAATTATTCCAAAACAGAAGATAAAAAATCACTGATATTTTACAGCAGATTTTCACAAGTAATCTGGCTACAACAGAATTAGTGAAATGTTAAGTCTCAGTTACATGGCATGCTGTTATTTAGACCACTTTTAGTCTCTCTCAAGTGTACCTCTTTGGGGGACTGATTTTGCTGCCTTCACCTTACTGGATCACTGGACTGCAGTCCTTCCTTTTCCAAGCTGCTTTAACACAACAACTCAACTGGGTTTAGCCCCTGTACGCCCTTTTACTCCATGAGTCTGTGACTGTTAAAGTGAATGAAATATAGCTTCTTCAGAGCAAAGCATTATTTCTAGAGCTGAAGGAATAACTGCTTTGTGAGTTAAGGGGCTGAAGGGAAAAAAAAACCCCACAAGTGAAGTTTGGACTAAAACTTATTTTTCTTTGCTTGCCAAAATAAAGAGAAAAAAATCATTTGCGGTCTAATGAAATGTTTTTAATCAAACAAATGAAGTATTTCTAGTTCTTGGTTTCTCTTTGGTTTGTTCAGGAATGTTTTGCACTTCTTTTTTAATGAGCTACATTTCAAAACAGTATGTTATTTTGAGAAGTTGAACCATTTTGTTTCAAAGTGATCAAAACAATTTCCCCTTCCAATGAAAACTATTTGTCAAATTCAACCAGAATATGCAAATAATTTTGGTGCACTGAAAAAAAAGATTTTGCCGAATTCTCTTTGCTGAAAAAATTCACTCTGCTTTAATTATTTATTCCTTCATCCAAAGGTACACACCATGCAAACCAAAGGGTAATACCAATAAAAGCTCTGTATGCATGGGTCTTACCTACACTTTAATCTTTCCTTGCAAACTTTGAGCGTTCCCCTCACCTCCATCTCTAGGCTGAGTGAAGCAGAGTGCTCTCCTGCAGCTTCTGCCTCTCTGTGTCTGTCAGCACGTTGACAGCCAACCCACTCACCACCCCTACGCCCTGCCTGAAGAGCATCTTTAAGGTTATACAAATATAAACCTTTGATCCTAGGTTCAACCTAGGAAGAGTAAACTTCGCCAGCCTAGTAGGCACCAGGCTGGAGGATATTTCCTACTTAATAACTTCCCCATTGTTTCCCCAAGGATCCTTGGTATTCCTTATGATAACACCTCATCTTTGCCATTGTTTTATTTCTTATTCCTTACAGCCTCCTTTGATTTATCTCTATGCATCCAAGCAGGTTATCTTGTGATCATTAGCCTAAGTGGCATGGCATATATTTATAAAAACTGCTCCACATAACTCCCTTACTCTCCACAGCAAGTATTTACACAGGACCACAGGATTCCTTTTGCAGTGGCATTGTTGAATTTGTGAGACAGGTTATGAGGAGCATCCATGCCCACAAGGAATTCCTCAAGAGTATTCATATGGAGTCATTCAAGGCTAAGTAAGCTATCCAGCTACAGAGGGTTGCTATCACACTATCGGGGGAGAAGGATATGGTTCTGTCACAGGGAGGACACTGGCAGCTGGTTACTTCTGGCAGCAGGCAGTGCTCCACCCCTATTCCCAACCCACCTACCATGGTGATGGAAAACTGATATGCTGCCCTGGCAACGAGCGATAAAGAATCACCCCAAAAGGTGGAGGAGAAGGCATGTACCCCCAAGGCTTGGAGGATCGCAGCCACCATACCCAGGAGGAAATGTAGAGCAGTCATAGTTGGTGACTCTGTTCTGAGGGGGACAGAGGCACCCATCTGTTGCCCTGACATGGCATCCCAGGAGGTAAGCTACATCCCAGGGACCCATATCTGAGACATAATGGAGGGATTGTCTAGGATCATCCGGTCCTTTGACTACTACCCCATTCTACTCATCCATGTGGGAATAGTGATACTGCAAGGTATGACCCTCAGAAGATCAGAAGTGACTACAGAGCTCTGGGACTAAGGGTGAAGGAGTTGGAGTGCAGATGGTGTTCTCTTTGATCCTTCCAGTCAAGGGTAGGGGCCCAGGCAGAGACAGATGCATCCTTGAGATGAATGCCTGGCTTAGAAGTGGTGTTGCCAGGAGGGCTTTAGCTTCCTTAACCATGGGATGCTGTTCCAGGAGGAAGGACTGTTAAGCAGAGATGGGGCCACCTATTGAATTGGCATCACAGACACCTGGTGGGATAATACGCATGACTGGAATATTGGTATAGAAGAGTACAGGTTGCTCAGGAAGGACAGACAGGGAAAAAAGGGAAGAGGTGTTGCCTTATATATTAAAAATGTTTACGCTTGGACTGAGGTTGAGATGGAAATAGGAGACAGACGTTGAAAGTTTCTGGGTAAAGATAAAAGGGCGAAAAACAAGGGGGATATCATGGTAGAGGTCTACTACAGACCATCTAACCAGGAAGAAGAGGTAGATGTGGCTTTTTTTAAACAACTAACAAAATCATCCAAAGCACAGGACTTGGTAGTGATGGGGGACTTCAATTACTCAGACATCTGTTGGGAAAACACAGAAGGACACCGATTATCGAATAAGTTCTTGGAATATATTGGAGACAATTTTTTATTTCAGAAGGTGCATACAGCTACTAGGGGAGAGGCTGTTCTAGATTTGATTTTGACAAATAGGGAGGAACTGGTTGAGAATTTGAAAGCGGAAGGCAGTTTGGGTGAAAGTGATCATGAAAGGATGAACTCATGATTCTAAGGAATGGTAGGAGGGAGAACAGCACAATAAAGATAGTGGGTTTCAAGAAGGTAGACTTTAGCAAACTCAGAGCATTGGTAGGTAAGATCCCACGGGAAGCAAGTCTAAGGGGAAAAACAATTGAAGACAGTTGGCAGCTTTTCAAAGAGACATTATTAAAGGCACAAGAGCAAACTATCCCGCTGCATAGGAAAGATAGGAATTATGGCAAGAGACCACCTGGGCATAACCAGGACATCTTCAATGATCTAAAAATCAAAAGAGAGTCCTACAAAAAGTGGAAACTTGAGAAAATTACAAAGGATGAATATCAACAAATAACAAGTATGTAGGGACAAAATTAGAAAGGCAGAGGCACAAAATGAGATCAAACCAGCTAGAAATATAAAGGATAACAAGAAAACGTTCTACAAATACATTAGAAGCAAGAGGAAGACCAAGGACAGGGCAGGGCTGTTACTTAATGTGGGGAGGAGAATAATAACAGAAAATGTGAAAATGGCAGAGATGCTTAATGACGTCTTTGTTTCAGTTTTCACCAAGAACGTTGGTGGTGATTGGACATCTAACAGAATGAATGCCAGTGAAAATGAAGTACGATCAGAAAAGGCTAAAATAGGGAGGAAAAGTTAAAATTACTTAAATTAGATGTCTTCAAGTCACCAGGGCCTGTTGAAATGCTTCCTAGAATACTCAAGGAGCTGACTGAGGAGATATCTTAGCCATTAGCAATGATCTTTGAAAAGTCATGGAAGATAGAAGAGTTTCTGGAAGAATGGAAAAGGGCAAATATAGTGCCAGTCTATAAAAAGGGAAATAAGGACAACATGGGGAATTACAGACCAGTCAACTTAATTTCTGTAGCTGGAAAGATAATAGAACAAATATAAGCAATCAATTTGCAAACATCTAGAAGGTAATAAGGTGATAAGTAACAGTCAGCATGGGAGAAAAATTGTTCTTCTTAACCTCCGAGGATAGGACAAGAAGCAGTGGGCTGAAACTGCAGAAAGAGAGGTTTAGGTTGGACATTAGGAACAACTTCCTAACTGTCAGGGTGATTAAACACAGGAATAAATTTCCTTGGGAGGTTGTGGAATCTCCATCATTGGAGATGTTTAAAAGCAGGTTTAGACAAACATCTGTCAAGAACCGTTTAGATAATACTTAGTCCTGCCATGAGGCAGGGGACTGGACTAGATGACCTCTTGAGGTCCTTCCAGTCCTATGATTCGGTAACCCATCGCACTACAAAGAAGCAAAACAAAGCAAAACTTCTGCAAAGTTGCATTTGCAACAAATATCCACATTACTGCCTACACAGATTCATTTTTATTGACATTGATTTAGAACATTTCTGCAGACTGGAGCCCTGATTCTACTCTTCATTTAAAAAAAAAAGTTTTACAATTCCATTAAATTGAAAGGAGTTGCTCCTGATTTTGTATGGGCGTAACAGAGCAGAGTCAGACGCAGTATCTTACATGCTAGACAAAACTCTAGATGGAAATAAAACAAAAACTGGGCCCAATGCCCAGTGAAACCAGCCATCCCTTCAAATAAAACAGAAGAAAATAGTTCACAAAGAAAGAACTAGTGATGTGTGGGGGAAAAAGACCAGAATTATCACAGATGAACTGATCTAAATTAAAAGGTCTCTCTAGATAGACAGACATTTATGCCTAGTTCATCAGTAAAGTACCCAAGTGTATAAAAACCAAATGCCAAGTGCAATTGTATTTCAACTAAAGATGCCCCTGCGCCAACCCTTGAAGGCAGCTACACAGACTGGCAGACATCCTCTGGGAAGGAGTTCTAAAGTTGTGGTTCCAGACTCAAGATGACTCTGCCCTTGAACATATTCAGATGGAACTTCTGGACAGCAAGCAACATCCATTGCCAAGGAGGGGTATAGGGGAGAGGAATCAATACAGGCAGCACTGCAGAAAGAGTAAAGAAAAGAATTAAGTTATGATTATTTTAAATTCTGAGCGTTTAAGCAGAGGATCGTTCTAGCACAGTAACTAGCAAAAGTTTTACTGCTAGTAAAATGTTCTGCTCAGTATGTTTCAAACTACAGATGGTACATTTGCTTTTGTGTTGATGTGCCACTATGGAGTCTTGCCTCCTGAGACTTGTAAGATTCTTCCTCTTATAATCCTGTGCCCTAGAGACATTTCAGCTGCTAATGTGGGCAATACATAGATTTCCTGTGCCAATTAATGAAATGTGAAGATTAATTTCTTTTATTCACCATTGTATTTGTCTGACTAAGTGGCACTCAGCACTGGCCCTGGAACAAAGGTGATATGTCATCTTTTCAGCACCCTGATCCTGGGACTAATAGGAATTAAATCTGCCAATAATGCAATTTAGAGCATCTTCAAGACTATTTTAAATTGCACCTGGCTGCCCGCACCACCAAAAAGTCATTCTGGCAGCCTGAGATAGCTAGAGTGCAGTGGAGCTCTAGCCACACTCCCTTTTCCCCAGCTACCTCCCTGTGCTGGTTTCGAGCAGTGAAGGAGGCATAGAGCCACCTATGGCACAAAGCCACCCAGGGTTCCATCCTAATAATAGCCATTTAAGATGGCTTCCTGGTCCCTTTGCACTACCAAAAGATTAGCCCTTCCATCTAAAAACCTCATTAGTTCCATTCCTGTTACACTCCTGCCTTAACCTTCTCAGCACACACACTTATTTTGCAAAGTTTGTGAAAGAATCATAGGATTAGAAGGGACTGCATGGTCACCTGGATGCAGGATTTGTTGTGTCTAAACCATTCAAGGCAGATGACTATCCAGCCTCCTTTTGAAAACCTCCCGTGAAGGAGCTTTCACAACCTCCCGAGGCCGTCTGTTCCATTTTCCTGCTGTTCTTACAGATAGGAAGATTTTCCTGAGATTTAATTTACATCTGCTATGCTGTAGTTTGAACCCATTGCCTCTTGTCCTGCCCTCTGTGGCAGAGAGAACAATTTCTCCGCCTTTTTTATGGCAACTTTTCAAGTAGTTGAAGTCCGCTATCATGTACCCCTTCAATCTCCTCTTTTCTAAAGTAAACGTACCCAGTTCCTTCAGCCTTTGCTCATATAGCTTGCATTCCATCCTTTTGATCATCTTTGTCACTCACCTCTGTGTCCTTTCCAGTTTCTCAACATCCTTTCTATACATTGGTGATCAAAATTGGACACAGTACTTCAGCTGAGGCCTAACCAGTGTCCAAACTAGTGCAAGTTGCATTAGTTTCCCCACTGACAGGCCCTGAGTCTGTTCTCACTTATATTGGGGTAAGTCAGGCATTATTCCATTAAAGTCAATGGAGAAACATGAATGTAAAAGTGATGCAACATTATCAGAACTAAACCCAAAGTGTAACTTACATGATTAATTATGTCACTGCGGAATTTGGCCTGCTTAGTGTGAACAGGGAGTTCTTACTCTCTCACTTTTCAAACTGTATATAGTAAGAAAGCAAACCATGAAAGTTACCGTTCATGAAACATTTAGGATCACGGATAAATAGATAATTCAGCATCCCTTTTAAAATTGTTCTGTATAATAAGAAGAAGCCAATCTAAGTAAAGGGATGGTCTGAGGGGGAAAGGGCCAGGGGGCACATGATCCAGCAAGCATGTATGATGACTGCCTCTAAGCACTTTTTCTAAGCACTTATTCAAACTGTTAAGAATTGGCCACAGTTTGTAAAATGCGGAGGACTCTGCATGTGGAAGAGAGTTCTTCTAACCAAAGGCTGTCCTGGGCCACACTCTAAGGCATCTGTTAAGATAGCCCCGGTAGTAGTAACCTCACAAGCTTGTATATACAAAAGCACCTGACACAAATTTTCAGTGGAATATTAATTTCACCATTTCTCCACAATGAACAGAAACAAAACATAACTTTTTTAGTACAGAGGCCCAGCAGCAACATATTAGCAACTATTTACACATTTAGGAACAGATTACAGACCAGATTCAGATTTGATATAGACCAGGTGTGGATTTGTCTCTGTACGCCTTATATTGGCAAACACAATGGCACAGATCTTTTTAAAAAAAAAAACAAAAAACAAAAACAGACTGGTACCACCACCAAGAGTGGATTAGCACCTTTTGTGACTAACTCCTACTGAAGTCAGTGGCAGTTTTGTGAACATTTGGGATATAATTCTTGAAGATAAAAAAAGAACAGGGAAGATAATTGGCATAGGAGTGTACAGCTGACACGAAATTAAGTTCACAATTGTAGACATTTTTCTATCGAGCTCTGTATTCAATTTCACAAACGTAAGTTCAAAGAAGATGGCTCCCTTAAGCCTACATGTTGGCAAAGAATTTGATCCATATGCAATGGAAATCACCACTTCACATCCAGTGGCTAGATTGGTGTCTAAGTGAACTTATACTTTCAAATAAATTAACAAATATTGGGTCTAAATTTATTAAGTAATGAACAGAGGTAAAGGAATTTATGTCCAACTAGTGGTTTATAGTTATACAACATTTCTTCCAGTCACGCCCTACAGACCTGCTTCAGGACTCTGAAAGTGGTAATATATAATTGCTGCTTTGGTAATAAAAAAGCATAGCACTCTAAGGCCAGGTTTATACTAGAAACTTTTGCTAGTATAGCAGCTTCAATTAGAGGTGAAATTTGTGTGACATTTCCATGCCAGCAAGAGCTCTAGTGCAGATGCAGTGCTTTTGCCAGGATAGCTTATTCTGCTTGCTGAACCAGTACAACCAAAACATTTCACACAAAAATAAAATTATTTTAGGAGGATCGCTTATTTACAGAGACATTTTTCTGGGCCCAATTACTTCCTCCCACAGACAGATAAACTTTGTGGGAAAGTTTTTCTCACAAGTTCCATTTGCCCTTGCAACAGTGCTTATGTGGACACAAGGTGACAGACTTGGTTCAACAGATGCAAAGAAGTTAAAAATAGGAAGTTTGAATACTCCTTGCCATACTATTTTATTATCCATCTCCTATCCATCTCCTATGAACTACTACAGAGGCAGGGTGTGGTGGTGCTAGATTGGATTTCACTTCTACAGCCCCTGCACCAGCTAGAAACTTAGTATTGTGGCTGTATGTGGGAGGAATGCATTTCACCCATAGTCCTTTCCTTGCACTGATCTCAACTGCTCTTTGCCCCACAAAGCAAAAAATTGTGCTAGAAATTCATTTTTAGACATGTTTAAAGACTCTCTCCTTTTACATAATAGAAATAGAAATCACCAATAGAAATCAATGGGGTGGCATCAGATAACTAAGTGGGATTTGATCCAATGTATAAAGGCTCATACTGACTCATTCCATATAATGTGGTTTTTAAAGTTGTACTAAACTGTCATAAACAGAGTGTTAAGGGTTAATGTCTTTTATACCTGTAAAGGGTTACAAGCAGGAAACTGGACACCTGACCAGAAGACCAATCAGAAGACAAGATACTTTTAAATTCGGGTGAAGGGAAGTTTGGGTGTGAGTTCTTTGTTCTTCTCTCGGAGGGTCTGAGAGAGACCAGACATTACTACAGGCTCTCTAAGTTTCTTTTTAAATAGAAGGTAAAACCAGGCGGTTTAGGCTTTTTAATTATTTTACTCTATTTGCAATTGTGGATCTGGCTGGTTAACTTTTATACGTGTAGTTGCTGGGAATATTTTGATTTTTATTGGTACTGGGGGGAAAGTCTCTCTCTGGTATCTGTAAGCTATAGGACCCTGTATATTTACATCTTGAAGTTACAGAGATAATTCTTTACTTTTTCTTTCTTTTATTAAAAGATTTCTTTTTAGAGAACCTGACTGATTTTTTTCTTGTTTCCCTTGTTTTATCCCAGTGGGTTGGGATAACTCATCAGGACTGGTGGGGGAGACAGGAGGAGGGAGAGATGGAATCTCTCTCTGTTTTCCTAGAATCTGTTTGCCTCTTTGTGAGAGGGAAGGGAGATGCTTCTCTGTATGGTGATTTAAGAGGCTGGATCAGTATCTCTCAAAATAGCCCAGGGAGGGGAATTCTGGGAGGGGGGATGTGGGGGAATGGCTTATTTCTCCTTGTTTTAAGAACCCAAGGGATCTTGGTTCTTGGGGTCCCCAGGGAAGGGTTTGGGGGGACCAGAGGGTATCAGGCCCTGGAAAATTCCTGATTGGTGGCAGCATATCAGACCTAAGCTGATAATTAAGCTTAGGGAAACTCACGCTAGTACCCATATTTTGGACGCTAAGGTCCAGAACTGGGAAGGAATGCTATGACATAAACTTTTTGTATACAGTACCATGTACACACCAGAGTTAAACTACAATACATAACTTCCTTGCCCTTCTCCAAGAGGCATGCTGTATTATGTATATTTTTAAATATATTGGGGACCACAACTCGTAATGAGTAGGGCCTGCCAAATTCATGGTCCACTTTGGTCAATTTCAGTGCCATAGAATTTTTAAAATAGTATATTTCATGATTTCAGCTATTTTAATCTGAAATTCAGTGTTTAATTGTAGGGGTTCTGACCCAAAAAGGAGTAGGGGGCACAAGGTTATTGTAGGGGGGTTGCAGTACTGCTACCCTTACTTCTGCACTGCTGCCTGTGGCGGTGCTGCCTTCAGAGCTGGGCAGTTTGAGAGTGGTGGCTGCTTGCTGAGAGCCCAGCCCTGAAGGCAGAGCTGCTGCCAGCAGCAGCGCAGAAGTAAGGGTGGCAATATCATATCATGCCACCCTTACTTCTGTGCTGCTGCCAGCAGAGCTAGACCCACAGTCAGCAGCCACCACTCTCTGGCCACCCAGCTATGAAGACAGCAGCACAGAAGTAAGAATGGCATTGTATGGCATTGCCACTCTTACTTCTGCACTGCTGCTGGCAGGCACTGCCTTCAGAGCTGGGCACCCAGCTAACAGCCGCCACTCTCCAGCCACCCAGTTCTGAAGGCAGAAGTGCAAAAGTAAGGGTGGCAACACCACAACCCCACTAAAATAATCTTGTGGCCCCCCTGCAACTCCCTTTTGGGTCAAGACCCCCAGTTCGAGGAACACTGGTCTCCTCCGATGAAATTTGTATAGTATAGGGTAAAAAGCACACAAAAGACCAGATTTCATGGTCCATGGCACGTTTGTCATGGCCCTATCCATGACTAACTGGAGTGCCGAGTGCTCAGAACTACTGAAATTACAGCCCTAGCAATCAAGATATTTTGCCATCTTTTATGGCTAATTCTCTTTGGAATAAACAAAAACAACCACAATCCCATACCTTCTGACTTCGATGTTTATCATTTCCTTACCTCACAAAGAGTGAGCTTCCTTCTACTGTTTTCTGACAGATCAACTACACTATATAGCCCCAATAATAGAGTTTGAAGCGAAGTTCCCAATCCTGCAGAGATTTATTGACTTTGGTGGGAGTTAGCACAAGCACAGGGCTATCCCTATATGGATCCAATTGCAGACTCTGGGCACCACGTTGCTGCTCTCTTATCAGTGTACCAGATTTCAGTACAAATGAAACACTAATGGGCCAAAATCTGCCCAGGGACACAACTCTCATAGGAGTAACAGGATTTGGTCTACATTCTACAACATACATCATGCCTCAAGTTTAAATTAAATAGCAATATCTTAGAAATACCCCTCTTGCAGTTATGACAGAAATAATACATCAGTCCACAGAATTTACAATTTCAATGAATCAAGACAATATAGACTATATTTATAGGTTTTCTATGTTGCTAGATGCCTTCCCAATATTTCACAGAAGTAAAAGGTCGTGTTAGCCATCAGCTTTAAAATTAAAATTGCAAAAACAGTAACAAAATTAACATTACAAGGCAGTAAATGTATGTATTCAGAAGGGGACAATATGCCTTTATGTTCATATTCTCCTGATGTCACTTGATTCCAATATCACACAATGAGTTATGCCACAGTACAAAACAGGAACTTTGTAAAAAAAATTGGCCTGTTCTCGTGCTAGAAACAATTTTCAATCTGCTGTGAGTTTTGCCAGACAGCATATTTTATAGGCTATACTTTTGTCATTTAAGGAGGTCTTGAAATGTGAAGCAGCATTATGTGACAAAGACTGTTCAGCAAAGCTTTTTATCTTGTTTGCTATTAAATTTCATTTTATTGCTATATCAACTAAACAATTTTCAATGTCTGAAAAATAGTGGGCAAGGGAGACAGTGGAGAAAGTTTTAATTTGTTTACATCTTTGGGCTTGAAAGCTTATGTGACTGTTAAGGCAATTTTTGAAACTTTCACTATTGTAGTGATTAGAAGCCAGAGTAAAAATGAATAAAAGTATATTTAATATCCACATAAGATCCTGAATGTTTTAAAAACCAGATTTAAATAGTGTAGGAAAGGGGCCCATAAACCATGAGTGCCAAAGGACCGTTGGCCATCTTAATTTAGACATGGCAATGAAGAGGTGGTCAGAAAAAGGTAAGGAGAGAGAAACAGCTAAATAGGAACAAAATGAACTGGGGTGGGGGAGTTAAATAAGAGAGGAAAAGGGAAAGGGAAGGGGGAGGAGAAAGATGCAGTAGCTGTAGGTTTGATTTATTATATCAACCCCATGATCTTGTTTTTCCTAAACCACTGACTGCCAGAAGCTGGGACTGGACAACAGGGGATGGATCATTCAGTAATTGCTTTGTTCTGTTCATTTTCCTTTGAAGCACCTGGCAACAGCTACTACCAGAAGACAGGATACTGGGCTAGATAGACCATTGATCTATGTTCTTATGGCTATTCTTATATCATTAAATTACTCGCTTGAAAAGATTACTTCTCTTTCCCTGAAACTGCACTTGTGCGACTATGTATATTAATACCCAGTCATATTCATCTGGATTCCCCCTACACGTCTACTAAATTAACTGAGGAAAATTGACAATTTTAAGTTACTCAGCCTCAGCATTTACCTTGCACAGATCTCAAATTCTGATATATAGTGTCATAACTTTCCTACTCAGATCTGAACCTTAGAGTTCAGAACATGAGAAGCTAGCATGAAACCTCCAAACTTAATTACCAGCTTGGCTCTGATATCGCTGCCACCAGCCAGAAAATTCCAGTGTCTGGCTTACTGTGGTCTCCCCAAAATCTTCCTTGGGGGACCCCAAGACTCAGATTCCTTGAGTCTCACAACAAAGGGGAATAAACCATTTCCCTTCCCCCTCCTCCCCTCCAGGTGTTTCCTCCCTGGGTTCCTGGAGAGATATACAGATTCAAGCTCCGTGAATCGAAACAAAGGGATTCCACCCTTCCCCACGCCTTCTCTATTCCTGTTAAATACAGACTCAATTCCCTCGAGCCTCAACGAGGGGAAAAAAGAAACATACAGGTCTTCAAAAGCAAAACTTTGTATAAAAAAGAAAGAAAAAGACATAAAATGGTCTCTGTATCAAGATGACAATATACAGGGTCAATTGCTTAAAAGAAAAAATGAATAAACAGCCTTATCCAAAAAGAATACAATTTAAAACATTCCAGCAACTATACACATGTAAATACAAAAGAACAATATAAACCTATTGTCTTACTATCCTTGTACTTACAACTTCGAAACAGAAGATTAGAAAACTTGGAGATAGAGAGATCACTCTCAGAGCTGAGAGGGTCACCGAACCAAGACAAAGAACAAAGAACTCACACCCAAACTTCCCTCCACCCAGTTTTGAAAGTATTTTGTCTCCTGATTGGTCCTCTGGTCAGGTGTTTCAGGTCACTATTTGTTAACCCTTTTATAGGTGAAAGAGGCATTAACCCTTAGCTATCTGTTTATGACATATAGTTATAAATCTTTAGCCAAATATCATTGTCCCACTCCTCCTCCTTTTGAAGTCATTGAAGTCAGTAGCAAAAGTTCCAACAGGAACATGATCAGGCCATATTTTGACATGCTTACTTTCTTTCCCAAAAGCCATGTTATCAGCAAGAAGTAAAAGGAGCTATTCACCAAACACCATTTAACAATACACACTCAATGAAACATTACAATTCAGAGAAATATTTTAAACACAGGAACTCATACATTTAATTATGCAAAACACTGAATTCATGAATGTGCTAGCAAAACAGCAGTTTGAAACAGATGGGTCATAATTTATAACAGTTTCCTACAGATGGGATTATAGTACAAACTATTTGCCACATTAGGTTTTGATCAAAACATTGCATAAAAGAAAAATTACATTTCTCCTAGTATGTACTGCTCAGCATATAGAAAAAGGTATGGAGTAATGCCATGCTTTTTGCAGTGTATGTTGGAAAATTCCTGATTTTTAAGTCTCCAGGAGGTGGTTTCCTATATCCTTATAAACCTAAATTCCCATCAAATGTTCCTTTCCTTGAAGCCTTTTTGCCAACTAAGGCTATCAATACTTTCCCCTAATTTTAGCAGAGATGGTTTAACCAATATTTTAACTAAGGGGTTCTAACACAACACATCCCTTCAGTATGTAACAAATCCTGTGCATTAGAGTTTGTGCTTTTAAAACCTTCCATAGATTTTTCTAGCCTCTCATAGGTCATGGACCAGACTCTAAAGGAATTTACTCCAGCGAAGACAATGCAGGTACACTGATGTAAAACTGGTCTGCTTACTAACTAACAAAATCTGTTTACTGTACTAAACAAGATCATTTCACGTACCTTCCACCTGGTTTGTTTACTCTATTGAGCTGTTCCATCTTATGGTAAGATTGTAAACTTCATGGGTCAGAGACTATTTACATGCGTGTATAACTCTTACCACAACAGTGTTCTGATTAGGGCCTTCAGGTGCTACTCCAATACAAACAATATCCATTTTAGATTCATTTAAAATAACTGTTTAAAGCCCAGTCCTACAATCATTTGTGCACAATGCTAACTTTATGCACATAAGCACTCCCATTGGTTTCAATAAAGCTAATGATGTTGGTAAGGTGAGGCACATGTGTAAGCCCAGGCTGTACACTTTGCTAGTACAGCTATTCCAGCATATATAATTTGTACTAGCAAAATAGTCCTTTTTCCAGTATATCTTATACCAGTTCACCTGGCATAATGATGCCTACACTAGGGCTTTTGCCAGCACAGCTACATCAGTTGTGGGTGTGCTTTAGATCTTTATTGAACGGTAACCAGGACAGAACTTAGGTTTGTGGGCACACTGTAGTCCTTACTAAACATTTGTCAGTCCCATTACAAAACTATTAGAGACTAGTGTAGGTGACTGTCAGCTCAAGAGAAATTTAAGTTCAGCCCAGCACAAACATTGCAGATTATAATGGCAGTGGTCTGTAGCAAAGCTCCATGGTACTTGGAGATAGAAATAGCTACAGCAAGATGCTATTACTTTCATGAGATATGAATAGTTTTACGAAAGAGAATAAAATACATAAAAAATAGTAAATACAAATTGACACAAATAGTTTTAAAAGACAACATTTAAAATACCTCCAGCAGTACAAAGCTTATAGGACTTCATTGAAAAAAATCAGACTCTCCAGGCCAAATTTTGCTCTCAGTTAAACCTGTGCAAACCAACTGACTTCAGTATGGTTACACTAATGTGAGCAGAACTGAGCTCTCTTTCATTTTCTACATTGCAATATCAGAATGCATATAACAGTACAGTAGATTCAGTAAATAAACAAACAATTTAGATTGCAAAACCTTTACAGACATCAATCCTTAAGAGCATTGTTTAAAGTTAGCAGATTGCCACTAAATTGTTATCTTATGGTTGCACTTAAATTAACAAGCGCTTCAGTGAACTTACATTGTGAAAAGCAAATGTTATAAAAAAGAATGTGTATTTGAAAATATATTAAAAAACCAACGCAAATTATGGAACAAGCAGGTTTTGGCTATATTCTCTCCAGATTTTAGCTCCAGCCTAACATAGAGTTGTGGCCTTGGTTTATATTATGTAACCACCAACGATTTTAGTTTAAAATTGAGAGAGATGCAATAAAGTTAACAACCAATACATAAACTGCAATTTGTATATATGTTCTGACACATGGAAGTGTTAATACTTAGCACTTTAATTATGGAGAAAATGAAAATACAAGGTTACAGGAGGAGTAAATAGTGTTTGAATTAGGATTGCAACTCTGAGCACCCCATTGCACCCAGTATTGCACACTGTAACTCACTTATGGCTTTGCTACTTTTCTCTAAATGAAGCCATCTCAGATTCAGGCCAGTAAAAGCTCTACACCATACCATCAAGTATTTTCTCACACATACACACGATATATGGAGAACAATCTACTATATAGGCAATAGATATAATAAAATATTACACATTTAAATATCACACACACACACACATATTTATGTAGCATATCATATGCAGAAAGTATTTTCTATATTGCCATAATGGCAGATTTTTATTAGCTAGTATTTAAATAGTCAGCATTTTCCTAGAGTTACTTCAACCTTTTATGTGACAGTGGAGTTAAGGCATATTCTTTTTCTCAGCATTGTCAATGGGAAGCCCTTATTTCATATACCAATATTAACAATGTTTAGACCTTTCCAAATCATCAGAGTGAATTGATGCTAACAGAAGTGATTGACACCAACATCCATTATTAAGTTATTTATTTTGGTCAGTAACCACAAAGGAGGTAAAAACCAAAGAGTCTCTGCCAAACAGTTTAATGTATAAGATGACAAATGAAGAGAGGGAGGAAAGTGGCACAAGGTAAGTGGTCAATGCAAAGATTATTAAACATAGGGATAACAAAATGTTGGTTGACACAATGTAGGGATTTTTGCCACTTTTTCAAAACTATATATATATATATATTATACACACACACACACACGAGAAGATAGTCACAACTACCCCTCAGCCTTGCCATTTTCAGTCAGCTAGTTTCTTCAGGGTACTATGGTAGAAATGGGCCTTCAAAGGCCATTAACATGTGGATAGGGTAGTGGCCTTGCAGACCAGCTCAGGAAGAGTGTTTGCATGCCTTAGGGACGGTGTGGAAAAAAGTACAGAGATAGTAATGGGAGAAGTGATCAGTTTGTCAAGGCTGACCTGGCTGGTGAAGCAAAGGAGAGGAACACACAGAAAGATACAGACAGATGAGCAGAGTGGAGCAAGAATTATGCAGGATCTTGAAGGAAAGGACAAACTACTTGGAAGTGATTCAGTGGAGAAGGGAAAGCCAGTGAAAGAACTCAGAGTGGGGTGCTAGAAACACAAGAGAGATGGCAATCTGACAGCATTATGGCATCACCAAACTAGGGGATTCAGCCCCCAGAGGATATCTTCAGATGTCATCAGGACACTATATTGTCCCCTAGATCACCTCTTTCAGTTCAGGGGGCATGTCTGAAGTGGCAGTAGTTATGTTTGTGCATCTTCAGCTGCTGAAACAAATGACTAGTACAATAGAAAGCGAGACATATGTCAGAGCAGTCCTAAAGCTGCTCAGAACTTATGCCCTGTGCTGCTGTAGGCCCTGGACAACTCAAAAATTGTAGGAGAATACCGTGACTTCATCTTTTGCTACTGCCATGCTCCTCTCTCCAAGATTCTAATGCTGAGGATCTAGCCCTAAGTTTCTTTTGTTTTATCCCTTGACGATGACATATCGTTGGCATAGGAGAAAAATCAGCTTGTTAAATTGTGTTGAGAAAATAAGTATTTTGCACATCTCCAAATTCATTTGGAAATAATTTGTTTATGTGGCAATAAAGCAGTAAAGATATTCATGTTTAAGTGTAAAACAATGAGAGACATAAATTTATCTTCACTGGCAATGAGAGTGTGTTCCACTTTTCTGCAGAACCCATTAGCTAACTATACCTAAACCAAGACTTTATAATGTTATGTTTCTCATTTCATGAATTTTTATAGCTAATGTGTTTTCAGCCAAGAATAATGTGGTGATTAGAAAAAGAGTTCAATAATAATGTAACAATGTAATAAGTATAAAGTTAATGAATTTCTCTGTGACTAACAAACAATTATTGATCACCAAATTTTTGAAAGCTTTAGATCAATTGTTATGTCATTTTCTACAAAAGTTTCTAAAATGAATTAATGACAAGTTACGGATAAAAGGCTTTGAAAGTAACAAGTTATTGATTTTTGCAAACTTTCTATGCAATTTAAGGGTTTGATAGCACCTAATTTAAACTAATGCTTTTCTTTTTAAATGCATCAAGATGATTTGAAGATTCCCTTTCATAATAGTGTCTAGATTCCTCATAGTTCCCCCCAAAAAATAGTTAGGAGAACCTATATTTTGACTTACCTGACTTATATAACCTTGTTTATCTACCAAATTATTATTTGGGCTATTATAAATGTAATTGAGGCAAAAGTGCCTCTTTTTTAAAAATCAACCTGCCAAAAAAATATTCATCATTTTAAGTATAAATGTTGACACCCTTCAAATACTAAAACAGTTGGTTTTGCTTTATTTTATTTTTTTCATGTTCCAGCAGTTACTTAAATTACTCCATTTTGTGCAAAACAAACATGTCATTTCAAAAGTTAAAAAATTCTAACCAATGGCTTTATGGATTGTCAATGCACATGGTTTGGCACTATTACTCTATTTACAGAAGAAGCTACAGAGCTCGACTTCATACCTGCACAGGGATTTGAAAAAAAGAATACTTCTGACTGAGGGCAGTGAGTATTTTGCAGCTAAATTAAATGAAATAAAGAAACCATCTGTTTTACACACTGAAATGATTAATTTTTGGTAGACATTATAAAAATGGGTTATTTTTTGGCATAACATTTATTTGTACGACACTATAACCGGCAATCCAGCATTCTTCATAGCAGGGTTATAACTACATTTTCCAGTTATCCATCTGGGCCTTTTTCAATTCAGTGGTTTAATTAAAACTCAATGGTATTATCAATCTGTTGCATTTTTCATTTTGATGGTTATTACATTTACAGTACAGCAGGAGTACAAATTAAAGGAGGATGAATCTGATCTTAAAATTTCATTTCTGGTTCTTTAGTAACGTTCATTGTAATATTTTCTATCTCGTTCATGTTTATAAAACAGTTTTCATGATCTACTTCTTTATGATAACAATAAAAAGACACAAATACACTTTTGGAACTGCTTTTCACAAGGCTTCTTTCATCATTTATTCCATCAATCTGGTCAATGGATGTGTGCCAGAATTTAAGTTATACTCAAGATCTAGGATACAGCTGTTGATGGTATTTGCTTTTTCCTTCTTAAGTCTAAGGTCAGCAATAAAGTACACAGCTAAGAGACAGACCCATAGGAAGAAAATATTAATAGACTCCTAGGAGATTATAATAAATTTCAATTACTGTTTAAAGTTACACAGTGGTAAGACCTATGATAATTAGAAGTAAAGCATGATTGTAGATGTTTCATTAAGCAATACAGTCTAATTGAGGGGTAGGCAACATATGGCACGTGTGCCAAAGGCGGCACGCGAGCTGATTTTCAGTGGCACTCACTGCCTGGGTCCTGGCCACTGGTCCGGGAGCTCTGCATTTTAATTTAATTTTAAATGAAGTTTCTTAAACATTTTTAAAATCTTATTTACTTTAAACTATTGTTGTATGTAGTTATATATTATAGACTTATAGAAAGAGACCTTCTAAAAACGTTAAAATGCATTATTGGCACGTGAAACCTTAAATTAGAGTGAATAAATGAAGACTCAGCATAGCACTTCTGAAAGATTGTCGAACCCTGCTTTAATCTATGCAGAGACACTGCCATGTTGGTGATCTAAGTTTGGGTCACAATCTTAATTCCTTACTCGCTGGTCTATAAAACAGGAAATAGCGTTTACTGTGCTATAGCATGCTCAGTCCTGATCCAGAAGAGTGGAGAAGAACGAAACAGAAGGCAAGTGGACTCAGTGCATACTTACCTCTGTTATATGGCAGAGGTAAAAAATAAGCCAACAAATCAACCAACTTTTTGTAACCCTGGATAACAAGGGACAAGCAATTGTATTACCAATGCTCCTGATTCTAATTTTCCTTCCAAAATAGGACATTCTTACATACTGGGGCATGTGACCATTTTGATTTTTTATATTTAATTCTATTTAATTTAAAAGGTGTTAAGCTTTATTTGCAACATTAACAAAACATACAACCTACAAGTGAATACAAAGTATTACCATAATTACTGAGTAATAGCAGAGGTAAGAAAATACAAAATTATTAAGTTCAAATATAATACAATAAACGTAAACTAGATTCTTTTCCTTTTAATGATAAAATGATTTTAATCATTACAAATGTTCAGCTAAAAGGAGGGAAAACATCTTTTCATATTTGTGCTTTAAGTCTTTAGAAAATGAGTACCCTGGAGTCTTTTATAATTATGAAGAGACCACAGTATTCATTCTTAAATGTTTAACAGCACAGCATATTGTAAAATAGAGGTCTCCCAAAGAAGGGATCAAAGACAATAATGGTGATACAAAAATACTATTTCATGTTACAAAGTGAGGAAGCTAGCACCTGGGCTGCATGGAATATAACAACTCTTCTGGAAACTACAACTAGTTTGGCTGGGATGGGAGTTGGTTTTGGTTTGGGGAATAGACAAAGATAAAATGAAAGCAAAAGAGGAAATAGTGGGATAGGATACATTTTGCTTAAAAGTTAAGTAAAATAGAGTGAGCTTTGTGTAGTCAACAGGAAAACAAAAAAGCAAAAAAAATAGCATTTCATATGCACCCTCTGTCACACATTCAAACATTCTCCATTTTCTTATTACAAAGAAAATCCATAACATATTCATGACTTGATAGTTTCTCAGAATCCATGGATGGGATTTTCATTCTGATAATGAAGCAGCTATATTATGTCACTATACCACACTGACATTTTATTTTCCTGCACCAGGGAGTCCAATACATAAGGCTCAAAAATGAATTGCAAAGGGTAAAGTAAACTATTTTTTAAAACTCCATGAAATTCTAAACCGCATAACGAAAAGACAGAATCTTAGAAGTTAGAAATGAGAAAGACCTATTAGGTCATCTAGCCATCCCCAGACAGCACAGAGTTGTTCCCTATAGCATGTTGTATTTCTAGTGCTTTGTCCATTATCAGTCTAGTTTCAAAGGTCTCAAGCACCCCTCAGGTTCTCAGTTTCCTTTAGGAAATTATTCCAGAGTTTAATAGATCTGGCTATTATACATCCTTTAACACAGCCTCTAGTAGTTTGGTTGGTTCTCAAGGTGGCAGGGCATTTGGGGCAGCACCATGTAAGGAAGGCAGATTTGTTTAATTATCCTTCCTTACATGGTGCTGCCTCAAATGAGCTCTCTCTCCTGCTTGGTTTGCAACCTCAGCTAAACACAAAGGCAAAAAACTCCTTCTGGCCACATGAAGGTATTCTAAAAGCTTCAAGCTTTCAGGAACAAACACACTTCAAATATTCCCTACAGAAACAACAAAACAAGATTATCTCCAGCAGATATTAATACAAGCACAGAGAAGCTTTAGTTACTTTTATTTATTAAATGATAAACAGATATGTTGACAAAAAGTTTTTTGCTTTCAAAGGCAGTAAGAGAAAGAGGGTCAGATACTCAATGTTACTGAATAAGTCATAGCTGAGCCAGGATGTACTGCAGGTTTCATATGATCAGTCACAGTTTGAGGGAAGGAATATTTTCATAGCACTTGCGCTGTCCTAAAGAGGAAGGCACATCCTGCCTACTTACCTTTCCCTCCTTCCCTCTCTGGCATTTTCTAGATATTTGGCTGACGAAGATTCACAATGAAAGATCCGATGCTCCCATCAGTTTTCAAGGGTTTGCGGAAACTCCATTAGTCTTAACTGAAAATCAAATCTCCCTTTCATATCCTCAGTTTACACAAAGGGAACAGAACCCATAATCGAATTTAAATACATGAAAAGAGTCTCTCAGAATTTCAGTAAGCTATTATTATTCTTATGTGCTTCAAGTCATTTTCTGGCCTGACATCCAATAAGAAACTACTAAGAAGTATTTTATCAGATTTAAAGTAGGTTTTCAAGCCATCAACATGCACTATGGAGTGGTATCTCAAAGTAAGAACAGCATTGTTCTCTCTTTTTTTCAGTAGGACAGATGCAAAGGCCATTAAAGTCAGGGGAAACTTCCATTCACTCCAGGGGCTTTCAATCAGTTTGTGTTCCCTAAAAATGCAGGTAGTTACCCCTACTTAAAGAGTGGAAAACTATTCACCTACTTGACCAATGAGAGCCCACCATCTAACCAACTCCAGTTTGTTGATCTGCAGTACAAAGAATGAGAGCAGGGAAAGGTGCCTGGGAATAAAATACTCAATGGGGTAAGCACAAGGTCAAAGAAGTCAAGTCAGTTATACCCTGAAGAACAACCTTATTTGTAATTGCTTAATATTTTTAACTTGTTGCCTGTCCAGTCCTTTTACTGTCAGTAAAGGGTTCCTTTGGCAAAATAATAATGAGAACAGTCCTGGATAAAATAATTTTTCTTCCTAGATAATAGCAGAGCAATGCACAAAACTGTATTCCAATAGCTAAATTCGCACTAGACTTAGCATGCCAGCAGTGTGAATACCATTCAGTCATGCTATGTAATCGCTACTATATGAACAATGTTTCTTAAGATTGTTCCATGCAAAGACTATAATAAACTTAAGACAGAAAGAGGGTATATCAATAGTATTGCATTTAGCCAGCATTACTGTAAGACACTGGGGGGGAATTATGTAGTAGTTTTTACAAAGATTGTCCACAGAAGCAAAATCCTTCATTAGAAAGTATCGTCTTATACCACAAACAAAACAAAAACAAGTCACACATTTGAGCCTTGGTTTTGTTTCCCCAATTCATTCACATTAGAGAAAGTTTAGATTAAATAAAATAGAAAATAATAAAATGGAAATACAAAAGCGTAACTGGATCTTGCACAGGCTACACATGGAGGAGATGACCTGGATGGGAGGGAGATTTTCAGAGGCATGCTGGATGCTGGCACAAGACCCGTTGACTCTTAATAGAAATTGGATGCCTAACTGGCCTTCGTACACCCTCCACCATCTCCAGCCTTATTGAATTGCTAAGATTCAATAATTCTTAACATTTACAAAAATAGCATTAAGTACCTACCAAAATAAAAAAATACAACCTTCATAGTATTAGAAATCTGGTCATGATTATTTGGATCTAATCCTTAAAATCTAATATTCTAAGGAAAGATCTAAGGAAATTGAATGCAGAAAAGCTTCATCCCAATTTTGCTGGATTTTTTTAAAAATTGTTATTTAAAGTCTGATCTTCAACATTTTATCAGAGTTCTTATTTACTAAAGCTAACTACCTTGTTAGGATATTGATTAGTTATTAGGTATGTCATGATTTAGTAATGAATTAAGGTTTTGGGGGGATGTTTATCAGGAGAACTTCAGGTACTAGCATCCATACCAAAGAGAATGAAAGCAGGAACCCATCAATATTTGGATGGGCCCTCAGGCAAGAGTTAGAAGTAGCCTATTTTTCTGTAATCAACTGCTTTTGGTTTGAGTGACTTATTTTGCACTAAAAGAAACAATGATACAAGAACGAACAGAAATTAAGTCTTGCATAAAACAATACGGTCTCTCTCTTCTCCTAACAGGGTGCTTCTGCTCTGCCTCATAAAATAGCTTACAGCTGCACTCCACAAAAATATAAAAAGGAGCAGTACAAACAAAAATACAGTTATGTAGCTAACTTCACAAACTTCAAAGTGATATTCTTCACTCAAATCCACCAAAGTTATCTAGCTCCCATCAGACACTGATATCAGAGAAAAAAAAGATAAAAATTTTCAAAAGCACCTAAGTGACTTTAGAAGCCTAAGTCCGTTGATTTTAACTGGACTGCATAATTTCAGCTACTCTTAACCATGAAGCCATCCTTTCTCTTGCTGCAATCACCTGCCTTATTTTCGACATGCCTTCCAACTTTTGCAATAAACAAGACCTGGGCCCTATGACCTTCACTACACAACCCTGATTAATTCACTAAGCATCATCCGTTGTGGGCACTGATGGAAGCAGGGTATTGACGGGAAATAGTATGTGACCATGTGATCATTAAAGACTGGATCATAACGCCTGTATACGAGGGGGCCAAATTAAGGGTGCATGGGCAATCTTAATTCTGGCATTTCATAAATTTTGGTGCTTAACTTTGCAACTCTAACATGCTTTTAACAGTTCTTTGGATGTAGTTTCCTTAGTTTTTGAAAAAGCAAACAAATCAAATTCCATCATTCAGGAACCATGACGACCCTCAGAGTGATTAACAGACTTGGAATCTTTAGTCCTACAGCGCAGGCTCCTGCCTGCCATTTAAGCTAACAGGAATAACTGATAGCAACAGTGGGTTGTCATCTTCTATGTGCACCATCCACTAGGAGATAAAGATGACACTTTTTTGCCAGTAGGTCTTAGATATTTTCTGACAGCGTAAGAATGTCAAAACTCAGGAACCTGTGTTCAATTCCAAGTTCTGGAGATGCTTATAAACCTTTCTGCCCTTGTTCCTCTTAAACCTGACTCCTTCTACCTCTGTCCTCTCCAGCTTATCCCTTTCTCCCTTCCTCAGCTTGTCTCCCCTTTTTCCACCTTCTGTCTGTCTCTCTCCCCATAGCATCCCAATCAGGCTACCTTTTCTCCTCCCCCCATCCACTGTCTAGGCCAACTATGGAGGAACTGCAAGCACAAGAAACAATCTCCTTGCTCTCAGTTCTGGAAATTGGAGCTACAGCAGCCCCCGGCAGTCATGAGGGTCAATTGCAAGGCAAGTTCTACTCAGCCCTAGAGCATGCCAAGTCATTCTGTGAATGACTACACAGTCCAGATGATGCACTGGAGTTGGGTTGGGATGGAGCATGCTCAGTGCAGACTAAGTCTGTAGACAATTTAGCTTCCACACAAGCCTCTACTGAGTGTGTGCAAATTGCAATTGTCAGATATCTCACTTACCGTGTCTCTCTGAAAAAGGGCCACATTGACTGAAATTAAGCTTGTCCAATTAACAAATGCATACAAAGCTATTACAAATTTGGACAATAATAAATTCTAGTGAAAAATTGATGAATTTTTCAGTTAAAAACCCATGCACAAATGAACACTAGAGATCTGCACACCCAGCAAGCCATTGAAATGTTAAACAGGGGTGCCTACCGGTCTGTTATTCAATTAAACATTTTTACTAGGCATTGAAAGGACCTCAGAACAAAGCAATAGTTCACATGCAAACTACAGGGTACAATACCTGACAACAGCGTGAGTTAAAATGCAGAGTAGAAGATATACCTTAAAAAAATCACTTGTTTTTTTTTCCCCTCTCTTTGTACATCAAGCCTTGATTGTTATTTTATCTGGTTGGCACAAATTCATTTATAGTTTAACTCCACTGACTGCAAAAGAAACTGTGTTATGTCGAGAATTAAATCACATTAATTGCTCCCTGTAACAGCATTGGCACCTGCCCCTCATGAGTGCCCACTCTCTTCTGGCTGATACGTGCTTGCAAACACTTAGTTTTGAATGGGGCAGCACCCACCTCTTGCAGGTGCCGCCCATCTAGTTGGGTGAGAGCCTGCTTTTCTTTCAGTTTATAACAGAGCAGCGCTTGCCTCTTGCGAGCGCCCCCTGGACAATGATTGTTTGGCAGGTCTTCAGTGACTCAGCCCTTCAGCCGAGTCACATACACGGTCCCCGCTTCCAGGGACTACAGTCTCTAGCTCTTGCTCACAGTCCTGGTAGGGGGCTGTAGCACCAAGGCTTCCTCCCCAGAGGCACTGTCTTCTTGAACAGCCCAGCAGGGGCCGATCTCTGTACTTTTGGTTGGTGTCCTTTTGGCAGCCCTCACCTGGGCTCAGTCTTCAGACCAGAAGGGCCCATCACAGTACCCTCGCCTGGCCTGGCTGGGTTCTGGGATCAGCCTGCCCACACTGAGCTGTCCATGGTCCTGCTGCTCTTCCTGCCAGCCAGCCACCTGGTCTTCAGCAGCCTTCTCTAGGCTCAGTCCTGCCTGCAGTGAGGGGTCCGTGGTCCTGTTCCCAGGACTAGGACCCTGGAAGGTCCTGCTAGTCCTTCCAACCAGTCAGGCACCCAATCCTCCCTCTTCAGGCAGTAACTGACAGCTCTGCCTCTGCTGCTTCCTTTTATATGGCCCTTCTGGTCATTCCACAGCCCCTCTGATTGGCTGCTCCATTGCAGCCATTCTAGACTGCCTCAAGGACTTTTCCTCTGCTCTTTTCTAGGGCAGGGTGAGGTAGGGCCATGAGGTGTCCAGCAGAGGGCCTCCAGACCTACTTTGCCCTATCACACAACCAATAATGGTATTTGCCAAAGTTGTGAATTTAAAAAAGAAAAACAGACATTCCATCAGGTCATACAGAAACCAATACAATATAAATTACAAATGCCCATCTTTTACTGACAATGCTTACTAATGTACTACAACCTACCAAAATACATTCACTCATGTGGCATCTGATCCAAATGACATGACAATCACCTGATGTTCTCTACTCTGTTCATATTTTTATACCATGAAATCACCATGGTATCTGAGCACCTCTCAGAGTGTACTAAGTGACATGACTGGAAACATTTGTGATTCTCTCCCTTCCTCACTTGGAGAAATATAAAGTGAGATTTTTGTTTTAAAATTTATGCATGTTGTACTATTGAAGGTGACTTCAAACACATGCACTTAAATTTGGAATGGGAAACGGGAAAGTATGAGGTGGTTCATAGATCCTACAGAAAATAATCCACAATACTGAACTGGCACCTGAGAAATGTCTGCTTCCTACGTAAAAGTGGTTCTACTTCCCTACAGACAGCTCCATGTTTACTATGAAGCAGAGATCCTCATCCCACACACAAGAGACAAAAATCCAAGAATCATCCAGGTCAGAGACTAGCAGAGTTTATTATTAATAATCATGTTTATTATAGTAATGCCTAGGTCCCAACCAAGAATGGTGCCCTATTGTCCTAGGTACAGTACAAACACAGAGTAGCAGAAAGTCTTGAAGACCTTACAGTCTAAATAGACACCACAGATGGTGGGGGGAGGGAAGGATAGAACACACAAGCAGAGTGACCAATACGATGGCAGCAACTGGTATGTTCGGTCCTCCCCCTTTTTTTAAAGTGAGTTTACTTAGGAGGGGATTAGGTAAAAGGATAGGGAAGGGACATGAGAGGGGACACTGAAAAGAAGAGGACTAAGGGGTCATGGCAGGTAGAGGGAAGCTGAGGAGAAGAGACAGAAGCAGAGGGAATATTGGTGCAAGCTGCCAATCAGGATAGGGCAGGGAAAATCTAATTAAAAATGTAGGAAGTTCTCAATGTCCAGAGGTCTCTGCTTTGGCTGCTTCTGCAGCTGTTCCTCCTGCAGTTGTTCCTCCTACAGCTAGAGTCTCTGGCTGGTTCCCCTCTGCAGTTTTTCTCCAAAGCCACACAGTGGTAGGGAGGGGAGGCATCAATTGGCATAGGTGCTGGAAATAGGGGTGCTGTAGTACTAACAACCCAAATACATGATTTCTGCCTTCAGCACATCCACTATAAAAGTTGTTTCAGCAACAGCATCAATTCGTCCCTTCTCCAGCACAGTTCTGGGTTGAGGTACTGGAGGAAGGCTGGCCCCAAGTGAGTCTCATTTTACCCTCTCCCTCCCAGTGCACCATTCCTTGCTTTGGCTGCTTCTGCTGCTGCTCCTACCAGCTGGAATTTATATTTAATTTGGTGGGCATTGGGGAAGGCATAGGAGGCTGTTGCAAATGTCAAAGAAACAGGGCACATGAAAGCATCATCCTTTGAAGTGGATACACACACACACAAAAATGTGTGTCTTATTGGAAATCAGATTCAGGTGGGAGCATGCATACTCAAGGCAGTGGAGCCCAATCTGAACAGAGAGAAATTTACTAGTAAAGATATTCACTGAAAGTTAACTGTATTTATTCATTGTGGTCTTTCTGTCTTGGTTAAATTTATGAGACTATATTTTCAGCTTTCCAGCTCAGAAAAGCACAGTGGGATCACAGAAGGCAGAAACCCCACAAAGTTGGAATACAGAGAGATTTCACTGTCTTCTCAATTTCTCTCTCCTTTGTGGTTCATGCATAAAAAGCCAAACTGTAAGCAGGTTAAGTTGAACAAGGGGAACTTTATTTAACTCCATACACTGCTCTGTCCATGTGGCTGCATCACTTCCAGCACAACTCCTCACATCTCTGTTTTCCTGGTGTTCCAACACCTCCTCCCTCCCCCACACCATCAAGTGACCACAGGCCCTCTGCCTCCAGTTCCACTGATCTTCTCTTCCCTATTTTACAAACATTTCACTATAAACATTCAAAACAAGCGAGTGATGCCAAGACCCCTGCCCATTGTCCCTTTGGCCAGAGGTTGTGAGCATGTAGCCAAATTGGAGTCTTGTCTTTACGACAGATACAGCTGGTACAGAGTCTCTCCCTTTGTAATCTGGTCTCCTCAACAGGAGTTCACAGCAGAAGCGATCCATCTCCATCTCACTGTCACCTGTCTGAGTCTAGCAAATGCTCTGTGGAGTCTCCTTCCTCCCTGTGGGGTTCGCCTCTGGATGGTTCTCTCTCTCTCTCTCTCTCTCTCTCTCCCCCTCCCTCTGCATTGTGTGAGGATCTCTGTGTGCTCTCTGGGTGTTGTGTCTGCCATCTTGTAAGTGTCTCCTGTTCCTTCAGACCACTTGTTCCTCTTCTGTAGTCACCTTGTATGGCCTTGGTGCCACTGCACCCCTTAAGGCTCCTTTAGTCCACACTTTCTGGTCTCTCTCTAATGGCTGGACTGTCACAGGAATGCCGATCACCAGGGCTGGTAGGTCTTTGGTTGGTCTGTCGTACTCTAGTGCCTGCTTTCTCTGATTGTTGGACATCTCCTCTCAGCCGTGTCTCCATTCTTCTTGCAGCAATAGGTCTCCCCTCATGGTAGCAGGGTTTTGATTCTTGCCCCATCAATGCCTGCACTAGACTGTTTTGGCAACCTTGTCGTGGGGTTAGCATTTCTGGCACATAGGAATACAAGAGGTCTGAACCACAAGAAAGAGCCTAGTGTAACAGTCTTAGTGTTTTCACAGTTGATTCCACCTTACAATTACACTGTAGGTCTGCTGGGGAGGAGATGGTGGCAGTCAAACTCCCATTTGCATTCAAATTCCTTGAACTCCTGAGGCAAGCTGGGGTCCGTGGTCAGTGACTAGCACCCGGAATGCCGTATCTTGCAAAGTGTGTCTTCAGTTCGCCAGTCCCTGACTTGCTTCTTGTGTCAGCCAGGGCATTGGCCTCCCAAAAGATTTAAACAGTCCACTGCAATCAATTATTGCTTTCATTTAAGATAACTAAGGCTGCTCCCACCTTTTCCCAAGGTTCACTGGGCAACATACAAGGTAACAGTCTCTTCCTGTGACTGAACAGGTGTCACACTCTACCTTTCTATCAAGGAGTGGACTTATATATTCATGCCCAGCCAGTAAACACACTCTTGAGCCCATTTAAGGCAGCTGTCAATGCCCAGATGCGAGGCACGTATTTTTTGCATGACATCCTTACATAATGAGGTGGGGAGAAGTGCTCTCTGTTCTTGTAATAGGATTCCATCCTGCGAACCCAGCATATCTTCACTTTGAAAATATGGTTATGCTTCTACCCATACTTTGCTTTCTTCTGGTTACCCTGCTAGTATTGCTCTCTTGACTAATTGTAGCTGATGTCTTCCTATAGCCTCTGATTTCTATCAGCTTTGCTGCTGAAACTGGGAGAATGAAACCAGTGCAGCATGGTAATATGTCTTGATCCTCTTTCTCCAACTCACTGATGCTAGGTATATATGCTCTGCTCAGGATGCCAGCTAACACTAGTAGTCATCCTGGACAATATCTGCTCTCCATCTAGTAGCTCTGGAGTTACAGCAACAGGTGCTACAATCTCTTCAGAACACTAAGGAGGGGCTTTGCCACGATTGTCTCTGTGGGTTTATGGTCTGATTGCTCTATTCCCAGGGTGGAAAAGAGATAGAAAAAGAACTTCTGACTTTGGTATTATTTGGATGTATCCCTATTCAGTTTGACAGGGTTCTGCTAGCATAAGAGAATGGCTGCTCCTGCTAAAGAAAGCTACATCCAGTCCTTCCTCTGTTGCATCACACTGGAGTATTAGTAGCTCTCCTGGCCGGTGGTACTTCACGACAGGGGCATCCATTAGAATGTCAAACGCTTACTATTGGGAACCTGCCTAGACCCACTCAACAACATGCTTTGTGAGCGGATATATGGCTTCTACTACTGAGCCAGGTGTGGCCAGAACTTGACCCTTTATCTATCCGATCCCCATCTGATCCATCCACTGTACACTAGGCTTCCCTTGGGAGCAGAGATCAGTAGGGTAGCCAAATCTCTGTTCTGTAGCAGAAATGCATCCATTCCATTGGATTAGGTCCCTACATGGCTGCAGAGGAAAGGGCAAGACTGAACTACCTTATACAATCATATATGGTGACTTAATCCACTTTTGAGCAACTACACAAAAATAAAGCTCTTGGTGAACACTGGAAATGCCAAACAGTAACTCTGAATAAAATCGTCTAGATTCACAGAAAAGCACTGTGCTCTTGACTTTGCCCTCTGTTTTCATTCGTTCAAAAGCTCCGAGTTATATACCCCTCTGAAATATAGCATTAATACAATCATTAAGAGCTAACTTCAGTGGTGCTGTCAGTTGACATTATATTAGTTAAGGTCTTCATTGTATTCTTCCAGAAAAAGAAGAGTAGGAATACAATATGTTGTTTTTGATCTCTTCTTTTGTACCAGAAGAAGGTAAGAATAGGACATAATACCCTAACTATATTTGACACAGAGATTCAAGAGAAACTCTGTAGGTATTTAATTCCACACACCCTATATTGTCAGATTTCCAACTCAAGTGAAATCACTCAAGCCTAAAAAGACACATACAAGTGTTTATACATTGAAGGGTTGCAAAGGTGCAAATAAGGGCAGAATTAAGCTTCACAACTTATTTTGTCTTAGGGGGACTAAATTGCAATGTTACCAAATCAGCACTTGCAAAAAAAAAAAAATCATATGACGTGTTTTTTTTCTTAAAGCTTCTGCTCCTGGAGTCATGTAATGTTGTGTGCATCTCAGCTATCATTTAAAAAAAATAGTTTCTAGCCCTCATGATGGTGAAGAAAAGCCTGTAAACATGACTGAACTGCACTCTAAAGGCTCAGATGCAAGAAGGCAAACAAAAAGAACTTCACTTTTTTTTTAAAGTAATGATTTGGGGTCGGGGGGGGATGACTCAGGACTTTTGATTGCCTAGGCTGGGCAATGATGAAACTAGTAATAAAAATAAATACATCCATATGGAATAAAAGGGTAAATTTTCAGGGCCTGATTCTTATTTATCTTACTCTACTATAGACCTGGAGTAACTCCACTGCATTCAAGATTTACATCAGTGTTCCAGGCAAAATTAGGTCCCCCTTGCCATCAGACCTGACTGTACAATGCCTAGCACACTGATGATACTACATAAATTAACAATAAGCTTTTCATGCAAAATACTAACTTAAGCTAAACAAATGGGACAAAATATGCACAGTACTTTCTAGAAACAAAAGTTGCTTAGGTCTTGCCCGCAAATTATTACACAGATATATACAAAGAATCTGTCAGATCTCCTAATGTAGCATTTTTCTCTACAATAGGTACAGTCTAGTTCTAGTTGGTACCAAATTCATCCCTGGTGGAACTCAGCTGAAGTCAATGCAGTTCTACCAGGGATTTGGTATATGATGTTGCAGTTAGGCCTTTCCACTACAGTGAGGCAACAGCTCAAGGCATATTTGAATTTTCTGGACTCTAATGCTGTCAGCCAGCAAGACAGACTATTTCCTTTGAAAATAAAGAGTCCTTAGGGGTGGCAGAACAGACGGAGCCCTAACCTTTACTTGTGGCTCCGGTAACAGATACTGCACCTTAAATAATTTATATGATGTGATCATCTGGTAGCTTCAGCTGCAAGAACAAAACATGTTGAAATAAGATCTGTCCCAATCTGTGCAATAACCACGGTTCAAAGACTGGGTAAAGTGGACAATCTATTAGGCAGGCCAAGGCCTTCAGGAACCTGGAACCGTAAGCACTGAACAAATGTTTATTACTGTTTAAAACATCTTATACCACAGATCTTAGGTTTATGATGCACCTTATAGACTTCAACTTTATTCCAATTTTGCTATAAAACAAAGCAGTAAACTCCTTCAAATTACAGACCAGATTCGCTGCAGGTGTAAATAAATTAGACAATTGCTGTACATGGTACACTATAAATATTTGGCCAGCACAGGAATAGTTTGCATTTAAAATAAGATGCAGAAAAACCCTTAAAAGCCAGTAACACTGTATCAGCATGATTAGAAATGGTTAACTGGAGGATGATTTCAGTGAGATGCAACACGTTCCAATCCCCTCCAGAGAACTGTAGACTCCTAGGCACTTTCTTGGTTAAGATGAAAAAAATCCAAACAAAATATAGTGTTGAACAAGATGTGTGCTTACATTCACGCCTCAGTCACACCATTATTCTCTGCATCCCAACCTCTAGTCTTCATTTGTACGCTACCTGTTTAGACTGTAATATCTTCAGACTAGTATCAGAGGGTAGCCGTGTTAGTCTGGATCTGTAAAAGCAGCAAAGAATCCTGTGGCACCTTATAGACTAACAGACGTTTTGGAGCATGAGCTTTCGTGGGTGAATACCCACTTCCTTAGATGCATGTAATGGAAATATCCAGGGGCAGGTATATATATGTGTGCTAGCAAGCAAGCTAGAGATAACGAGGTCAGTTCAATCAGGGAGGATGAGGCCCTGTTCTAGCAGTTGAGGTGTGAAAACCAAGAGAGGAGAAACTGGTTCTGTAATTGGCAAGCCATTCACAGTCTTTGTTCAATCCTGAGCTGATGGTGTCAAATTTGCAGATGAACTGAAGCTCAGCAGTTTCTCTTTGAAGTCTGGTCCTGAAGTTTTTTTGCTGCAGGATGGCCACCTTAAGGTCTGCTATAGTGTGGCCAGGGAGATTGAAGTGCTCTCCTACAGGTTTTTGTATATTGCCATTCCTAATGTCTGATTTGTGTCCATTTATCCTTTTCCGTAGAGACTGTCCAGTTTGGCCGATGTACATAGCAGAGGGGCATTGCTGGCATATGATGGCGTATATTACATTGGTGGATGTGCAGGTGAATGAACCAGTGATGGTGTGGCTGATCTGGTTAGGTCCTGTGATGGTGTCGCTGGTGTAGATATGTGGGCAGAGTTGGCATCGAGGTTTGTTGCATGGATTGGTTCCTGAGCAAGAGTTATTATGGTGTGGTGTGCAGTTACTGGTGAGAATATATTTCAAGTTGGCAGGTTGTCTGTGGGCAAGGATTGGCCTGCCACCCAAGGACTGTGAAAGTGTGGGATCATTGTCCAGGATGGGTTGTAGATCTAGAACAGGGCCTCATCCTCCCTGATTGAACTGACCTCGTTATCTCTAGCTTGCTTGCTAGCACACATATATATACCTGCCCCTGGATATTTCCATTACATGCATCTGAGGAAGTGGGTATTCACCCACGAAAGCTCATGCTCCAAAACGTCTGTTAGTCTATAAGGTGCCACAGGATTCTTTGCTGCATCTTCAGACTAGGAAGCTTCATACTTGTCTATAAAGCACAGGTCATGTCATTGCTGCTATGCAAATAATATGTATCCCAAAGGCATCTCTCCATGACTGAAACAGAAGGGCACTTTACAGAATGAAGACGGTAATAATTCCAACCCCAAACACCATTACACCCACAGAAAGGATCTAGGATTTAAATCTGTGATTATGTTCTGTCCTTGTAGGATACAAAAACAGCAATAGCATTTCAAGCAGACTGTGGGAAATAAATTTGTACTTGGCTGAGATTCTGCCAAGCTTCAGCTCGGAGTACATTTTACTTGGTCATTAAATGTTTCATAAAAGGAGTTTATAATGGAAACACTGACAGACTTGTAACTGCAAAATACTGCTAGAATAGTGCTAATAATGTGTAATAATTTTTTTAAAAATACAGAAATTGACAGAGAAAGATATATAGTATGTAGGTCCACAGTTTCCAAAGATTTTTCTTCTCTGTGCACACGAGATACGAGCTCCATTGTCCACATAGGATGGTTTCCATTGTCAAAAATTTGTGTGTGCGCCTAGTCAAACTGAAAATTAGGTTTGTATTGTGTGCAGCCAAGGTCTAGATGGACATATAGATTTTGACTGGGTGCATGACAGGAATTTTGGGAAGTGGATTCCTATGGACTCTACTGCCCACCAGATCTGCAACCCAGAGTGTCACTACAGCAAGGTAAAAGAGATCAGCAACTCTGCCCCCAGCAGCCTGTCAGCAAAAACCAGCCAAACTCTTTCTTCCAGCAGGCTTGGTTACTACTTGCAGGGTGACCCCAACACACCCAGTCCTGAATTTTCCCCAAGAACATGTGTTCTGCCCTCTCCTGGACAGTTCAGATATATATTTCCGTTGCCCCCTAAAGGGTCAATATCCAACAGCCTGCTACTTTAAATGGAGTTACCGAGCAGCTCAGTTTAAACACAACACTGGATTAGTTTTGATTAAAAAAAAAATTTAACTACAAAGAGATAGATTTTAAGTGAGTACAGTGCATTAAAGTCAGAAATAATTGCAAGATAAAACACTGTAGCTAGAGACTTGATTCAAGGTAAAATCCTTAAAATACATTCCCAGCATCAGAACTGACCAAATTCTCAAATCAGGATACCCCAAATTCGAAAGGCCGTTTCTTAAGTCTTTTCATGTGAAAGAGGAGGGAAGGAGAAAAAGATCCTAGGGTGCTTTTGACCCCCACTTTTATAATCCAATCACCCTTTGAAATGCATTTTCCTGAGGGTCACCCCTAGATAAAGTTCCTTCCTGCTGTGAGGACAGAGAGATGGGAGTCTTGTGCTGAAAGAGGTTGCATATTGTTAGCTAAAATGAAAATCAATCTGTTCCTGACCTCCTTTATTGCCAAAGCATGACCATTTGACGGGTGATTGACGATCAACTTTGATGACTCCTGCTAGAGGCATTATCTTGTCCTTTGTCTTGGAGGAACAGGTTTACCCCATTCACAGACTTGTCTGGTAAACATATTTCAGCCATAATTTCAGTTTATGTTCATAACATTACATATAAAAGATCACTACACATATTTCACCATGATGTGATTGACCAATGAGTTATTAGTTTTCAGATGATACCTCACAAGGCATATTACAATAGTATGTAGGGTGTGACTACAGAGGTGCATTCAGTCAGACCACTGCATGCAAGTCATGGCCCAGGTAGGCCCGGATAAATTTTGCACTGCAGCTTTTCAAATGCTATGGACAGCTACAACAGTGGCATTGGTAAAACTGGGCTGCCAGGAACCGTGTGACCAAATTAGAGGAGTGACCTGTTGAGCCTCTCACCATTCTGATTCGGGGAAAGCGCCAGCATTCTTTCTACTAGATATTGGTAAAGTTCCCCCTAAGTTCCAATACATTTTTCCATGCTACCCGCCCTGACAACACACCAGTACCTTCAGGGAGCAATATTTAGTATGAGTGCTTGAAGAATAGTTGCTACACAGCAATGAACAGATTCAGCCATTTGTATCATTTTAAAATCTATGACAAGAGAAAAATGGGTTTCTTCTCATACAACTTTGAAACTAGCTTTCTGGGAACATTCATACCCATAAAACTGGATTGCACAAATGTTTGTAGAAAGTGAACATGAGAGGTGTGCACATGTGACAGAAGCTAATCATTTTATGATCTTAACAAATGCTCACAGAAACATTGCATCCCTATTCACCCTGCCATACCAACTTCATTCACAGCTCTTTAGTACCTAGTCTTAACCTCCATCTCGTACCCCTGTTCAAGTCCAAACACTGCAAACTAGTACACGCACAGCCCAGTGAAAGCAGCTTTCTGAGGAGCACTCTAGGCAGACAGCTCACAGGGCACTTCTTCTTAGGTAATTCTGCTTCTAACAGAATCTGAGTATACGGAGAAAGGTGAAGGTATGCAAAGAAGAATATGATCAGAAATCCCAAAGAGTTGGTAAAGAAAGTGGGTGGGGAGACAGGAAAGATTGATTGCTGGGAAGATAGAGTAAACGGCTGCCAGGCTGCATGTAGGATTATGTTCATGCTTCAAAACAGCCATATCAGTACTATGTGACTCATTTCTAAGAATACAGCAGAATAAAACGGTCAATGACTGTTCCCTTTCCTTTCCATATGAAAGCAAAGAGCATGTCTAAACTTTCCTTCCTTCCTTAATGAAACTATTATTGATTTTTCATCCTTGTGAATCATTGCCTTGGAGTAATTTCTTTTAGCTGCAGGTTCTCATCCGATTTGTACGCATGCTTAAGGAACAGTTTATCAATAGAGTCTCCAGAGATACATTGAAAGGATTTTTTAGAAAGCTAAGAAATAGTACATCCATCATCTATCATTTTGGTTAAACAAAGAGACAAAACAGAGAATTATTCATGAAGTGAATTAAGCATCATCATTTCCATGTAAGATCCTGTGTGTCATCAGGATTTCTGTCAGAGTAAAGCCCAAAGTAATCCACATGCAGAGGAAGTCAGATCAAAAGGAAGAAAACTAGCATCAGCAAATTGAAACTCCTCATTTCACCACACAAAGTATGGTTATGTTACCGTGGAGCTCGTTTACATAGGTGGATGTTTCGTATGCTGATAGATTATATCTGGCAGGAGCAGAGTGCAGCATGTATGGCTGTCCACAGAATTGAGGACAGAGGTGTGGGCATTGAAACACATCAACCACCTCCATATATGTGGAGGGAACTATGAGCAATGACATCATTTGCCTGCATGATTAAATACCTACATTGCTTTTGCAGAGTGATTTAACAATTGCCAAGAAAAAAGTATTGATAAGTAATTCTTAAAAAACAAAGCAGTTATTTCACCTGGTAGAAGTAATTTAAGTTTGAGTAATTTCTTTTGAAAGTTAATTAATTCTAAGTACTAATACCTATACATTACAAGCAATTTTATTGGCTTATAGTCAATTTTTTTTGTTTTCTGAAGAACTCTTGTTCATGCCTTACAGTATAAATGCAACTACTAACATAAGCAAAGAGGAACGAATTAAACATGCAAAAGTTAAAAACATGTTTTTCTTATGATTATTTACTTTGAGGATATAATTCATAACTCTAGTCTATGCTTGTGTCAGTGGCTTTTAAAATTCCTGCATGATGAACGAGAACCTAGTTTTCTAACTAGCTGTAAACCAAAAAATAAAATGTGCAATCATTTTCATGAATGGTTTCCATTTGTGACAAGTTTGGAACTCACCACCGCAGCGCTTCCTACTGGTTGTCTCTGGGAATTAGCTCAGTCCAGCCCTCTGGAGCGCTTTCTGTCAGACGGTGATCCACTACCGCTGGGCTGCCGTGTCCCTCCTGAAGCCCGGTGCCCCTTTAACTGGGTGCTGCCCTCTGGCAGTACCATCACAGTTCTGGACCTTCCTCTCCCAGGGGAACCCCTACCCACTATCCCTACTTCGCCTTAGTATAAGCAGACTCCAGTATAAGCCACTCATCAGAGGCAAAGGGGTTTGGATCTGCTGCCTCTGTCTCCCCATGGGCTGCCCCTGCAACCCAGTACCTAATAGACCTTACCAGGCCTTCAGCCTGGGGCCTTCCTACGCCGGAGCTCCCCAGCTCCCTTGGCCTTTCCCCAGCCCTACTCCACTCAGGTACTCTATTCAGGTCCCTGCAGCCAGGTCTCTCCCTCTCAGAATCTAGAGGGAGTCTTGGGGCTGGTCTACGCTACGGGGGGAAATTGATCTAAGATACGCAACTTCAGCTACATGAATAATGTAGCTGAAGTGGAAGTATCTTAGATCGAATTACCTACCATCTTCACGGCACGGGATCGATGTCCGCGGCTCCCCATGTCGACTCTGCTACCGCCGTTCGGGTTGCTGGAGTTCCGGGATCAATAGGCGCTCGTTCAGGGATCGATATATCGCGTCTAGATGAGACGCAATATATCAATCCCCGAGAAATTGATTGCTACCCGCCAATACGGCGGGTAGTGAAGACGTAGCCTTGGTCTTCTGGCTCACAGCATTTTTATATAGGCCAGCTGTGGCCTGATTGGGACTTGGCTCAGCTGCAGCCACTTCCCCAATCAGCCCAGCTTTTTCCCTGCCACAGCCCTCTCCTAGGGCTGTTTTAAGCCCTTCCAGGCAGGAGCAGGGGACCACCCCACTATACTATTATCCATCAAAATTTCATTTTGGACTAATCTTTCCCACTAGCTCTAACCTAGACATATTGCACTGGTGAAAGTAAGTAAATGCATGATTCAGAACTCATCCTGTTTACCCACTTGGATACTGCACTTGCTTAGTTTCCATCTTGTTTTTCTAGCCTTCTTTACTTTATATAGTAAATCCCACAACTTTAATAAAAAAAATGTATCTTATGTTTCTCTTGGACTAACAGAGCCCATGAAGCACACCACAGAGATAACACGAACACAAGATAAGGCATTCTCAATCAAGATGATTAGACTGTGGAACAAACTTCCAGAAGAAGTTAGTTAGCCATTGTGCTGGTTTATTTAGTCTATGTTCTGAAGTGTTCCAAAGAAAAGAACCTTAAACTGAACAGGAATAAATCCCAGATCAAGATGAATGAAATTAGTTATGTAGGACACATTCAGTGACAAAGAAAAGTGGAGAAAATTATACATATGGAAAAGAGATCTTAGAGATTCATTGGCAAATTCATTCCTAGTTAGTCACAATTAAGTCCTTCACTCAGACTGCCTCTGCAGGAAAATACAGAATGACAGGGACTATTGGCAAAATAAGAGCTTCAGTATTTGTATTTAAAGAGCTGCCACAAAAGAACCAGTGCTGAAATATTTTGAGATTAACAAAGTCCAAAATCTTATGTGATGCAAACTCACAGAACCTGGTATTGGGCTCCCACAAGATAATCACATTTTGTAGCATAAGCTTCCAAAGCAGTCACTAAAACATAACTGAACTGTGCTGAGATTCAAAGAGAATTGATCATAGCTAGTTTTGTTTGCAAACGATTTCATTTGCAAATATGGTCAGAAATCTGTTGAAGCAGAAACAGACCATAAGCCATTGGCCACCATGTTACAGAAACCACTGAGCATTGCACACTCAGACTTCAGAAAATAATCAAGTTTCAAGAGTACTCAATAAACGTAACACACATGCCTGGTAATTTCTTAGAATTAATATGTTTTCAAAAACAAGGAGTCCGGTGGCACCTTAAAGACTAAAAGATTTATTTGGGCATAAGCTTTTGTGGGTAAAAAACTTCACTTCTTCAGACGCATTTTCAAGAGAGTCTATATAAAAAAAACTAAAGCAAAAACATGTAGGAAAAATAAGCTGAAGTAAATAGGATTATTTACACATTTACAGAGTATTACACATTTCCAAAGCAAACGCTGGTATATTCAGAATGTGAAAATACAAAATGACCCAATGTTACAAGAGCTATATAGAGAGAATTACTCTAGGTGGATGACTAACAGATAAAGCACAGGTGGCAATAAGCATAGAAACTTAAGACAGGAGAGATGAAATTGCTGAATAGGGTAAGAGATTTGTAGAAAGGGTATTGATCCCATCATAATGGCACAGCATGTTAAACATACTACACACTGTCCTTCCTGTATTGAGATGTGTAAAAAAAAAAAAAAGCCTGAAGCGTCCTCTTCTCACTAGACATGAAAAATGCCAACAAAGACAAGGTATCCATATGCTGCCATATAACAAGATAATGTATAACAACTAGTTGGGTAAGTGCTCAGTAATGAGGGATAAATCTCATCCCTCTCTGCTATTATATGATTTGGAGGAAGCCCTGTAATGGGATCCTCAAAGATTTCCTCCCCCACAAAGCCTTCTTTAATTGTCTTACCATGAGAGGAGAGAATCTAGTCTCCACTTAGGTCCCATCCACTTCCCACAGAACCAATGGGAAAGTCTTTCCCCACATACAGAAAGCAGTAATTTTAATATTGTTTAATAATAATTCTAAAGAAAGTAAAATATCTAGGACTGAAATGGTGGACTTTTATGAAGGTCTGTACAAGTTAAGACAAGAGCTCTGTATTTACATATTCTTGCCTCCTCTTATCACCTTACTTATTTCTGTTGCTGTGATAAAGCAACTGTGGCTGCTACTGTCCACATAGACAGTCCCTACTCTAAACTGTCATGATCTAAGAAATGGGATTTTGATACTAGTGAGGCATTTTTATTAATTATCTTGAGTATCTATTATGTACCTTTTTAAAAGCATCTTGGAATTTGAGTTTATCAGACAATTGTAGTCTTCTCTATCTGATTTAACTTGCACATATCTATCACTTATCATCATTTTGTAACATTCAGTCATTCTTCATCATTCCTCTATACAGTATGTTCACATATCATCATCACAACAGGTTCAATTTACTTAGCATTTTTTTCACTTTTTATGCTTCAATGTTGATTTTCTATTCCATTTTATCAACAAATCTTATCCTTTTTCTATACAACTCTCATCTGAGTGAGTGATTCTAAGAATTCATCATTTTTTCCTATGTGCTATTCATTGATTGGATGGTAAATGTGATCATCTTACATTCAAACTGTTCATTTAATCTTTTTCTTGTTTCATACTATCAATGGATTTTCTGTGTTTTCATTTCACTCAAAGATCTCCCAACTCAAAGTTGGAGATGTTTGCGCATTTTAAATACCTCGGAGAAAGAGTTAATTCGGTTCACTGGGTACCTGTAGCTTTAAGGGCGATACATTGTACATTTTGTATTGGCTACATCAGTGGATTCAACACAGAATTACTTTCGCATTTTTTCACTGTTTTATGACATTGTTGGGGTTGATTTATTTCATTTTAAGCCAAATATTTGGCTATAACTCTCCAGCTGGCTGGGGCTAGTGATCAATGCTGCTAATATTGGAATATCATTTGAATTTTATACTCCGTTTAATCAATCTGTTGATTTAATTTTCTTGTGTAATATATTCAATAAATTGTGAAGTTACCACCTCAGACTTCTTTGCTTTTGAAATACAAATTTATTTATGTGTATATACGTGAAATATATATACGAGAGAGAGAAAAGATTCAGAGAGTCTCTCCTTGAATCTCTTTTACAAGATACCAATGTATTTATCCCAAAAGATAGCAGATTAAGTGGACCAATTAAAGTCAACCTCCTGATGTATAGGCCTATAAGTCAATATGGTGGTATCCAGTATCAGCAGCTTCACATTCCCTGCATCTGTTCACTAGTTTGTTCTGCACACTATCAATATACTACAAATCTGATTTGGTGCTTTGTGTGCTGTAATTAAATCATTTTGAGGGCTTTGAAAGCTGGCTCATCCATTTCAAAACCCATCAAGGACAAACAAATCAGAGTAACGAAGGTGAAGTAGTGATGGCAAAAATTTTACTTTTCTTTGAGCAGTATATTGTCACATTAATTGATGAGATTAATATATAGAGACCAGCAATAAATAATTCAAGTTCAAATCTTGCTTATAACTAGGATTCTACATTTCAGGTGCTGGTGTACTAACATTTCAATGACACTTTTTATTCTTTTAAGAGTTCAATGTCTTCAAGAAGTGCACTCATTTCTTCAAAGTAAAAGTTGGGTGGTTTTTTTTTCAAACACTGTTTAAAAGTTAGCTATCAGTGTGAGGGGTGCTTAAATCCATGGAATTCCTCCCATATCCCCGTTTATTCCAATGATTTAGCATTGTAATCCTCCACTGTCATTCATCCACACTGTTTGCCTTTTTGGACGGTATTTTAGAAAAAGGTCAGCAGTCAAATCGCCATCAATAAATACCAAATATGAAAGTGCTCAGTATTGGAGCTGTCCAACTTGAAGTCACATTACTAAACCAAATAGCATGTTGGGTTTGTTTTAAAAAACTACCTGAGGTGGGACTTAACAAGAGTATGTTACAGAAACGTGTATGAAAAAAAATTGAAGAAAGAGTAATGCTAAGTTCTGCCATCTAGTGCACACACATATTGACTTAACTGGGAGATACAAATTCAAATGAAAACAAAAATTGGTTCTGAGCAGCATATTTCATAAGATCATTAGGACACAAAAACATTGCTCTCATCATTTCCCCCAACTTCCCTGACTCCCATTTGCCTCCCTTCAATCTATGCAAAAGGTCACAACTCAATAAGTTTCCCTTTCTGTGACTATACCTATACCACTACCTATTTGTGGCCTAAGAGGCATGATCTAGTCTTTAGATTGCTGTCCTTATGATCTTACAATCACCACTTTTCATTTTGATAAGGCATCATTTGAAGTTACGGCTCTATATAGTAGTTAAATATATTTTTCTATTACATGCAGATCATTGCCAAAAAATAAATTGAATTTTATTTAAAAGAAAGTATTTTGGGGAAAATTCTGGAAGCAATGCATTTTTATAATCCTTTCTTTTTGTCAGGAGAACTGTAATGGTAGATGGGTCATTTGTTTAAGAGAAAAGTGTGATCTCTACTGATTAAAATGTGTTTTAAGGATTATTATAACTGTCATGGGGTGCACCACTCACCGCTGGGCTGGTGCCTCCTCCTGATCACTTTGGGGATTAGCGCAAAGCCAACACTCCCACACACACACACACACACACACACTCCTGTCTATGGTTTTGCACACCACCACTCTGACTCTCCCTCCAGTCTGAGGCCCCTCTCTCAGCCTCATGAATTGCCACATCCTCCAGCTAAGTTGCTCTATTTCCCCCTTCCAGGGGGGAGAGGTAATCATTGTCCAATAGTCTGGCCACTTGACCAGTGGCTAATGGAGTGGTGGGGACCCAGGCTCACTCACTACTCTGGGTCCCAACCCAGGGACCCTACAGATAGCAGCCTCTTGCTGCAACTCTTTACCTTCTCCTAATGCTGCTACACCGCCCTAGGCCACTTCCCCATGGCCCCAACATTTTCTTCAGCCTTACCTCAAGATATTCAGCTACCCAGTCTCAGCAGCCAGCCAGGATCTCCCTCTTGCTCTGCTAGTCCATGCCAGGAATTGCTCTGTCCAAGGTGCCACAGGTCTCAGCTTGTTAAAGACACAGTCCTCACATCTTGAACTCCCAGCAGCAACTGACCCTTCTCTGCACTGCAGCTCCTCTTATATGGGCCTGCTGGGCCTGGATTGACTGGTCCCTGCAGCCCTTCTCTAATTGGCTGCAGTCCATGCATTCCTTCCTGGGGACAGGATATGGAAGGACCCTGGCTCCCCTTAGCCCTTTCCACTCCTGTGTGGGGTGGACAATCCATCATAATAATCAAGATCAGATTTCTTAAGAAGGTTTAACATTCAGAGCTTTGAAAATAAGTACCACAGTTCCATTGCACTGTGCGCAATGTTTAGGTCCCAATCCTGCAATGATTAGTGCACATTCTTCAGTTTACACACTGAGTAATCCCACTGAACTCAGACTTCTCATGCACAGTGTGTGTGTATATAATGTTAATCATCTGCAAATGTGTTTGTAGAATCAGGGTTTTTAGTTATATTATCTTAATTTCAAATCAAAGAAATTAAAATACAGTTATTCTAACAGATATCTAATGTTACTTGAAATATATGAGCACTGAATTAGAGTATGATGGGAAATACTGTATTGTAGTGTTAATGCAGCAGTATATTCCCATGTTGCAGTGTATATAACTAATACATGGAGTGGTATAAAAATTATCCTGTAATTAATTTGGTATTTCAGCATGAGTTCATTGCTCACAAACACAGATATTTAAAATGTCTTATGCTGGTCATCTTGAATGAGGACCACGTCATTATATATTCTGTGTAAGGCACATATTTAATAGAAAAGCTATTTTTAGAAACCTTAAGAAAGTATTTTTTTTTAAGAACACTGTGCCTGTAAAGTGACTCAGACTTGGTATCATGAGTTCACCTGTAAAATCTAAGCAACAGAAAAAAAATGTAATTAATATCTTTTAAAAACCACTAAAATTTACCTAAAGTAGCTCTTCTATACATAAAAGTGTAGACCTACAGAGATTAGAAGCAAGTAGTGTCATTAAAAAGCATTCAAATGGTATCTATCACCAAGAAGAACAAGAAGCAATGGGCTTAAACTACAGCAAGGGAGATTTAGGTTGGACATTAGGAAAAAGTTCCTAACTGTCAGGGTAGTTAAACACTGGAATAGATTGCCTACGGAAGTTGTGGAATCTCCATCTCTGGAGATATTTAAGAGTAGGTTAGATAAATGTCTATTAGGGATTGTCTAGACAGTATTTGGTCCTGCCATGAGGGCAGGGGACTGGACTCGATGACCTCTCGAGGTCCCTTCCAGTCCTAGAGTCTATGAATCTATGAATCCAATGGTTCAAAAAGATCAAACTCTAAATCCAAGATGGATTAATGGGCAGAGTTCAGGTGAGATGTTAATGGATCATAATAAACACCAGTTATCATGTAGCTCTGCATTTATTACTTGCCTATAACTACCATGAGTATTTTACGTATTTGAATTGTATTTAAATTACCTATCTTGATATAATAAATCAAAACTTCCATACTAAAGAGTTAGTGCAAAATGTGAGCAAACTATTCCAAAACAATAAGAATGTACATGACACACTGAATTATCATTTACAAATGTCATACTTTAATGCCTTGGTCACAAACCGGTTAATCATGATCTCTGGTGGCAGCATCATGTGGCTGCCTCTAAGGCAGACTCCCTGCCTACCCCGGCCCCACACTGCTCCCAGAAGCAGCCACTGCAGCCCTGCGGGCAGGGGTCTCCCTCCGCGCACTGCTCCTGCCTGCAAGCACTGCCTCCATTGGCTGGGAGAACTGCCAAGGTGATGCTTGCAGAGGGGCAGCATGCGGCACCACATGACCCACCCCACCCCACCCCACCTCACGGGCCACGTTGGCCCCTTCTGGGAGCAGTGTGGGGCCAGGGTAGGTAGGGAGCCTGCCTTAGCCTCTCTGCACCCGCTGCCAACCGGGAGCCACCAGAGCTAAGTGCTGCCTGGCAGGACGCTGCACCCCAACCCTCCATCCCTGAGCCCCTCCCGGAGCCAGCATCCCATACCCCTTCCTGCACCCTAAAGCCCCTCCTGCATCCCAAGCCCCACCCTGACCCCCCCTCCCAGAGTCAGCACCCTGTTCCCCTCTCCTGCACCCCAACACTCTGCCCCAGCCTGGACCTCCCTCCTGCACCCAACCCCTCTGCCCCCTCTCACACTGCAAACTCCTTGGCCCCAGCCCAGAGCCCACACTCTCTCATGAACCCCAACCCCCTGCCCAGCCTGGTGAAAGTGAGTGAGGGTGGGGGGAGAGCAAGCGATGGAGTGGGGGGGGTGGAGTGAGAGGGACAAGTTAGATCCTGGGTTGCCCTTAGATGCAAAAAGTGATCTTGGGCATAAAAAGGTTGGAGACCACTGCTTTAATATATCAAACTTTTGTTCATAAGTAATACATGTAGGAGAATCACTGCAAATTTAATTGGAATATAATTCTTCAGCTATTGGCCACTAATTCGTATTGTTTTATCATTTCATTGTTACTATAATATGATGTAAGCCAAACTCAGAATGTGTTTATTATTAAAAAATGCAGCACTGGCACCAGTCACCTTTTTAAAGTCTCCAGTAGGGTGAAAATGGTGGTGTCTTACACAGCAAAATCATAAATAGCTTCTGAAGAGTTATCACTGTAAAAGAAAATATAGTCAAAAAATTCTGCAATGAATGGGTAGAACCAAATGTTTAATGTATTGACTAGATAAATTACATTGGTTTGTCAGTACTTTTCTCAGGAACAGTTGGGTACCAAGCCACGTAAGCCTTAGTGATGCAAGGATGTCAGATCCTCATTCGTGGTGTTCCGACTGGATTCTCTTTGAACATATGCCCTTTCAAGTGAAATTAATCAATCTCTTTATCACTCGCGCAGCATCTGGAGCCATAATCATTACCCAACTGCTGAGAAAGAAATGAAACCACTAATCGCACAGGGAGTAGGGCTTAGTGTTCTGAACAGGAAAGTTTTTATTAAGTTCTAATTTGAAAAGTGATTTTTTATGGCTAGCCTTCCAGGACACACCACACAAAAGGAGGCTGTGCTTCAGCAAGTGTCTACTACTTATATCCCCCAGCATATAGAACCAATATATTTAGAACTACAGTAATTAGATTTTTATCATGCTTTTCTAAATTTAATACCATAATTCTAAAATCACTGGAATACTAAAGTATGACACTTTCATGATGCATTTCACTATGAAACCTCAAGGTCTCTGAATGAAGGAATAGCCACACACACAAAATCTACATCAGGAAAAACTGGCAGACAGTGGATTAAATACCATGTCATGGACATTAAGGACCATACATCGCCTCTAGTCTAGATAAAAGTACATCACTCCCATTGTTCTCAGTGGGAACTCTCTATGCGAACTAAAACATTAAGAAGAAACTTTGGATACCAACCAGCTACTGGAATAAATTTAAAATACACAGTACAACCACCACAACCAGCAAAATATTAGACTGCCACACAATCTGCTTTACACATTCAGTCTCAAAGTGAAATCAATAGCAACACTTCCAGTAGCAACACTGCCAATAACTTCCATTTCAAAAGGAACGAGATTGAGCTGCAAATTTATTCAAAATCTAGAGAAATTCTAAAATCAGTGGAAAGGTCCACTTAAGAACCACTGGACCCTAAAAACCATCATAATCCATGTTATGTGAGTACAGATAATATTCAAGCATATTTTTAGTGTTTTGCAATTAGAGGGAGAGTGTCCTCACACTAATTTTCTGTTCTAAATAGACATCAGTTGTATGGATACACCATTACCCCCAATATATTGAATTAGTTCAGTAAAATTGTTGAGTAAAACCCTTGCTGAAGCTAACTTGAGATGTGCATTATTACAAAAATACTATGTAGTACTGAAGTGCAGCAGAGTAATTAAGCCTAGCACTCCACTGAAATGTGACTATCCATTTTTAATGTTGTGCTCTTACCTAGCAACAGAAATCTTTTCAACAGCTGCATTCAATTAAAAAAATATTAACCCCAAGGAAAAAGTATAAAAACATCCCCATCTGTTTTTCTTATCGCTCATTGTGCTTCTTTTGTGAGTGAAATATGCACAACAATGAAATCCAACAAAGTTGAATGAAAAGTACTACAATTCCAATAATAAGCTCCCTTTAAAAAAAAACCTGAACAATTTAAAAGAAACCACATTTGCAGATTTTCCTGTGTGACCCACAGTTCTGTTCCCATAGTAACTATAAAGAAAAGAAAAGGATAAGATGGCTAACTCATACTTTTCCCTACACTAACAACAACAAAAAAGCAGCCCTATTTTCAAAACCTACTATTGTAAGGGAGGAAAGTGGGACATTAAAAGATTAGTGTAAGAATCTCCTATGTAATCTACTTTAAAACACCACCTGTTGTGCACTTAAAGTTTGCTAGAGAAACATATTGAAAGGTATATAGACTTTGGGTAAAAACTATTGAAATAGTTTCACAAGCACAGGAATACCAATATTAACAGATATATGCAATAAAGTTTTATTTCTGCAACTAGTCTAGCAAGTACGGTCCTTACTCTAGCAGCTGTAGCAGTGGATTCAGAAGTCCATTTCCTCCTGTATTACTAGTATTTTGTACATTATCTTCAGGTATACAAGACGAAAATCTTTTAGAACATTTCTACTCTCCCCCCTCCCTCCGCACTTCCTTAGTGGATCTTTTTTCTGTGCCTGGTACCCCAATACTTTCATGACTGTTGGGCAACCTCTTTTGGAGGACAGTACAGCATCTAACAAGTTTTGGTTTTGTTTGTTTCTGTCAGCAATGCTGTCTCCACAACCACAGAGGGCTCCTTGGCAGGACATCCAGTACAGTTCTGCTGCATGAGGGGAAAGCGTGAAGGGGGTGTATGCTTCCAATGTGGCATGGGACCCAGCTGGGCTATTGTGACCAGAAAGGCAGCACTTAGAGGGTAAATGGAGGCAAGGCTAGTAGAAAGCATAGGTAGGGCAGAGGATTTGTCACTTTGCAGATCCTCTGGTCCTCCTACCTACAGGAGAGATACAGCACATCCACTCATTTATGGAATGTTTTGGTAACTATATATCTATCTGTACAAGCTGTAACTTATTCATAGCACTCAAAACCACACCAGACACTTCAGATGTACCATAACAAGATCTGGTCCCTGCCACAAAGAACTTCCAATCTAAGTTTATACAGGAAGCAACAGAAATAGTAACAGATATATGATAAGAGGACAGGTATGAGACAGGGAGCCCAAGGGTTACAAATGTAATGGAAGCTCCTTGATTATTCCAAGAGTAATTAAAAAAAAGTTTGTTAATAAGCTGTATATTTGTGGGGTTAGGAGGGTGTTAGAAGAGCTGAATTGATAAGGGTCAGGGTGATAGAAGGGTTGGTGGATGGAGTAAAGGTTAGCAGCCCAGCGAGTGAAGTGGAGTAGTGAAACAGAGAGAGGGTGCAAGAAAGGGGCAGGAGCCACAGGGTTTAAGACCAATTAGCAGCATGAGAGAAGGTACAATCCTGTCCATTATGAAAATATCTATGATATTACCTTGAAATCTCCTTGAAGATAGTTGACTATGATATGCGGGAAGAGGGGAGGAGGAGAAGGAGGAAGATAAAATTAGGAAGCAGGGGAAAAGAGATGGATGTGAACAGTGTTAGAGAGAGAGAGAGGGAAAGTAATAGGTATGCCATCTGGAGATCGGGGAAGTGGGGAGGAGACAGGAAGAGACAAGAAGTAATAGAAAAGGATAAAAACGTGATACAAAGATGAAAGTGAAGAGAGAAGAGAAAGGAAAGTGGAAGAAAAAAGGAAGCAAGAAACCCTGCACAACTCTGAGGTCAGAACTGATATTGTTTACCTCTTGCCTCCACCCCTCTGAAACTCCACAACCACCACTACGATTGGGCATCTTATTTATTTCCCTATTGGAGCCTTAAATCCAACCCGGAATCTGCTAACTGACTTATATGATGACTAAGTACATTCTTCCTCTGCCAATACAATCTAGTTTTCAACCCAATGCAAGCTACAGAAAAAAATGAAGGCATTGATTCTTTTTTTTTTTTAATAATAATCCCCAAATCCTTTTTCTGATTAGTGTGCTGGATGATTGTTCCAGTCAGCATATGTTCCCCATATTAGTTCCTTATTCCCAGACTAATTTTTTTTCTATTTGTTTATTTAGCACTCAACAGCATCAGTCATCTGCTGGTCCTAACATATCAGACTTTATCTAGTGAAGGTGTATTTAAACTATATTAAAAAGTCAACAGAATGTTTTATTTCCATTTTTAATCAGTTTTCCAACTGGCTTTTTAGCTAATTGCAAAATGAGGGGGGGAAGGAGGAAAATCAAATTTTCATTTGTTTAATCAACATTTTGTTGCCATTGAAATTTTGAAAACAACTCTCCTTACAAGCCGAGACTTCTTTCCTGAGAAGATTTACACAATAATGCTGACTGACACACAAATAGTCCCATTGACTTGGAAAGATTCTTACAAAAACCATAAGAGAGGTGTGGTTTCTTGTGTTCTCATTAGGTGTGTTTGCTGATTATTTAATACAAATGTATAAACATAGCTCAAAGACAGCTGAACTACTTTTGGTCAAACCTTCCTTAGGTTTCTGACTGACAGAAAAGCATAGAAACTTTCAATCCTAAAGAAATATGGTGAAGATTATGAGTGGCTGAAAAATGGGATCCAAGGCTTAATTTCACCCTTAAATAGTGATAACTGACACCATTACAACATACTGTTCAACATAACCTACTGAATTCAAATGGCAAATAAGAAACAATGCTCTGTTTTATTCCAGTATGTATTTGGATTGTAGCATTAAAGTGGTACTCTTGTTAAAAAAATTAAAAAGGGTTGGGGGTTAGAAAAGTAGGAGACCAGCATGAATTCAGGAGCTGCTTCAAGAATACAGTGGTCAAAAGCAGAAATTGCTAAGCAGCACACTGACTTAGTTGAATCTCAAGTGCCGTGAAACCCCCACAATAGGCACTATATAAAGGTAATTTTAAAATATTTATTTCCCTCATGTGGTGAACCCTGATAATCTTAGATGGATTTTCATTCTCATCTTGTGAAAGACTATTACTTGTATCTCAATAATCCCTAAGAAGATAAGTGGTTCTCTAATTTTCATAAGGAATGAACCCCTTATCAGTAGGTTTGAGATTCAGTCTTTCAAAGATAAAGATTCAGACCCCTTTTAACATTTGGTGCATTTAGATGAAAAAGTGTCTTTTAACAAATAGGTCAAAAGGACTTTCAAACTAGCACCTGATCTTCCTGAAATTAAGACACTGGGAAATGAGGCAGAATCATTTGAAAATTAAACAAAAGAGGTTCTTTTTGCTCTTGCCCATAACTGCATCACCCATGTTCTCTAATAGTTCAAAGGCTCCTCTTTCATTAGAAGATCATTACCTATAAGGTGGATATCATAACTTTTCCATTATAGTTTATTCCTGAAGGGCTAATGAGGTTAGCAGTGTGTGTGTGTGTGTGTATGTGTGTGTGTGTTCCTCTCAGGTGTTTATAACAACACTAAAATAAAGGAAGATTTTTGGTCACCTTTGGCAATCAAATTTGGGTCTCACGAACCCTGGCTTCCTGCAACCTACAAAGACTTGCAAATTAATAGTATATTCTTCAGAATTAAATCTGTTTTCTGTGATTACCTACAACGCAAGTTATTCTTCCAGCATGATGGCTGACTCTTAAAGCTCCTCCATTCAGAAAAGTGAGTATTTCTCTCTTTAACTGAATCTCCATTATTTCCAGATGAGGAACACAATGGGCCTAACAGTCTATGGTCTACATTTGTTAGAATTGCATTACCTGGCACATCCCTCAAGTTTTTGTCAGACCACTCTCTCTCCCAGAATGTTAATATAGTTGGTTTTCTTCCTTTGTCAATATTTTTATTTTTATTGTGTCACTGAAGTGGGTTTCCCAGCCAAAGAGTTTTGGCTCAGTGATGATAGTCTTTGACTTTAAGTGTTGAAGAATTCTCCAACTATATTGGTCTCTTTCAGCTGCCCTCTTCATGTTAGTGCACTAATTTCAGCTGCCAGATATTTTTGTCCTGGTCTTCTAGCAAATAGACTCCCTGGGTGATAGCCTGATCTATTGAACTCAATGGCAAAACTCCCATTGGCTTCACCCCTTGATTCTAGAGAAATAAGAAGAACTGAGCAAATTGTCACTAGGCCAAAGGGATGGTCTTAACAAAAGGGGATTAGGACTAGTAGGTGTAATCTGTTTTGTACAAAAGATTTTGAATCCTGGATTAAATCTGACACAAAACCCTTCCTTGATTTTAGGTAGCTCTCTTTACATTTAGACTAGAGAGAGAAAACATTCCCAAGTGCACTGAACATTTAACCAGAAAGAGAGAACTCATTCCTAAAATCACTATTGGTTCTATGTTGTAAAAAGATACAACTTCTTCCATTTGTCATCTGAAAAGGGTGTCTTTGCTATCCCTTCCCCCTATTTCCACAAACACCTTTGGTAGACTCAGATTACATGTTACAAATTTGAGGATTAAATGTGGAGTCAAAGGCACCACTAGTGACATTTCTTGATGGCCATAAAATTGCACCCTGAAGTTCCAGGAACACATGGCAAACCCCAGGAAATACAGAGGAGTATTGTGAACTAGCATTGATCCCTGAATTTTGTCAGCCATTTTAAACCCATAATTGGCTATTCTCATTACTTGTTAAAAATAGGGAAATATTTGTAGTGATTTACATTTTTAGACCAAGATCTTCATTTCACAGTCTCAAATACCAAGTAAAAACTGCACTATAGATTCATAAGGGTATGAATATTTAAACTTAATAAAATGTTTCATTTGTCACTGTTAAAACAACAGCCATATTTGCATTAAAGGAAGTATACATACACTTTAGGACTGTTCAAAAGATGAAGAAAGTTAACATGATGAAATATGGAAATCACTAATTGGATATCACAATGAACACTATTAATTTACAAGCATTTAAAGGCAATAAGATTTTTGCTTTGTTAGCAATTGAGAAGCTTTAGAAAATTATTCAGCCATTAAAATTTGCAGAGTAATTTAATTGGTATAATTATTGCTTTTATGTGTAGGCTTGTGGTCACATTACAAGTATGGTGACAAGCGGCATCCTGAAACTAACAGATATCCTCAGTGCAATGCTATATTAATGTATCCTCTCTCGAAATCCACAGCTTAAAAATTTCTATTCTGAATAAGAAAGGCCAGCAACTTATATTAAATTTAAGTGTGGAAGTCTTGACTAGCTAAGAGAAGAGAATTGTATAATCCCCATGAAAGTCATAATTCAGGTTCCTAGATTTTAGGAATATGGGGCCAAATTTAGTTGCAATTATATTATTTGAATGGAAATGCACTCACTTACACTAGGGCTTAATTTGGCCCACAAAGCCCAGTTTTACAATGCGTGGACTTTCATAAGACACTCAACCTAGCACCTAGCCAAGGAATCCCCTGTTTTATCCACTTTAGTGTTTATTTCATGAAGGTTTTTGACTTCCTATAAGGAGCTCACGTGTGTCCCCATGACTTTATATGGTACAAAATTCTCTTTAGAAAAACAATTTTACCCTAAAGGTGATTTTTTTTAAAGAAAATGGTCAAAATGATCAAAATTACAAACCATGAGAGTTAAATCCAAGTTATTAAAATCTCTTTTAGTGTAAGAATATTGCATTAATTTACTAAGTAGACTGCAGTTGATATGCACATACACACAAATAGATGCATATTATTCAAGTGTATACGTAACATTGTCTGAGGGTTGTATTATTGTCTACTTGCACAAAACCAAGCACCCTTGCCCCACCCATCCTCCAAGGCCTCACTCCCGTCCCACTCATTCTCCAAGGCCCCACCCCCACTCCATCCCCTCCTTCCTCTGTTGCTCACTCTCCCCACCCTCACTCACTCACTCATTTTCACTGGACTGGCTCAGGGGGTTGGGGTGTGGAAGGTGGTGAGGGCTCTGGATGGGGATGTGGGCTCCCAGGTGGGGCTGGAAATGAGGAGTTCGGGTGTGGGAGGGGGATCCGGGCTGAGGCAGTGGGTTGGGATGCGAGAGGGGGTGAGGGTTACGGCTGGGGGTGCAGACTCTGGGGTGGGGCTGGGGATGAGGGGTTTGGGGTATAGGAGGGAACTGCGGAGCTGGCGTTTGGGGTGGAGGCAGCATGAGGAGCCCCCAGGTGCCCCTAGGCATAGGAGCCAGAGGAGGGACATGCCACTGCTTCCGGGAGCCATGCAGAGCCATGGCAGGCAGGGAGCCTGCCTTCACCCCACTGCGCCTCCAACCAGACTTTTAACAGCCCAGTCAGCAATGCTGACCAGAGTCGCCAGGGTCCCTTTTCGACCAGGCGTTCCCATCGAAAACTGGACACTTGGCAACCCTAGCTGCATATGGGTGTCCACACTCCACAACCACACTCCACAAGGTCAAGTACAGATGCTCCCTGACTTATGCAAGCGTTCTGTTCTGGAACACCTCGCGTAAGTCAAATTCTATGCAAGTCGGGAAAGTATACCCGACAATTACACAAAAAACAAACAAACCAGGAAGTGTCTGTAAGCTAAAGCAACATTGTAGTTAAAATTTAGGATTTACAACAGTAAATAAATTCAAAGTTATGAGTCCACAGATACCTAAACTAGGCCATACTATATAAGTAGAAAGGGGTCATAACAGTTTGGGAACCATAGACCAATGATGTAACTCCAGCGAAATTATTCCAGTCCCAAGTCTTACAACTTTAGCAACATTGCATGAAGGCAGGTTCTCTCCCTTCCCTACCCTTGCCAAATATTTCCTTTGGGGGGGGGAGGAGAATGTGATTCATTGTACCTGTACATAAATGCATGTAAAGCTAAATATACCCATTAGAGATGCACACCAAGGGCAGCCATGTGCACTCTCATGAGGGCAGAATGTGCGCGTGTTTATTCTTATTCCCTTTTTCTTTTTCAACCTTATTGCATTTAATTTTAATGTCCAATGCTTTAAAACCATATCTTTTGAAAGGTTCTCAGCATAAAAAAAAATAGGGTCCGAAAATGTAATCAGTGAAAACACTAGGGTATTTTTCCATACTCTGTTTTGTTTTTTAATTTAAACACCAGTTGGATTACTAGAAGACATTTCAGCCTATGGGGCAGGGTTTATTTTCCCCACAGAATTTTAAAAGCCTGAAAATGGAGGCTTATAACTTAAGTGCTTCTTTCTTAGCCATAAACACCACAGAGCATCACAATAGAGATCTTGCAGTATTGTTACTGCAACACTGCAGCCTAGGATTGAGTGTATCAAACCTAACCCATGGATCTTAAATATTTGACTGCTAAAAAATATTTTTTTTAAAACTTCTGCTTTGGAAAGGATATATTTATCAATCGCTGAGGCACATGCACCTTGACAAGAACAGTTCTGTTGTTTTCATTGGAGTTTCATGACAAAAGTGCATGTTCATGAAAACCACTGAACCATCCTTCTGCTAGTTCTATAACATATTTTCTAAGGTCCTCAAGGGTTTAATAATTCTTTGTCAATTGGAATCAAGTGAAGCTGACATTTTAAGAACGTTTTATGTACACCACTAAAGACTTACAGTACAAAGCATTTCAGAACTGGACAGAAATAAAGTAAAAACTTGAAGGACTTTTGTTCTTATGTATCCCACCTTCCAAAATACAGTGGAGATGTCAGTTAGGTCAGCAGGCTTAGTTCTCAGGCTCTGCTGTTTCTCTGTCTCTTTTGGTTCAGTATATCCAGGATCACCAAAAATTGGGTTCAGCTGGGTCGACTTCCTTATTGGTAACCTCCTAGTCCTACACATCCTGGGGCTAGGTATAGGGGAATGTGAGGCAAGTAGGGGGACCTGGGACCTTTACTCCACTATCCCACATCCTGCTTACCTTCCCCAGGCCACTTCAGACCATACCCAATGCCTCAGACTTATAGACTTGAAGGCCAGAAAGGACCATTGTGATTAACTACTCTGTCCTCCTACACATTGCAAGCTACAGAACCTCACCCATCTACTCCTCCATAACCACTGGCTGAGTTAGTAAAATACCCAAATCATGATTTAAAGACTTCTAATTACAGAGAACCCATCATTTACTTTAGTTCAAACCAGCAAGTGCCCCATGGCTCCACATGCAAAAGTTGAGAAAGTGTCTCTGCCAGTCTGACCTGGGGAAAGATTTCTTCCCAACAAAATATGTAAATCAGTGAGATCCTGAGCATGTCAGCAAGACCTGCCAGACAGACATCTGGGAAAGAATTCACAGCAGTAACTCAGAGCCTTCCCCATCTAGTGTCCCATCTCTGGCCACTGGAGAGATTTGCTAATAGCAGTCACAGATGGGCCGCATTCCGTTGTAGGCACTCATGTCATACCATCCCCTCCATAAACTTACCAAGCTTAGTCTTGAAACCAGTTAGGTTTTTTACCCCCGCTGCTCTCCTTGGAAGGCTGTTCCAGAACATCACTCTTCTGATGGTTAGAAACCTTCATCTAATTTCAAGCCTAAACTTGTTGATGCCCAGTTTATATCCATTTGTTCTTATGCAACATTAGCCCTTAACTTTAATAACTCCTCTCTCTCCTTTTGTGTTTATCCATCTGATATATGTATACAGAGCAATCATGTTTCCCCTCAGCCTTCATTTGGATAGTGAAAAGAAGCCAAGCTCCTTGAGTGTCCTCTCGTAAGGTAGGTTCTCCATTTCTCTGATCATCCTTGTAGCCCTTCTCTGCACCAGTTTCTGTTTGAATTCATCTTTCTTAAATATGGGAGACCAGGCTGTACACAATATCCCAGATGAGGTTTCACCAGTGTCTTGTATAATGCCTGGGGATGCAGCCTTCAGATTGTTTCTTGCAACTTGGCCAAAGTAATTCCAAGCCTCCTCTATATTCAGCCCCTTGAGTTTCTCAGTCCAGTTCACTTCCCTAACTATTCACCTTAATTTTTTTAAGTGTTTCCCTTTTAGAATCAAGTACTCTATTTGCAGACCTGTCTGTGCTTATCCTTCCATTTAGTTTAATCTGAATTAGCTCATAATCACTCAATCCAAGGTTGTCCTGTACACCCAGTTCTTCTATGAGGTCCTCAGTTTGCAGAATGACAGCTGTTTAATTATAGTCCCTTTCTTCAAACCCTGAGTCTCAGAGCTGATGCAAGGTGACCTTCTGCTGCCTGCACTCAGGGTTCTTTCTATTAGTTGTGTGGTGTCTCAAAGGAGAGGAGGAAGACTCACTGCCAGAACTCCTCAGTCAGAGCTTCTCCCATTGTGACAGGGCAGTGCTTCTCCAGGGAAATGGCTTCCCTTCTCCCCTTTTCCCTGGGCTGTTGGACCTGTCTTTATATTGCTGCTTTCCTCAGGATCAAGCTCAGCAGTGCCTGAGGTGCGGAGATAACCAGATCCTGTACTGCTCCAAAGCCTTTCCCCTGCCTAAACCCTGGACTGGGATTTGCAAACCCCATCATGCAAAGCTAATTCAAAAACCATTTGTACAACATTACACGGGAACCAGAGGATTTTTGTTTTGTTTTTCAAATGTAACACTTAAGATTTTGTGACTCTCTCTTAGAAACACATTATGAAGGAACATAGGATACTGGATCAGACCTATTGTACACCTAGTCCAATATCTTATTTCATCTGAATTTGTTGAGCATCAACATTCAGCCATTGGGTGATGTTATTATACCTTTCTCTGCTAAATTGAAAAGCCAACTATTAAATATTTATTCCTCTTGTACGTTCTTATAGACTAATCAAGTCAACCCTTAACTTTCTCTTTGTTAAGCTAAATAGACTGAAGTAGCTCAATCTATCACTATAAGGCAGGTCTTTAAATCCTTTAGCCATTATTGTGGTTCTTCCCTGAAACTTCTCTAATTTATCAACATCCTCCTTGAACTGTGGACACCACAACTGGGTACAATATTTCAGCAGTAGTAGCACCAGTGCCAAATACAGATGTAACATAACCTCTCTATTCCTCCTCCAGATTCTCCTATTTATGCATCCCAGGATCACATTAACTCTTTTGGCCACAGCATCAACTGACTATCCACCATGACCCCCAAATCTTTTTCAGAGCCTACTTCCCAGGATAGACTTCCTCAATCAGGTAAGTATGACCTACACGTTTTATTCCCTAGATGTATACATGTACCTTCAGCTGTTTTAAAACACATATTGATTGCTTGCACCCAATTTACCAAACATTTAAATTCACTCTGAATCAGTGACCTGTCCCTTCTTCATAATTTACCACTCCCTCAGTTTGTGTCATCTGCAAAACTTTATCTGCGATTATTTCAGTTTTTTTCCAGGCTATTGATAAAAATGTTAAAAAGCATAGAGCCAAGAACAGATTCTTGCGGGACTCCACTAGGAACACACATCGTGATTTCCAGTTTACAATTACACTGAGACCTATTAGTCAGCCAACTTTTAATTCATTTAATGTGTGCCATGTTAATTTCATATTGTTATCATTTTTAATCAAAATGTCATGCATTTCAATCAAAATCAAATGCCTAACAGAAGTCTAAGTAAGCAGTATCAACACTATTACTTTTATCAACCAAATGTGTAATCTCATATCAAATTGGTTTGACGGAATCTATTTTCCATAAACTCACGTTGATTAACAAAAAAAAAAAGGAAAGTAATATAATGAGTGCCAATCAAGGGTGACAAATATGGCAATTTTCTGAACAAACCTTGTTGAATTAAGCTAAACGTTATTGAATTAAGTTTATATATCATTGTGGGGCAGGGATTGTATGCAAGTATGCAAGGGGAAGGTGACCAGATATCCACATTTTATAGGGACAGTCCCAATATTTGGGGCTTTGTCTTATATAGGCGCCTATCACTCCTCACCCCTGTCTGGATTTCTCACACTTGCTATCTGGTTACCCTATGGAGGGGGATCACAGCCCTCCAGGAACAAAGAACAGTGTGGTGGGATTAGATTCACTCATGTGGTAACACCTCCAAAAAGGTACCACCACCTGGAGATACTTGCATATACTGGTTCAAACTGTATTCTCTAGAGACCAGCAGACAAAGAAAGGACTTTTGGATAAATAACCTGAGTTTAAACTGACTCGGGGCCTGCTTTCTGAGCCATAAAATGGATAGGACCTTCTGTCCAAGGCAGGGCTCCAGTCCTGCCTGGGAAGGATTGGACCTGTTCTTGGGGTTGCTTATTCTGAGCAAAAGGTGTTATGAACTTGTAACCATAGGAAAAACCTGTGTGGGGTTTGAAGAACAGTTCACCTGCCAGTGACCTCATTGGAGCTGAGGTGATCTCTGGCAACCTTTGAGCATGCACCTACATTCTTTTATTGCTTTTAATGCTCTGTAATGCTTTTACTTTAAGAATGCACATGCTTGTTTGGAAAGACCAAAGTGGTAACTTAACTGTGGGCAATTACACTGTTTATAGCCTCTGAGATGAAGGCAAAGCAGGCCTGCTTAGACAGTCTGACTTGCTGAGGAATTCAGTCTAGGCCGGAATTGTGCAGCCTGGAAATACCTTGGTCAGGAGGGAAGGGAGACATGTCTCAGCCCAAGAAAGGTGACTGCTGGGAAGCTGAAAGCCTAAGAGTGGTGCCCTTGCTGGACCACAGAGGAGGAAGAATACAGATGAAGTTGCTCATGCCTGTGACATAATTAATTATATTTCCCTCCTTTAATTCTTTGTTAAATTGAGTCCTGTATCAGCCACTCCAGTATCTTGCCGAGGCTTGATGTCAGGCTGACAGGCCTATAATTACCAGGTCATCCCATTTACCCTTTCTAAAATATTGGCACATTAGCTTTCTTCCAATCTTCTGGAAATTCTCCAGCATCACACAATTTACTGAAAATCAGCAGGTGTAATTAATATCTTCCTAAGTCATTACTGGAATGGAAAGAATGATTTTACTCTATGATGAGACTACACCTATTTTTTCCCCAAAATACATAACAGATATCTGTTGAACACTTTTGCCTTTTCTGCATTAGTATTGATAATTCTACACCATTTCCATCTAGTAATGGACCAATATTATGGTCAGAATTCTTTTTTGTTCCTAACACACTTAAAAGCTCCTTCTTATGGTCTTTAATTATACTGGTCATAGATTTCAACTTGTGTCTCTCTGCTTTCCTTATTAATTTTCTACAATGCCTAGCTTCAGATTTATAGTCATTACTATCAACTTCTCATTTTTTATTTTTTGTAGCTGCCTTTATTTCCCTTCTAAACCAGGTCATTTTTAAAAACTAATTCAGCCTCTTTCCTCAATTGCTAGAGGAATCTATTGTCATCTATTAAGTCCTTAAACAATTCCCAATTATTCACATTCTTCTGATTAAATTCTTCTCCCAGTTGATTTGACTCAATTGTTTTCAGTTTTGTGAAATAAGCCCTGTTAAAGCATCAAGTGTGTGTATATATATAAATAAATAAAAATAAGCACTGGTCTGGACTTTATTTTATAGGAGGTCTCGTATTGCCAGTAGTAAAACATCCTTGGATGTTTCTAAATATTGTAGATGACAATTTCCAAACTCAAAAGCTAATTGGAACCAACACAGGGGAATTCTACCTCGTATAGACAAGTAACATTGTGTGATCTGTTGGTTAGGTATTATTTAGAGTTTCCAATTTAACATGTGGTGATTTGGCAGGGTTCATTTGCCTCTAGATCAGCCACAGCATCACAGTTAATTTGGGAGTGAGGACCCCCAGGTATGCAAGACAGACACTCACACTTAGGCAAAACCTTTTGAATCTACAATAGCTTTATTAGCATAGTCAGCAATATCACAAACACTGTGACCTAGCTAAGCAGACAGAGATAATACAAGCATCCAGAATTTGCCTACTCACACCATCCTTTGCAGGGAACCTTGTAGTAGTACAATGACCCATGAATGGTCCTTCAGCTGGTAGGCTCCAGGTGTATGGGCCAAGTGCCACCTTATATTAGAGATTGTGCTAATACTAACTAAGCCTAATGCCTGTTCAGTACGGGCATCAGCCCCTTTTCCTTATCTGTTTTTCCATACCCTACTAACGTTGGGATGCCCTTTTCCCATCAGTTAATAGGCCTTTTACTTCAAGTTTATTATTATTAATCAGTTAGTTGACAAATGCTGATGTGGTTAACTTAAAATATCTAAAGCCAGTAAAAAGTGTCATTTTGTGGTTAGCAACAATTGCCTATAACAGCAATCTATCTTGGGATATAGGGTCATTTACTGGTTAGTTGCTTGTGTCAAGTCTTTAAACCTTAGGCCTTAGATAGTTTGGCTAAGCTATTGTTTTACAGTTTGGGACCTGTAGGCTTTTGCATTACGGCATTAATCCATACCTATACCTTATTTAGCATATGCCTGTATAGCAATAGCAATAGCAAGAGGAACTGATTAGAGAACTAAAAATTAACGGTAGCTTATCATGACTAATCACATTTATATTGTGTAAACTGAGAGATAGGTTATAACCATTTATGTTAACGTTCCAAATGTGTGAATCATGTTTCAGTAATATCAGCTCGATTGAATTTATACTCACAAATGAGCAATGCCAAATCCTCTTGTTTGCTACTGAGGTTCCTAGCATTGATGTACAGGAAATTAAAGAATCTCTTCTCTTCACATCCTTTGGTTCCGTTAATTTTGTTCTCAACTTCTTGATTCTGCACTAAATGAGTGCTCATATCTCCTCTCTTTTTACCCTCCCATTGTGTTATTTCAGTTTAATAATATTACCCTCCTGACTACTCGAGCCAGCCTGTTCTTGAGGAGATTGGTTCCATTTCTACTGAGTCTCCTCTTCCCATAGAAGAGGGTGGACCAATGTTCCACAAAACCAAATCCTATACCACTTACCTAACCAGTGGTTCATTTTTAGAATCTTCTGCCTTCTGTCTCCCTTCACTCTCGGGACAAGAAGATAACAAAGAAGATCGCTTGGACATTATTCTTCAGCATGCTTCTGAGTTCCCTGGTCATCTCTTATCTGCGATATATCCCATGATGCAGTGTCATTAGTGCCCATAAATGGATCCTTGCCCATTAACTTCAGAAATTCCTCCAACTTCATGTGAGTGATGTCTCGTGTCTTGATTCTGGGAAGACAGTACACCATCCTGTTGTCTGTTTAACCTTTGCAGAATGTTCTTTTGATTCTTCTGAGTGTTGAACCTCCAGCAAGGATCGACAGACTTCCTTTGACAGTTGAGGAAACTCTTTATGGGCAAAACTGATTCTTAGAGGTTGGGCTTAGCTACCATGCACAGGCATGTCTCATACAGCTTTCCCTTCCCTTAGACCCCCTGGTTCTTAAGAGGTATCTTTTACAGTTTAAACATTGAAGACCTGGTATCAACTTGAAGCAGTGGTCGATTCTGGAGTCTCTGCCAGTTGATTGTGATCTCGAGGTCACTAAAAGTCTGGCAGCACAGCAGGGCTCAGCAGGCTGCCTGTCTGCCGTGGCCCCATGGCACTCCCAGAAGAGGCTGGCTGCTGGCACATCCCTGCTGCCCCTGGGTGGGGGCTGCAGGTTCACACACTGCCCCTGCCCCCAGCACCAGCCCTGTAGTCCCCATTGGCCAGGCGGCGCTTGCAGGAGTGAGCGACGCACAGAGACCCGCATTTCCTCTTTCCCCCAGGGGCCGCAGAGATATGCCAGCAGCCCAGCTGCTTCCAGGAGCAGCATGGGGCCAAAGAAGGCAGGAAGCCTGCCTGAGCCCCACTGCACCATCAGCCAGGAGCCTTCTGCAGTAAGCGCCTCCCAGCCAGAGTCTCCACCTTGCACCCTTCACACACATCCCAACCCCCTGCTCCAGCCCGAAGCCCTCTCCTTCACCCAAACTCCCTCCCAGAGCCCACCCCCCCACCCTCTCCTGCACCCCAAAACTCTGCACCAGCTATAAGCCCCCTTCTGCACCAAACTCCCTCCCAGAGCTTGTACCCCTCACTCCTTCACCCTAACCCCATGCCCGAGGCTCAGCCAATGCACACCCCATAGTTGAGAATGTTACACTGATTTGTGACAATCCCTGAAGGATTTTGGATCTATAAACCACAAACGAAACTAATAAAAAGTAAAATTCATGAACAGTCCAGTGGATTCTATGAGATTAGGTGCAATGTGACCATCTGACCCCTGCACCCAAACTTCCTCCCAGAGCTTGCACCCCTCACTCCTGCACCCTAATCCCCTGCCCCAGGCTCAGCCTAAAGACCCCTCCCACATTCTGAATCCTGGCCCCAACCCAGAGCCTACACCTCCTCCCAAACCCCAACTCCCTGCCCCAGCCTGGTGAAAGTGAGTGAGGGAAAAATGGAGTGAGTGGGGCGGTGCAGCTCCTGGGTTGATCTTAAATTCAAAAAGTGACTGTGTGTGTAAAATGGTTGGACACCACTGACTTGACCAGGAGGAATTCCATACAGCTAAAAGCTTCCTCTTCTCTCTAGTAGCCACAGTCCACCTACCCTCCTCTGTCTCAAATTGCAAAAAATGTAGATGTGACCTCTTGCCTCTGATAGGTATGAATGGCCAGGCCTGCTTTCTGGCTTTCTGTCTCCCAACTCCTTGGTGGCCAGCTTCTTTCTTCCTTGAACCTGGTGTACTTGATGTTTCCTGAACTGGGCTGTCTAGGAACTCCTCAACTTCTCTGTTTCTCAATAGTGTCTCTATTTGCCTGTCCAATCCAAGAAGTTTCTCCAGCACCGGCTTTCACTTCATGTGTAGTATGTCCCTTCTGGCTTCAGGCAGGAAATAAAATAACGCACATCCATTGCAGGACACTCACAGTTCCATCGCTGGCCATCTTGAAACTGCATGTAGGAGCAGAACCTGGAAGCAAAGCTTTTCACACTCCTGCTCTCAACTATCTCCGAAACTCCCCTAGTAGCTGCCCCCGTTTGTGGCTCTCAAATTCACCCAACAAGATGTGTTTTATATCAAGTCTCTCTGTTTAGCCCAGTTCCATCCCTCACCACTAGGAAACAAAGGACCACTCAAAGACTTCAAACACTGGATCTGATCAAAGCTCCAAGCCTCATGGCCTTTACCAAGGCACCAACAGACAGATATGTCTCAACTGCTTACCCAAGGCCTCATGGCCCAGCTATGCAGCCTGTTCACAGAGAACCCACAGATGGAGCAAAAGCACCACTCACTAAGTGCCACCGCCTTCCAGGACAAAGTCTCCTGTTTGCTGCCTCTGTTCAAGTGATAGTATTATGAAAACCCAGACTATACCAAGTGTCACTGTAGGGTACAGCATTTCAGTGAACAAAAAGATGAAATAAACTAAAGTAGAGGGGAAAATATATGTATATATACACACAAATAAATAAAACTACATGAAAATACTATTAGGACATTTTTCTTTGAGAATTTCTTACAGTGCTAAGTCAGAGTAGGAATAGGTAACAGACTTCTTAAATCATAGGAACTAGAAAGTGAATAAAAGAATATGTTGATTCCTACCTGTTTTCCAGACAAATTGATGATCTTTCCTGGCTTCCAAATCAGTTGTTTGCAACATTGACAGCACAAGTAAAAGCAAGATATTCCTCATGCCCTGCCATGCCCAATGAGCAGAAACCAAGAGATCCCTCAGAAACATAATTCAGTCTCTTGTCTTCTCTAGTCCTAGATTTGGAAGAAAAGGCAAAATTAGTTTGCTTAAAATACATAGTAATAAAGCAGAGCACTCAGGGTCAGTACTACTCAATACACATTGCACAACCCCTTCTCTGGAGCATAGTCTGTTATGTGGGTACTTTAGAGATGGTACATGTAGAGATACGTACTTTTAGCTCTGGAGGCCCCTGGTTCAATTCTAGGTATCAGCCAAAATGGTGGCCATTACCAATGCCCTTAGTGAATTCCTAAAAAGCAATTTGCTAGTGTCACAACTTTAAAATTCAAGACTTTCGCCACATGTCATGTGAGAGCCTTATGCAACACTTTTTCTCTCTTCGATCTATTTATCTTTAACATGTCCATCATCCATGATATCTGGTATTTTATAATTAAACAAGCCATGGATGGAGACAGATTCAAGTTGCAAAATTCAGCTCTAGATATGAATCCCAACTTCCATGAAGCTAAGGACACAGACACAAGATTTGGATTGCCAGTTCATTTCTGCATACTGTAAGTAGATGATACAATTAAAAAATGGCATTAGAACTAAGAACTGAATTTTGATTTGAAAGAGAACATTATACAGAAATCTTGGTTTCTGCTCCTACAAGATTAGCTTTTGCATTTATATTTCCTGAATTCCTACATTTGTACCTGATCATTAGTCCCACATTTCCTATGTCAAAGTTTCACCACTGGGACAGGGAAAGCAGAGTGATAAGATTCTTCTGCAACATGTTATTGGCATCATTCGGTGCCTTTCATTAAAGTTATCAGATATTAGAAGTTTAGTTCTGAAATTCCATTACATTTCCAGCCTTATAAAAAAGCAGCATTATTACAATACATAATACACAGTATGGTTCTTGATAAGAAGTCAAAGATAAACCTGAAAATAGTGGATATACACTAAATCTTTTAATTTGGAGTTTTATTGAAATTACTCAAATAGTTTCTATCATGATAAACTCATGTAATTATAGTTAATCAGATATTGACTAACTGCTGTGGAGGATACATTGTTGTATCTGTTTAGCTTAATTCATTTTTATATTTTAGCTGCATTGCAAAACCTGTAAAGATATCAACTTGAGCTTTTTACACAGGCAAAGTAATGCAGGCAATGTAAGACGCTTGCATTCATGGACTTTTCCCAATGTTTTGGGGTTAACGTTAGGACCTAGACTTTCAATTTCAAGAACAAACATTGCACCCTGAATTGAAAGGAAAAAAGAAAATCCTAGTCCCTGGTCTAGAGCTAAATCCTAAATCTTACAGGGTCAAACAAAGGACCATAAGTGGCCTCGTAAGCAAGTTTGCACTGGGCTAATCAAGCCCAAGAAGCCAACCGGGCCTGGTATAGAAGTGAGACGTAGGGGCTCTGCACCCTACTCTTTGGAAGAAGGATTTGGATCCAGTGCATTGCAAATGAGATGACTTCAGGAGAGAGAGTGACACACATACCTCAATTCCATGCCAGTGGAAGCTCCAAAAAAGTTTTTGTTCCATTTCAGAATGAAAACTGCAAGTTTCAGCCAAAAAGAAATTCAAGGAGGGCGGGGGAGAGAAGAGATAAGAAATCATATGTGAGAGGTGGGGCTCTCTGGGTTTCCAGGCTCCTTGCTGCTGAGTTGGGAGCCAAGTGTTGGTGAGAGCTGGGGGTCCCGGGGCTTTCAGGATCCCATCTCTGAGGCAGAGAGCCTAGAATCCCTGGCATAGCAAGGTTGTCTAGGCACGATCCAACGATCCCTGGTCCTGAAGCTCTGCACCATGGAGCTGCCCCAATGCCACAGACCCTGGAAGCTGCAAGAGACCCTGAGCTCACTAGGCAACTTTCCAACATAAACTTGCCTGTGACGAGACTAGAGTTCAAATCCAAACTGTTCTTGTGAAACATTTTGGGTTTCACAAACCAGCATTATCTGGTGAAGTTCTATTCCACAGGAAAATTTTTGGCCAGCTCTAACACTAGGCCATCCTGTAATTAACTCTACACAACAATCACTCATCTGGACTAATCCTCCTCACTCCACAACAAATATCAAGGGGCACCGCTTCCCCTCATGTCATTCCTAGCATCACAACCTCCACGACTGATACTATGTATGACAGATGTCCTGCGGTGGGGGAGACTTGGCAGGGTTTGGCAACACTGGTTCTGTGACATTCTGTACCTTGGGGGAGCACTCTGTAACCCCATATTCCTCATTTATATACAGTTGTGAAGCCTGCCTTTTAAGGTATCGGGGAAAGTTTACGATCTTCTTAAAGTCATTTCTCTAACCATAAATGTATATCGTTAACCCATATGAAGTTATGAGAATTACGTTGTATGGTTATCACTAAAACATACTGTAAATTGGGGATTCGGCCAGATATTAGCTCCAGAGGCAACAGCAAGGAAAATAGCCAACACTCGCGTCGGCTGTCAACCAACCCATCAACAACCACTGTCCAGCAAGGGAGCTACAATGCAATGACTCACCTGCATGAGGCCAAAAGAGGGGAATTGCTCAACCTTGCCTGGAGACTCACCCAGACGTGCCTGGACTTATTTTCCAAGCACACGGACTGAGGTATAAAACCGAACAGAGGAGGCCCATGTTGGGCCTTTCTCCTTCACCCATCTATGCTGCAATCAACAAGGACACTCTGAAGACTCCAACTGAGGGAACTGGCCCAGATTTCAAAGGTGAAATCTGTGTACTATGAACTGCAATATCCAGTGGGGTGAGAAAAACTGCTTAGTCTAGTTGTTGCCCGGTCTAATAGGGAGGAGAGTTTAGACTGTGTGCTTACATTTTATTTCTTTTGGCAACTAATTCTGACTTTTTTGCCCATCACTTAAAATCTATCTTTTGTAGTCAATAAATTTGTTTTGTTTATCTTTACCAATGAATTTGATGAAGAGTTTGGCAAATCTCCTCAACTTTCCATTGATGAAGTGGTGAACCAATTAATAATTCTGCACTGCCCATCTCGAACAGTGCAAGATGGCATATTCCTGAGGTACAGTGCTGGGAGCTGAGGGGATTTGGCTCTGGTGACTTTTTGTGTGTGATTCATGAGTGGCTCTGGGAGCATTCATGTAATCTAGCTGGGTGTTGGGTCCCCACATGTGGTTGTGCTAAGTGATAACAGCACCTGGAGGGGTTTGCTGCTGGTCACTAGCAAGGCATTGTGAGAGAAAACCCAGGCTGGAGAGAGTTCGGGGGGCACAGAGGTTCCACAGTCCCAGCATGCACGCTGGGGATCCCGTCACAAGTTCTAATCCTACAAGGAACTTAAGCATGTGCTTAAGTTCAAGAATGCAAGACATCTCTCTGAATGCAATGGGCCTGCTCATAAACTTAAATTTAAGTACATGCTAACGTGCTTTACTGGATCAGGGCCAGAGTGCTCAGAACTTTGCAGGATCATGCCCTGTGCAGGCACTCTGCTGCTGACCCTCATGAGACCTCTGTAGGTTCAAATAGGACCCAGCCAGCACTCCACATTGTGGAGCTGAATAAGGCCAGGATAGGGACTTTATCTTTCCACTAGAAGATATTTCACTAAAGACCCTAATCCACAAATCCAAGGAAACCTCAGACAACACTCACTGCCAGTTGTGGTTTTTCAGTTTGTGTTTTTTAACTCAGGTAGCACTCATCAGCTGCCTTTTGACCATACTTTCCCCAGCTCAGAATTGGAAGGTTTAGTGTGTAGCAGTAACTTCCCAAGGGTAGGAGACTCCTGCCCTAGTCAGGAGGCTTGGCATCTGTTAGTTCCTTGAGAAAGACTACAAAAATAACAGCCTGCTGTTGTCTGAGGAGTACAGAGATTATATTAAGTCTGAAAAAGAAACTCACAGGAATAAATTAAAGACCCTGAACCTGATTCCCATCTCACTTACACTAGTGTAACTCCACTGAGTACACTGATTTACACCGAGGCAAGAAAAATCTGAATTTGTCCCTTTATCTCAGTTTGTGTAACACAATTTGAAACACTAGCAGTTCTGTGCAGATATGATAAAAAGTTACCACACAGGCAACATATGCCATCCACAGTAGCATGAATAAATTACATTACGAAGGCCACCAAGATTTCACATCAAATTTAGTTACTGAATATCTCAAACTTCCAAATGTGAAGGCATAGTTAACTGTGAATTGGAAATACAGAGAGGAAAAAAATCTGTACTTCACATTTTAAAAAATAATTTACAGATTATTCAAACTATTAATTCTGATCTGCACTTCATGTTCATGATGCATGATCCTCATGATCCTCATCTGGGGAAAAAAAACATGATATTGTTTTTTTTCCCCCAGATGAGGAAATTAAACTTCAAATCACAACTCAAATATATATATTTTTTTCTCTCCTCCAAAATTCTTTTACTGTATTTTCTTTTCTGGTCACTTATAGGTTTCTTTCTCCACTTACTCCCAAATTTAAAAAATGGCCAATTAGGAGAGGTAACAACGATTTATATAGTCCACAGTTATCCAAGACAAACTCATTACCTAAAATAATCTTGTGCCCCAACACTACATATGCATGTGCTTACGTTTCAAGTACAAATCATCCCACTGACTTCAGTTGGACTATTCACATGTTTAAAGTTACATGTGCATAATACTTGCAGGATAGGGACATCACATTAAACATCCCCTTGATTTTTCCAGCTTATTCAATGTCTTTTATGACATTCTTAGAATCATAGATTATTAGGGTTGGAAGGGACCTCAGGAAATCATCTAGTCCAACCCCCTGCTCACAGCAGGACCAATCCTCAAATCCCTAAATGGCCCCCTCAAGGATTGAACTCACAACCCTGGGTTTAGCAGGCCATTGTTCAAACCACTGAGCTATCCCTCTCCCCAAAAAAATTAAAGGTCATTGAGTACAGCCCCCTGCCTTCAGTAGGCAGACCCAAGAACTGATCTTTGCCCCAGAACCCTACGTGGCCCCCTCAGGGATTGAACTCACAACCCCAGCTTTAGCAAGCCAATGCTCAAACCACTGAGCTATCCCTCCTTATATCTGAGGCCCCTACCCATCCTGTATTTTCACACCATGACAACAGTGGCATACAGCTCAATCCTGCAAATACTCACATTGGTACATTTCTCATGACATTAAAATCAAGACTTGTTCCAGTGCTACACTCATATGTTTGAAGGATCAGGCCCACAGTGTTTACATTATATTTTTAGCTGATATTAAAGATCAGTCGGAATGTGAATAAAATTGTTTGCATGCACGTGTGACAGTAAAGGTTCAAAATCCATTTTCTTTGAAATACCTTCCACTAATGGAAACTGCATTGTAACAGATGTATTATCATAAATGCCAATGCCATCTTATTAGTGAGCATGTATTTAAAAGACAGTACAGTAAAAATGGCTAACTAGCAGGAAGTTTCTTTCTTTGTTTTTTAATTCTTCCCTACCCACCCACCTCAGATTAAAAATGAAAATTTACGCAACAGAATGCAGGCTGCAGAAGCCTACCACGTACCACAAAACTACCACAGTCCCTTTAGAGGTGAGCAACTATAGAGCACATCAAGGGACTCTGTTCTCTTTGTATATTAAAAATTCTTATTTGGTTATTAGAGTCCTGGATTTTCTAGTAAGAAATTGGTGACCAGACTCTGGCTTTCCCTGCATAGATGGATAGCAAGATGAAGAGGCTGTAATGAAACTTGCTGCCCAGTCCCACGCATGTAACCAGAATGCTAGTGCTTGCACACCCAGAGCACAAGAACCAGAGTCCCAGCAGTGCTAGACACTGCTAAAGCAGCAGGGTCTTTGGCACTGCTGGGTAACCAAGGCTATGCCTCTTTCTGCTCTCAACAGCAGCCAGCCATTAGTGACCAACACTGGAGGAAATACACAATGAATGCACTCTGTTACAATAGTATAGTAATTGATGTTTCTGCAGGTACCCCAAAGAGAAAATAACTGAGATCATTACCACTAGTGCAGTACCCCTTCACACTCCTTGCAATGACTTCTGACGTCATAAATCTAGCCCTGTTCTGTATGAATTTGTGCAATATTTGTTACTCAACCTGAAAATGAACTGGCTGAAGTCTGAAAACCCAAGTCAGTTAATTCACTCTTGTCATAAGGAAGTATAATTCCCTTTGAATTCAGTAGGAGTTGTGCCCACTTTAGCCATGGTTGAATTTGCCCTAGCATTTTTCTTTGCAATGAGAATACTTACGAAGAGGGTTGGGAAAAATTACATTTAAAAAACATCATGCAACTAAAATAAACCAGCACAATTTTAACAACAATAGAAAAAGCACTTGCATGTCTTATATTTGACCTGAAAATCATTTGATAATTGTCCAGCACAAAACACTTTAATGATTATTCAATTCCCTTAGCAGAAAAAACAAAATTAAAAACAGTAATAACAGTTTGCCTGGAATGCAGGGCAGAAACTCATCACTTATTCATCCTAAGATTTATAGATTTTCACTTATCTTGACCTTTCTGAAATGTTAACACCATGTACTACTAAACTCTGCCCTGCCTTCTGCAAAAGGTATTATCCAAAGACTAATCCTATTTGATTCTTCTTCAGCAGATCATAGCTTGGAATGGTGCCTGTCAAACCACCCTTTACATGTGCCATAGATAACCTGTGATAATCAGCGGATCAAAGGTCTTCAGGTAAAGTTATTCTAAATTTTACAAACATTGAGATTTATAGAAAAACTAAAGAAAAAATAATGAACTAGACTGTGAATTTACAACCAGCCCCGAGTAAGCTCTATACAGCCACGTCCATGGAGCCAGGATCTGGTCCTTCACTATTAGCTATTGTTGTGTGCACATGTGCACACACACAATTTTTAATATCATGAGAAAATACCAAGCTAAACTGGAAACAGGTTTTATTCCCATAGGATTTATACACACACATTATCAATTCTTCCACTGCTGACATATTTTATATGAAGATAGTCTTGTGACTGAAGTGCAGTGACCTAGATTCTATTCTCAGCGTTGCCACAAACTTTCTATGTGACCTAAGACAAGTCACTCAGGGCCAGATTCTGCCACTTGTGGAGTAATGTACTAGTAGTCCCACTGACTTCAATAGAACTACTCAACAAGAGTAAGAATGGCATTCTGGACCTTTGTGCCTCCCCTTTTCCATTTATACAATGCAGTTACAGATATTTACCCTCCTTTCTGAAGCACTTTGAGATCCATGGATTAAAATGCACTGTGTAAAAGTGCTAGATTTATAGACCTACAACATTAGTTGGCAATTACTTCTAAATGTCACCTTCTTAATTGGTTATTTATATGAATCAGAACATTAAACTGCAGAATACTTAATGCAGTTTGCTACAATAATTGTGAGAGAGGAAATATTCTTATAAGAACACACAGTGGTAGTAATATATCTGCATCTGGAAGAGAACTTTTGCAAACAATTAGGGGATATATCATCTAAGTCAGTCTACTCCTGAGTATTACCCAGAGCAGGGCCGGCTCTAGCCATTTTGCCGCTCCAAGCACGGAGGCACGCCGCGGGAGCGCTTTGCTGCTCGCCAGTCCCGCGGCTCTGGTGGACCTCCCGCAGGCATGCCTGCGGATGCTCCACCGGAGCCATGGGACCAGCAGACCCTCCGCAGGCAGGTCTGCGGGAGGTCCACCGGAGCCGCCTGCCACCCTCCCGGCAACCGGCAGAGCGCCCCCCGTGGCGTGCAGCCCCAAGCACACGCTTGGCGCGCTGGGGCCTGGAGCCAGCCCTGACCCAGAGTAAGTCACACTGGTGCACTGTGTCTATCCTAGGGTATGGATCCATGCAATTACAGCGAGGCAGTTACACCAGTAGCTGGTAACTCCAATGTAGACAAGGTCCAATACAAACTACAGTAGTTGGTCCTTTTTCCATTTTATAACATCAGTGACTCCTTTTTAAGAATAGATGTTTAGCTGCTGAAAAAAAAGCCACTATAAAAATTTTCACTACCTTTATTATTTCTAAATTCAATAATGCCTCTGAAATTATAGTGACCTAATTAGGAGAAACATATAAACCGCAAAATTTTCCTGTTTTCTGTCAGGAACTTCGGTTTCAGAGTGCATTCTTGAAACTTAATAAAGGTTTACATTTAGAAGTTTAATTATAAACTTAGATAAGTGGGCTATAATGAAAGATATCTCTAGCAAGGGAGCCCAAACAGATGCATTACAAATACATTAAACACCAGAGGATGATCATTCCATCAGCGAAATGGTTTTAATTAAAACAACGATAGAATGCAACTCTTCTGTGAAATGATATTGCTGTTACATCCAGTTCATTGTAAGTATTTACAATGCACGCAATGAAAAAAATACTTGACTTTCAATAATAGAAAGCATATATGATTTTAAATTTCTCTAAGCAGTCCAGATCAATGGGTCAACTAAAGAAACCCAATTGGTGCAAAACTTAATTCATCTGTATGCAAGTGTATATATTATATTACAACAACAAAACCCTACTTTAAAAGAATATTAAGGTTGCAAAGTCAAGAATTTGGAAGTTTTATCAAAATGTTGGTACTTCCTGTCTTTATTTATACAATCTTATAGTGTTTTTTTCCACAGGAATCTTGCTTTATTCAGCGCACACATTTGGTGCTCACTGAATGGTTAACTAATATTTTTTTTATCCTCGCCATTTAATGCATGGCCACATGCATTATTTACCGCACACCAGCCAAACCCTGCACTGAATACACAATGATTTATTTCTTCGTGGACTTTTCTATGGTCTTATCATTGTTGAATCTTAGCATTTTACAAGCATTCATGGATTTATCTTCACAACACCTCTGTCGTATTATCCTTCCCATTTTACACACAAGGTAACAGAAATTAAGGCCAGAATTGTCAAAAGTGTCAGAGTGTCCGGTTTGAGAAACATAGGGACTCATTTTTCTGACTGAAATTGAAAACAAGGTCTTATAATGGAAAGTGACAAGGGATACTACTTGCACTGCCTTTCCTTTGCACACCTGTACTTAAATTTCTGAACTGTTTGTTTAGTACAGTGATGAAATTTTCCTTGAAGTTTCCTCAGAATATAGCAAAATTAATAGACAGAATTAATAGAATAAAAAACATTTCTGAAGATGCCAAGACAAGCAAAATTTTGCATTCAAGTACAAGCATTAGGATTTCTTCACAAAGCAATGCTGTGATGTATTTAAAAAACCTCAACAGGCTAGTGCCTAGACTGGATCTGTTACCAGTTTAATATCTGATGCACCTTTTAGCACTGGCAGTCCTATGGACTGGATGATCCAGTAAGTCTTTTCCATCTCTAACCTATTGATTCATAATAAGAATAGTGCCCAGAATTGTGCTGATTCTGGAATACTGTTAAAATTGGATTAGCAGGACAAAGGGAAATATATCTAATTAACACTACCCCTGCATCTCTATGTAACTAATAGGTTGTGATGTGCAAAGCTTTTGCTAAAACAATGGGTGTGTACAACAGCCAGAACAAATGATTGCATATACATGCTCAGCTGCCTGATTCAGGAAATCAGATACAGAGATCCAGGAAAATTTTCCAGCAGCATTGGAACAATTTTTATAGTGGCAATGCTGAAAGCCACTGAACAAACCTGTAAATCACTTCAAGCCAGAGGGTTCCTGCTGCACCCTCAGCACCGCTAGTTCCAGCACCCCATAAAATGCTACCATTTTTGCATGCAATTAAATGCAGGTGAAAACATTTGTGGGTGCAAAATTGCATCTCCAAAATTGGAGATGACTGGGAAAAAATCATATTCATAACAGACTACTGAAGCTATATAAATGGCATAGGCCATCTTCAATTCTTCTTTAAGCTATAATAATACTCAATTTTGCTGCAATGCCTACATTTTAAAGAATAATATGGTCTCCACAGTGTTGGTACCTATGAATTTTGCCCTTATTACTCTTTCCTTTCCCACTACCTAGTTTTAGGCCAGACACAAATGAGCTAATATAAACAGACACAAACACATCCACATGATAAATTCTATTGTTTCAACAACTCATTTCCGAAGTGCTGAAATAAACATTTGTTCCAATGCATGCTCTGTCATCAAATGTTTACCTCAGTACATTTAAGTATCAACCTTCAAAAAGGGAAAGGATTGGAAAACCTGAGCAGCACTCTGTAGGACTCAAGAAACTGACAGGCTGTAGAATAGACCCGTGCTAATGCACACACTAAAACAGGAGTCCCAGCAAATAGCAAGTGTTGTAACAAGCTCTCATATAATTAAGGCTTCATTATGTCTACAAAATATACTCTGCAGTAATACGGTACATTTACTACCACATTCTGACATTTTACTCTAAGTAATTAAAGCTAGAGGTGTCAGAATAAACAAACAAAGGATATTTTGCATCTGATGAAGTGGGTATTCACCCATGAAAGCTTATGCCCCAATACATCTGTTAGTCTATAAGGTGCCACAGGACTCTTGGTTGCTTTTTACAGATACAGACTAAACACAGCTACCCCTCTGATAAAAGATATTTTGTGACTTACTGTTGGTTCATGCAATTTCTTTCAGTCATTAGAGACAACTGGTAATAGCATAGTGCATTAAGACAAATGTGTAAAGAGGATTCTACTGTGAAGTATAACAATGATAATAACAAAAAAGTCCAGAAAGGATATTGGAACACACACACACACACACACATACACAAACTCAGAGAAGTTGACAGACAGGGGTGTTAGCGTATGAGAGTGTGAGGAGCCTAGAGCTGACCCAGCACTCTGGTCACTCAGGGTATGTCTACACTGTAATGAAATACCCAGGGATAGCCCAGTACTGACTAGGCTCTCAGGTTACAGGCTGCAGGGCTATAAAATTGCAGTGTAGACATTTGGGCTCAGGCTAGAGCCTGAATTCTAGACCCTTCTCCTTCGCAGCTCAGATCATTCTGGGGTGTATTAACTGGAATGTTATGTCAGGGATAGGAGGCAACTTTCCGGCTCTACTCAATACTGGTGAGGACTCAGCTGGAGCACCGTCTAATTCTGGGTGCCACACTTTCAGAAAGATGTGGACAAATTGGAGAGAGACAAGAAGAGCTACAAAAATGATAAAAGATTTAGAAAAATCTGATCTATGAGGAAAGGTTAAAAAAGGAGCATGTTTAGTCTTGAGAAATGAAGACTGAGGGAGATCTGATAATAATCGTGAAATACATTTTGGGGTATTATAAAGAAGTTGGTGATCAAAAGAAATTGATCATGTCCACTGACGTGAGGACAAGTAGTAATAGGTTTAATCTAGACAGGGCCACCCAGAGGATTCAGGTGGCCTGTGGCAAAGCAATTTCGGGGGCCCCTTCCATAAAAAAAGTTGCAATACTGTAGTATCATGTTTTTGGAAAAGTTAAAAATAACCAGTGAAATAAATTCAAAAAATAATTTTTAATAATTTGAACAGGATTTAAAAATATTAAATGCTTTAATGGTATGTATACATTTGCAATTACATAATGGGCTGTCGCTGGGTGATGGTGATGGTTGGTGCCAGGGGGCTGTCCCTGCCTAGGGGTGGCACTGCTGTTGCCCAGAGCTGGGTGGGGAGCAGGGCTCTGGGACAGGGGGTGCCTGATTCACAGAGGCTGGGCTCGGCTCAGAGTTGGGGGGGAGGGGTCAGGAGGTGCTGGGCTCGGAGCTGAGGGGTGCCCGGCTCAGAGGAGCTGGGCTCAGAGCTGAGGGTCAGAGCTGTTCGGGGAGGTCCGCGGGAAGTCCAGCTCAGAGGGGCTTGGCTCAGAGCTGGGGGTCAGAGCTGTTGGGGGAGGTTCAGGGGGGGTCCAGCTCAGAGGGGCTGGGCTCAGAGCTGGGGGTCAGAGCTGTTGGGAGGGGTCCAAGGAGGGTCCAGTTCAGAGGGGCTTACCGTGTTGCTTACTCCCACTTCCCCCATCTCCCGGAGCCACAGCGTGCCACGTTCAGAAGTGGCCCTGGACAGCGCAGCAGCGACCTGGCTCCACGTGACCTGAGCCCCCCTTGCTTGGCCGTAGCTCACAGCCCCGCCCCCTTACCATGCGGCTCTGAGCACGAGGTGCTCAGGCCCCGCCCCCTTACCACACAGCTCTGAGCGGAAGGAGCTTAAGCTCAGCAGAGACTTTAGCTCTGTCCAGGGCTGCTCCTGGATGCGGCGCGCTGAGGCGCTGGGGGAAGGTGAAGGTGGGGGGAGCCTCCGACATTCTTGTGGGGGCCCCTGTGGGGCCTGGGGCAAATTGCCCCATATCCCCTCCCCCCCCGGGTGGGCCTGGTACTAGAATAGATTATGAAGGGAGATCATGGAACAGAGGAAGAGGGTAAAAACAGCTACTTATCAGGAATGGTCTAGGTCAGTGTTTCTCAAATGGTCTAGATGAGCATTTCTCAAATGCAGCTCCCATAGCCGCATGTGGCCACCAGTAGATTTTTTTTTTTGTGGTCACAAGAGCCTCCAAAGCAGGGGTGGAGACTGCGGGGATGGGAAGAGCAGGAGAAGCGCCACCTCCCTGCAGCACCCAGCTGTTGCTCCTGAATAACTGCTATCAAGGGCAGTGAGATGTGCTGCCTTGGTGTTTGCACTGGTGCCTCCAGCAGAGATCAGCACCCTGCACCACGCAGCTTCCTTGGGGGCTCTACGCAGAACTTCTGGAGACATGCGGGCCAACGTGCATGGCACCAGAGGTGGATTCTGCCAGTTGAGGTGGCTGCAGTGTTCAGTTGGCATGGCACCCCATGGGCAGCTCCCCCAGCCAAGGCATGCCCAGCCTGGCACTCTATGGGCGGTTGGAGAATCCCTGACCCACCTTCCCTGAGGTGGGCTCTCAACTGGGGGCTGTGGAAGGCAGGGACAGAGAGACAGGTTTGTCATAGCAGCCACCAGCAAGAGTTGATGGCTGCACTCTGAGGCCACCAAAAAAAAACTGTTGTCAGAACCCCCATCTAGATATACTTGGTCCTGTCTCAGCGCTAGAGGGTGGACTAGATAACCTCTTAAAAACAACAAGGAGTCCAGTGGCACCTTAAAGACTAACAGATTTATTTGGGCATAAACTTTTGTGGGTAAAAAACCCACTTCTTCAGATGCATGGAGTGAAAATTACAGATACAGGCATAAATATATATTGGCACTTGAAGGAAGGGCGTTACCTTATGAGTGGAGAACCAATGTCGAAGGCTAATTTAGTCAGGTGGATGTAGTCCACTCCCAAGAATTGATGAGGGGATGTCAATACCAAGAGAGGAAAAATTGCTTTTGTAGTGAATCAGCCACCTCTTAAGGATATTTCCAGTGCTACATTTCTATGATTCTATCTTATTCAAATGATTTGGAATCACCCCAGTAGTGCTAAACCACAACCCTACATGAACTGCATGATTTCATTTTTATTAACCTTGTCCTCCTTCTCTTTCTTCTCTTCTGCAGTTTGTTAAACTTTTTTGTATGTTGTTTCATATTGGAGAGTAAATTCTTCAGGGCAGGGATCGTGTTTCTTTGGAGTTTTGCACAACGGAGCCCCAATCTTGAGTGGGGCTATGGGTACTACCACAATACAACTAATTAAAAACACAAAACAAACAAACAATAATAAGGCTGTGGACTTATAAAAACTAATATGATAAAGTAAGGTCAATTATTTGTTCAGCTCGTAGGCAACCAGAGTTCCTGTTACATCATTGGTCTCATCATTTTGACCTTCCCTGCTGTCATCCCCATTATAGTTCAATTAACAGAGGAGTCCTGCAGTGGCCTGATGAGCATCTGCTGCATCTACCTGGCAATAATTCAATAAGGAAGCGCCACAGGAAGAAATAATGAGAAGTCAACCCAGTTGTGCCATTTCCCCTTGGGAGTGCAGAGCAGTTTGGTTTATGGGGAAGAGCATGACCTTCGGAAATTATCAGTTCATTTCACATTGCAGAGCTTCAACATATTATAGCTAACTGAAAAACAAAAAACACACTGGTTTGTTTTTCAACTATGCAGTCAAGAACTTTCCAAAATCAGTTTTTCTGACACGTATGAACTATTAGTATCCCTTTCCAGCTTGTAAACAAAAAAAGTAATTGCAACTATTTTCTGCATCTTGGTTCTACAAAATGAATGGTGGGTTTCACTCACTCTTCCCTGAGTAAAATATTAAAAGCTTAGAATGTAGCAAAACTGAAACGATGTACACACATACACACACACACACACACACACACTGGTGCCAGCTGGCAATTGGGTTCACTGTTCTGTAAGAGCAACTTCTAACAGGCCTGACCTACTCACTACACCTAGCACACTGCTTTCATAGTATTTATCCATAAAGAATATCATCTGAAGTCTTAAATGAAAGCCAGAATCATTAATATTGCAACATGTACATACAGTATGTGAGAAGTTACGTATATTAATACTGAAAATATGTTCCCAAAAGTCTGAATCAAGGCAGGGTTGACAAACATGTTTCTGCCAGACAAAGGAAACATATTTACCTGTCTGCCTCAGTTCATAAGTAAATTAAGCATTCTAAGCCAACACAATGGAAGCCTCATTTCCATACGATGTCAACATGAGGATGTGAAGGCAACATGGAATCAGCACATCAGGAAAGAAACCATGGCATCATCCTGACTCTGGGGACAAAACAATGACCTTTGGAGTATATAATGCGAATGCAAAAGGGCACCATTTTATCCTGCACCTGAAGAAGTACTCAGGCAAAGCAACTACATTCATGAAAATGGAATTCCAACCCGCCTTGGTTGGAAATGCTGCAAAAGACATATGGACTAAGGCATGACTGCTTTTAGACAGCCTGTTAAAATGAAGTTTAGTCTCTAGAAAAGCATAAGTAACCTTTCTATTTCCATTTTCCTTATTCACTCTCTCTTAAATCTTAACCTTTGATAATAAACGTATGATTGTTTTGACAATAAAATATATTTCAGTGCTGTGGTGTTGTGTAGGAATTGATCCTCACTTGAATCAAATGAGTTGGTGTGTACACGGTCCGCTTAGGCATAGCAAACCTGGTATGTCTATCAGTAGCCAGTGACAGAAGCTGGATATCACAAGGGAATGCTTCAAAGAGGCTCAAAGACGGGGGTTAACCTATTGATAACCTGCAAAGCAAAGCAAGGGCTAGCATTACCCCGAGGAGACTGAATGGCTAGCAGGTTGGCATCAGGAAGCTGACACCCAGTTAAGCACCCGCAGGTCTTTCTTGTGCTGAAGGCAGGGGTAACAAGGTGGCTCTCAGTCTTGGGCACACTGAGAAAAAGTGTCACAGCTTCTTGTTGACCACAGAAGAAAGCAGAGACTCAAAAATCCTAGGTTCAATTCCAGGTTTTGAAGGAATCTGTGGACTAATGGTTCTGGGACTGTTCTGACCATGTCCCCAGTGTTTGTCCCCTTTGTTCCTATTCACCCCCCAATTCCATCCTGGCTGCTGCCCCAGCACCACCCTCCCCACTATTGATTGCCACCATCCCCCACCATCCAGCTCCTGCCCTCCTCCCCCCCCACCCCTGGCTCTCCCACACACACACCAGGCACCCTTCTGCATTAGAATAAGGTGCTTGCTTCCTTCTCTTCCTCCTCTTCACTGCCAGGGTACCAATAGGGGGATCATTGAAAGAACATAGGAATCTCCCTTTTCTCAGTTGTGGAGACTGAAGCCACAACAGCCCCTTAGAGCCGGGAGGAACAACAATAGGGAAAGTTATACTCAGCCCTGGAGTATAACTCAGTCACATTCTGTGGGGAAGGTTCATGCACAGCGTGGTCGGCATGTAGGAGCTGTAAGGGGATGGAGCATGCTCAGTGCACACTGAATCTTCAAAGCATTTAGCTGCCAACCTAACAAGTTTCTACAGAGCACATGTAAACTCATTTCTCAGAGAGGCTTATAACTTCACCAAGTTTGGGCAGATTTTCATTAGGTAACAAAAGACATACCTGACACCAGGACCATACCTCTGCTAGATTTCAAGTCCCAGCTCCAAAGCAAAGAAGCATTGGAACATCTCAACAGAAGAGCGGAAATTTTAAAACATGGGCAAAATATTTTTCTGTAATGTCATTCTCAGAAACAATGGAATCAATTTAGCTCAAGCTTTCCAAAAAAAGAATTCAGGCAGACACACAATATGGAACATACCAACCTAAATAGTAGATTGGTAAAGTTGTAAGCAATTGAAAACAGAATCCTATAAGGGGAAACACTGGGCATCTTTAACTACAGGCAACCCTACTAATTCTACCCCCCCCCCCCACACACACACACACACACTCTTAAGGGAACTATACAATAGAATATATATTACATTAAACTGATTTAAAATGGCTTTAATCCCAGTAAGGTCTAGCTTGATTTTGGCTCAAGATCAGTATCTGAGGTATACACCAAATACTGTAGAAGCCAATTTTGCTTTAAAGTTATAGTACAAGATTAATAACCCTTACAGGAACAAATATCCGTTCAAACACACTTGGCCCAATTCTAAGCTGCATAAAAGGAGTATAAAGAGGTTGGGTGAAGGACAAGTGATAGGATACAATTTGTATTTTGAAAATGTATTAGCCTAGGGGAAGAGCCTAGACTTCAACTCAACAGCTAGGACAAGCTAAAGTACAACCTGCCTTGTCCACATGTTAGAGTTTTAATCAATCTTAGTTAGAATATGCTAGTTAATTCAGAGTTTAAGGCCAAAAGAGACCACCATATACCACAGGTACCATCACCACCACCAAGCACCTGCACAGTAAAACGAACACCCAAAATTAGACCAAAAGTATCACAACCACAGGAGACTAAACCTTTATGTGTTTCAGGGAGACAACTGAGGGAACACGGTGCACCAATTCTGAAGGCCCCTGCAATGGCAGGAAAATGATTAAATGAGATATACCCAGATAATCCTGGCAAGTGATCTGCACCCACATGCTGCAAAGGAAGTTGAGAAAAACCCCAGGTCACTGCAAATCAGACCTGGGTGAAATTCCTTCCTGACCCAACATACAGCAATTAGTTAGACCTGGAGCATTAAACAAGAACCAGCCAGTCAAGCACCTGAGAGAGAAAATGATCAGTGCCATCTCAGAGCACTGGCCCACCCTTTCCAGTGTTCCATCTCCAGCCACAGCCATCTCTGATGTGTCAGAAGAAAGAGGGGAAAAAATACACTGGGGAACAGGGGAGGAGAATCCCTTCCTGATCACTGCAAGTGATCAGATGAAGCCCTGGAGTTTTTAGAATCATAAGACAAACGAGTATTGAGCCCCTGTAGGCCTGAGCCTATGCTTTAAACTTTCGGCATGGTGTAGGCAGAGTGCCATTATTTGAGCAGGTGACATCCCAGGACTACTAAGCCCTGCCTTCTACCATCAGAAGCAACCCTCTCATACAATCATACATATATTTGTCCCACTCTCTCAAAACCAATTGAGGAGTTTGCCCCTATAACATGAACTGCAAGGTTGTTTCAGTCCTGTGATGGTTACAAACCTTCTAATTTCCAGCCTGAATTTGTTCATGGCCAGTTTATACCCATTTGTTCCTGTGCCAATATTGTCTTTTAGCTTAAAGAGTTTTTTACCCTCCTTGGTGTTTATCCCTGATTTAGGGAGACCAATCATGCCCCTCCCCGCTTCTTTCTTTTTGCTAGACTAAACAAGCTCTTCTAGTCTCTGCTCATAAGATAGAGCTACTAGAATCAGGGCTGTCTCCAGGCACCAGCGCAGCAAGCAGGTGCTTAGGGCGGCCAATGGAGAGGGGTGGCCTGTCTGGTTCTTCAGCAGCAATTCATCGGCGGGTCCCTCAGTCCTTCTCAGAGGGAAGGGCCTGCCACCGAAGAATGAAGTGGCAGTGGCAGAGCTTCATCAATTGTGGCTCTTTTTTCCCCCCACCACTTGGGGCGGTAAAAACGCTAGAGCCAGCCCTGACTAGAATAAGCTTCTTTGCACCTGTTCCAGTTTAAATTCATCTTTCTTGAACATGGGTGACCGGAACTGTATATAGTATTCCAAATGAAGTCATACTAGTGCCTCATACAATTACATTAATACTTCTCTATCTGATACATTCTAAGATTGCATTTGCCTTGTTCACAGCTGCATCACATTGGTGGTTCATTCTGTGATGGACCCACACTCCCAGGTTTCTCTCCTCCTCTGTCACTTCCAGCCGAAGATCCTCCAACTTGTAGCATAAATTTCTATTAGGCTGTAATTGAATGGGCTTGCATTTTGTACTATTGAATTTTTTCCCATTTCTGTCACTCCAGTTTTTAAGGTTATCCAGATCTTCCTGTGTAATATTCTGATCATCTTCTGCATTGAGAATGCTCCCCAGCTTCATACCAGTAGGAAATTTCATTAGCATATTCCGACTTTTTGCATTCTCCTTATCTTAAAAAAAAATAAATAAAAGATTATTTTCTCAAAAGGAAGAAATCAGGTTAGTGTGGCATGGTCTATCTTGGGTAAACCAATGTTGCATTTTATCCATAAATTTAATTATTTTTTCCTTCATAATTTGTTCTAAAGCCTTGTATACTACTCAGATCAGACTAACAGGTCTGTAATTGCATGGGTCACTTCTTCCCCCTTTCTTAAATAGAAGTATGCCAGTAGTTATTCTCTAGGTCATATGATACTATCCTCCTAGGTAAATTTATTAAGAATCCATGCTACCAGACTAGCAATCTCATGTCACAGTATTCAGTAGTCTGGGATTTAAATTATCCAGTTCTCCCTGATTAGAGTGCATCAAGAGCTAAGGTTTTCCTTCTACCTCAGAGATGGTAAATTTCCACTTCTATACACTCATTTTCATCCACTGTCCTGCCTTCATGTGCATGTTCCATATCATCAACCTTATTGATAACCATGGCAAAGTATTCATTTAATTATGGGCCCAGATTATCTTTCATCTCCTTCCCATCCACACCACATAGCAACCCAGCTTCATCCTTTTTATAAATAAAAATCAAACAAACCCTACAAAATGTCTTATTTTCATTTGCTTGGCAAGAACTAATTTAGCTTGACTTTTAGAAATTCACGTTATTCCTACATCTTCTAACCTCCTCAAAGTAGCAGTCTCTGCTGATCAAACCATTTTTCCATCGCCTATTGGCTCTCTGCTTTCTTGTAATGTCTTCTTTGAGGTGGTTATTCCTTCAGCTGGATCTGGAGCTTTTTCTTACAAGTTTTTTCCCCTAGTTTGGAATGCAAGTCTCAGATGCTTTTTGAATAGTTGATCTGAAGAAATTCCAAGCCTTCTCCAGTTACGTCCTTGAGTTCTTCAGTCCAGCTGACTTCTTTACTGAATTTCCTTAATTTCCCAAAGTCTACCCTTTTGACACAGCTGATGACCTGTTTTTGATTATCTTTCCATTTATTTAAATGGAATCAACTTATGGTCACTCAATCCAAGGTTATTTCCTACAACCAGCTCTTCTATGATGTCCTCTCTGTTTACCAAAACCAAGTTTAAAACTGCATCCCCTCTTGTTGAGTCAGTGGCAATCTATTTATCACGTCCAGGAAACACTGGGCCTTACCCATATTAGTAGCATTTATTCTCCAGTCGATATCTGGGAAGTTAAAGTGTCCCATTACAACATAATTTCCAACAGTATTTCTCTCTAATAAATATCAGTGATCTCCATTCATACTTGAGTCCACTCCTGGAGGTCTATAGCAGACTCAATAGAATCTTTCACAATCTTTCCACAAAATGATTTTTGACCCAAACAGATTTTGCTTTGTTTACTGTCTCGTCTCATTTCTTCACAATTTACAGCTTCATTGATGAACAACACTATTCCACTACCTCAATCTTTATCCCTAAACAGAAAATAATCTTCAATACCTCTATTCCAGTCAGGAATACTATTCTGCCATGTTTCTATAATGCATATAATATCCTGCACCAATAGGGCCAGGTCCTCCATTTTATTGCCCAGGCTCCTTTCATTTGTGTACAATCATCTCAGTTGCCTGTCTCGCCCAAACCTCACCCAGTTTTCAAGCTGGATTAGCTATACTCCTTTCACTAACTGCAACACCTCCCTGACTCCTACTCCAATCAATATATGTACTTTCTTTTGCTTTCCTGTCCACACTGTTACCTTGTAGTTGTACACTATCCCTTACTAGATCTTTATTTAGCTGATTTTCTTCTTCATGTGTATTGAACCCAGGCATGGAGATTTCATGAATCTCTCCCAACCTACTCCCCTCATTTCCTAGGTTAAAGAAAATACTAATTATGCCAGCCTTTACCCCAGAAGGTTAAATTTTCCAGGGACTCAAGTGAAGTCCATCAGCCAAGCAGAGTTTTCTTTCTGTGAATGCCTCCCAGTGAGCAATCATCCCCAAATCTTCCTCCCAGCACAAATCCTTGAGCCTTCTGTTGATCTTAATTATCTTGTCAAACCTTCATTCTCCTTCTCCAGGGACCAGAGCATTCTACTGACTTTCAAGTGAGCTTCCACCTCTTTAAACATTTGCCCCAGCCAAGTGTAGTCATTCTTGAAAGAGGGAATCTAGCAATGTCATTCATCCCAACATGCAGCTCAGTCAATGGATTTTCCCCCATTCCCATGAGCATCCTTTTTCAGCCTCATGTCCATATCTCATACTCTTGTTCCTGGCACACAGCACTCTCTTCTGTTCTCTGGATCTGGCCTGGGGACAGGCCTGTTATTTCTTCTGAGTATGGAATCCCAAGTCACACAGACTGTTTCTTTCTGCTATGAATCTGTTTTATGTTCTCTCTCACAATTCCTGGTACATAATCCTCATTTTTCTTCTGGCTCCAGTCCCTGGTTCTCTCTTCCTCTCTTCTGCAGGGATGGCTTCCCTTCTTTTCTTCGTCCCCTCCCCAGCTTCTGTCTGTTTCTCTTCTCCTTATTCCCCAGTGCAGCAAGCTTGTTACTCAACTCAATTTCACAACCACTAGCTGGTCTTTTTCTCTGTTTTGTTTCCATGGGCACGTTCTTTCATGGGTTATGTTCTTCTTCTGGCAGTCTCTCCCCCACCTAGGTCCTTTTGTTGATCAGGTGTCTGCAAATCTTCTCTTCTCTCATGCACTGTATCTTCAAATCCTCATCTGAATTCTATCATCTCCAACTGTATCTCTAATGCCTGAATTTTTTCTGCCATGAACTCTGTCAAATGACGTTTCATGCATAAGTGACTTCCATCAGATACCCACTAAAGAGTGATGTACATCCTGCAGCTTCTGCATCTGACCACCTTCCTTGTCTCCTCTGTTTCTTGGGTCACTTCTTGTGCTGCCTCAGTAGCCATTGTTGTCTTCTCTTCCTAGATCCTATTGCTAGGAGGAAAAACACGCACTCTCTCCAAACTCCCACTGAAACTCTGCTTTTAGCTGCTTGTTGCTCCAATGTTCACTAGTGACTGGCTCTTGAACATAGCAAAATTAAGTAAGCACCACCCCTTCATTAAGGAATATCAGCAAGCACTGAATCAAGCCAAACACCTGGAACAAATCGCTCGCATACACACATCAATACTGAACCTCCAGAACACAATCACCACTCTCCTCTCAGGCCAAACTCCCTCCTGACCCCCAGAAACTCTGGTGTTGGTTATTCACACATTCTAAACAAAAACACCTTTTTTATCCACATCTTTGACATATAAAAGTTATACTGTAAATAATCTTTCACAAATGGCACTCTTTCCAATCTAGATGCATTAATGAGTAATCTAATGCTAAAGACATTTTTATAAGGAAACATTCACTGACTAGTGTTTTGCCAAACTTAAGCCTTCATTCTTCCATCTGTAACAATGCTGCTTCAATTTATATTTCAAAATCCCTTAAAACTGGGAGGAATGGATATTGGCAGAAATTCTCTCTCATGTGGATTTATATCTGGTAGGATTACCAGCGTCCTCTGCAAAATGGCTTTACTTGAAATTACAAGAAATCTCAGTTGTTGATTGACTACCAAGTTAACTGCATTCCTGCTTGCCTACCATCAGAGACAACTCCTACAGCTCCTTCAAATATTAAAAATTTTATTTTCCTCCCAGTTACTCTCAAAATTGTCTGCCATGTAATGTTGCTGTCTTACCCAACTTGTGCATTTCAATAGCTCAGAGATGGGAATGTGAGTTACATGCATGCCTTGATGGTAAAAACAGTCAAATATATTGACTATGCTACAATTTATGCAAACAAGTTTAAAATGAAGTTACAATTCAAAATCATGCAAATAATTTATTGAAAGTCCTGTACATTTCTTCAAAGCTCGGTCTCCTGGACAATATATGCAGGCAGTATGGGAATCTGATCCATCTTAGACATTTTTGGCTCAAATGGTAAAGACAGTATGGAATCATGAATTACCAAGAGTCAGAACTATATTTGCTACATAATTTTTCTTTAATATACAAGACTAAAAAAAATCTTTTAATAACACACCACAATTGCCCTGGGTTATACAGAGATTGATCCTTAGAAAGTGTAAAATCTTGTATGTCTTACATTTAAAAACACTGGGATGTTGATGTGCCTGAAATTGCTTTTTATGAGCATCTTATTTATAAGACTAATGGCAAAACTATAAAAAATTTTCTTGTGTTGGGGGAAGATGATCTTTCTTACCTAAAGGAAGATACAGATGTGCAAGTGAGAAATACATAAGACCACTAGGCAAGATTTAAGTTACCCCATTTACTACTTTTCTTACTACCACAATATTGATAGTAATTTATTAGTCATTCTGTTACCAAGGATTTCAATTTGCTACATACACAAGACAGTCTTTAACATTTTTAACCACACAAAACAAAAATCTTCATTTTAACAAATCACCCTCTGGCAGAGTGCCTGCCAGATAGTAGGGGGTGGTGTGCAGAGTGAGGGCAGCTGGCTTGAATGGTTTTACTGAGCATGCTCAGTCCAAGTGAGCATGTTCAGTACAAGCCAAGCAGCAAATCTAGGGGAAGGGAGGAGAAGCGACCCTGCCCCTGCCACCACCGCCATGCAACCCCTCTGCCCTTGGGAGATGAGAATTAAAAAAAACAGGAAAATGCAGCTTTTGTCTCTGGGTTGCAGCTCACTCCTGGATCCTGGCTGTACCTACTCTGGCAAACATAAGAATCCTAAATTTTGAAAACGTCCTCAATATTCAGGCCCCTCTCCTAAACACTGAGTTTTAGGCACATCACAAAAGTTAGTCAGCTTCTGAGTGCACTACTCACTTGCAGATAGCAGCATTGGTGAACAAATGGGAACGTATTTACGGCCAACATTCCGCAAAACAACTGGAGAGCATTCTAAACATCCATCTAATATGTGCTGTTCTTTATAAATGAGCCACTAATCTCTTCAAGTGCTATGTAAAACTGACCAAGGTTAAGAACTGCATTTAGAACTGGCATGGGCATTCAATAAACACACACAAAAGAGCTCGCTTGCTCTCTCTCTATTCAGATACTGCTGATTGTAATAGTTACGTGTGGGACTGAAAAAGCCAGGAGAAAATAACTTCTATCCATAAGACTAGTAACTAATTTTCTAGAAAAATGTAAGGTTCTCCAAGATGTGAAACAGAGAAGAAAAAAAGTCAGTATGAATTGTGACATGGGCCATGTCTAAGCTTACAGTGGCACCACTGTGACGCTGTACGAGCGCTTGTGTAGACAATTTATTCTGATGACATAAAACTAGCTCAATAAGTGGCAGCAGCTATGTTGGCAGGAATGCGTCTCCCACCAACAGAGCGCTGTGCTCACAAGCGCTTATGCCGGAAAAAATTTTGTCACTCTGGAGTGTGAACAAACATACTCCTGAGCAACTTACATTTTGTTGGCATAAGTGCTAGTGTAGACATGGCCTTAGAATATCTAAAAACAGCATTTCCGCATATTTTCATATCTTTAGAAGTAGCTTGCTGAATATCATCCATGTATCTATATAGGGGTTTTCTTACTATGGAAGACCTGGCCAGTCAACTATGAACTCACAAACAACAAATTACTAAGAAAAAACAGGAGGAGGAGGGAACTAATGCCCATTTGCTCCAGGGTAGTATCTTAAAAATAAATAAAAAGTTTTGTGCTTCCTATTATATAATTGTGCATAGTCTCATGTTGATCTCATTTGAATATATTTATGGACATCATCAATTCTATTTAACAAGTCTTGTAAACGTCACCTATTAGTATTAACTTCAATATTTCTTTTTAAAATAATATAAACACAACTCTTTTATCTGGCCCCTTCTCCCTCCCTCCCTCCACATGCGCACACTGCACACCCACCCACAAATAGAAGCATGCTTAGATTAATCCAAGATTTATAGTGAGTTATGATGATGCAAACTATAGCACAGTGCTCTGGCAGTCTGCCAGGGTGGAGGCCACAACCACCCCTCCACAGGAGGGAATGGAAGAGGCTTGGCCAGGATACACACCAATTCACTATATCCCCTTCAGGTCAGTAGCCTCTAACACCCAACTGTAAAAATCAAGCTGCACCACCTAGTAGAAATCTTAGAGGGAAAATCAGCAGTGGCAGAGGCTTAAATTCCCTGGGGCAAATCCCCCTCAAACACAGGGAAGTATAATTTATACCTCCATGCACCAGCTTCAGTGAATCTAGCCCACAGTTATACATCTTTTTATGTATTTATTGCCAAAGTTATTTATCATTCCATCTTAAACTCCCCTGGTGAAGTTGCTACACATACAATAAACATTTTGTTCTAAAACAGTTATTCTGGATGCTTCAGAACATAAACTTTTGATATTTTAATTCCAGAGATATATTTAAATCAGTGCTACTTAGACACTGCAAGCACTGGAGACAGCATAAGACACAACACTGAAATGGTGAAAGAATAGTTCAGGAGTCTACTTCATTTTTTACATATTTGCTTAACTGAATCTCACAGCCTATTACTACATGACAACATTTGTAGAGAAACTAGAAATTTTACTCTTTCCACATTTTCCCTTTTCCTCTTTCCATTAACTGCCAATTGTTAACACACCCTAACTCTCATCCAGAGGAGGATTAAGAGTTCCTGCCAGAGCTAAAAAATTTTATTCCATGGGGCATCCATTGGATATGAAGTTTTGATGCAGTAATACAATTATTTTCCCTCACTTTTCTATCAATTCACTTTTTTTAAGTGCACTTATACTGCACTAGACTACATTTATCCAAATCCATGACCTAACAGCCCTCCAAAGTGATTTTGTGGTAGCTGTGTTGATCCCAGGATTTTAGAGAGACAAGGTGGGTGAGGTAACAACTTTTATTGGACCAACTTCTGTTGGTGAGAGACATGAACTCTTGAGCTTACACAGAGTGTACTCAGTGCCACAGCTAAATACACTGTGAAACATATTGTTTAGCATACCTCATTAACCTTAATGCAAGGTGAAGTAGCCCTTCAGTAATGGGGCGAGGGGAAGGAGCTAGTATTGTGTATTCTGCAGTTGAACCTCTGCATTTCCATTCCAATGCAGCTAAATGGTTTCTAAATCCATACTCCAGCCACTCAATTTTCTCTTTTTCTTTTTACATTTTTCCCCTTAAGAACTGGAAATTTTTGATAATGCACTCATTTATTAGGTTGAATATTTTGTTTCCTTCTATTCACCATAAAATATTTTAATTAGTAGTTTTATTGTAATAAAGATTCCCAGATTTTACAGCCAGAAAGACCTTTATAATAATCCAATCTGCCCTCCTGTATAAAACAGGCCAAAGAACCTCACCCAATAATTTCAGCATCAAGCCCATAACTTCTGCTTGAGCTATAGTATCTTTTTAAATCAAGATGGGATTTTTTTTAAGACTTCAAATGATGAAGAATTCACCATATTCCTAAGTAAGTTGTTCCAGTGGTTAATTACTTTCACTTTATTTGTGCCTTAACGGAAAAAATAAAGAAAATTAAATATATGCATTCCAGCCACCCAACCCCATACCTCTCCTCTTTGTTTTAACAAAAGGGGCTAGTGATTTTGAGTACCCATCATGAAACACCTGAAAGAGGCTTAATTTTCAGAGAATGCGTGCACCACATATTCTAAAAATCAGGGCCCTTTTAAGGTGTCTTAGGTTGCACACGAAAAAAAATGAGGAACCCCAAATTAGCTGTCACATTACATATCTTTGCTGAAAACCCTTTCTTGCGATGCTCTCACGTCCCATGAAAAATAGTCACCCATTGGTTTCCCTTGTTCAGAAAGAGATTGCATTCATATTTAACTCTGACCTGCCAGAGTATTATTGTCATATTAAAAATCAGACTCTTCATAGTGTCTTAATAAAAGCAGATATGTTACCATGACGGGGAGGGGACAGCAAATCTGAATATCTTAAAGTCATGAATACAAAAAAAAGACAAAAATATAACTTTCCCAAGGGCCTGATTTTCCCTAAGGAGATGACTTTAGATAGGACTCAATTAAGTGAACACAACAAAGTGAATGGGAGAGATGTATTGCAATCTCTATCATGAAAGTTGAACTTACAAATGTAGAATTATGTGCAACAAGTAACTGCATTCAAAAATAAAACAGTGTAAACCTTCAGAGCTTACAAGTTTGTTTACATTTTGCAGGAGATAATGCTGCCTGCTTCTTGATTACAATGTCACCTGAAAGTTGTTAATGTTAACCCTCACTTAGTTTTCGTTGAGGGTGGTTCTTTCCAGTTCGCAAAGGAGGAGGAGTGACAGAGCATGAAGACTAAGATGCGGAATTAATTGTCTTTTAATTATTGATAGCTTAGCTAACTTACAAATGACTTAACACACACACACACACACATACACACAAGTTACCCACAAATGCATATAAATCCTTGAACAAGATGCATACAAACCCTTGAACAAAATTTAACGGGAGAGTTAAAATACAGCACAACAAAGTAGTAGAATTTGTACCACACGCATTACGAGCCAGCACTCGAGTTGCACTTGGGAGGGATTTGGGAGTGGGAGAGCCTGGTCTTGGGTGATCAGTCCTGGAGGGGTTGGGCTTCAGTATGATTCTACTGAATCATAGATTATTATTAGATTATTAGGGTTGGAAGGGACCTCAGGAGATCATCTAGTCCAACCCCCAAAAGTGCCGGCTGAAGTTATAGGGTCCCTAATGCGTACAGAGCGTGCGATAATTGGTTGGTCACTTAGGGTAGTTCTTTACTGCCTTATTAGGAGATGTTTTAGAATCGCAGAAGGTTTCGACTGAGTGTACTTCCTTGTTTCTGGGTGGCCGTTGTTATGCCTTAATAAGGTCATGCAGTGCTCCTTGCCCCATTTTTCTGGGTCCCAGGTTCTCGTGCGGGTCATGCAGGAGCCCGGCCAGACAATGTTTGCCTAGGGTGTATTAACAAAAGTGAGAACAGGTCTCCTCATACCACTGTTTTAACTGCTGTTGCAAGATATTTACGTGCCAGATGCGCTAAAGATTCATATGTCATGCTTCAACCACCATTCCAGAAGACATGGGTCCATGCTGATGATGGGTTCTGCTCAATGACAATCCAAAGCATCCGAGACAGATGCCACCATCAGAAGGTTGATTTTCTTTTTTGGTGGTTCGGTTTCCATAGTTTCTGCATCAGAGTGTTGCTCTTTTAAGACTTCTGAAAGCATGCTCAACACCTCATCCCTCAAATTTTGTGAGGCACTTCAGATTCTTAAACCTTGGGTTGAGTGCTGTAGCTAATCTTTAGAAATCTCACATTGGTACCTTTTTTGCATTTAGTCAAATCTGCAGTGAAAGTGTTCTTAAAACAAACAAACAACATGCTGGGTCATCATCTGAGACTGCTATAACATGAAATATATGGCAGAATGTGAGTAAAACAGAGCAGGAGATATACAATTCTCTCCCAAGGAGTTCAGTCACAAATTTAATTAATGCATTTTTTTTAAATGAGCATCTTCAGCATGGAAGCATGTCCTCTGGAATGGTGGCCAAAGCATGAAGGGGCATACATATGTTTAGCATATCTTGCATGCAAATACCTTGCAATGTCAGCTACAAAAGAGCCATGCAAATGTCTGTTCTCACTTTCAGGTGACATTATAAATAAGAAATGGGCAGCATTATCTCCTGTAAGTGTAAACAAACTTGTTTTGTCTTGGGAATTGGCTGCACAGGAAGTAGGACTGAGTGGACTTGTAGGCTCTAAAGTTTTACATTGTTTTATTTTTGAGTGCAGTTATGTAACAACAATCTATATTTGTAAATTGCGCTTTCACAACTGTACTTGTATGAGGTGAATTGAAAAATACTATTTCTTTTAATCATTTTTACAGTGCAAATATTTGTAAGAATAACGTAAAGTGAGCACTGTACAGTTTGTGTTCTGTATTATAACGGAAATCAATATATTTGAAAATGTAGAAAAACATCCAAAATACTTAAACAATAGAATATCAATTGACATTTATTAACAGTGCGACTAAAAGGGATTACTTTTTTCAAATCGCAATTAATTTTTTGAATTAATCATGTGAGTAAACTGCAATTAATTGACAGCCCTAGCCTAAACCCTTTCAAGAAATAACTGTAGTAATTAGAAGGCCACTGACTATACTTAGAATGTTCAGTTTACCTGCCTATCATCAAGAGTAACAGCTACATGATTGAATATCTGAACTATTGTAATCTCTGGACCTGATCCTACTTTCACTGAAGTAGGCAGACGTTTGCCATTGGTACATCCAGTTTGAGTGAACTGGAAGCATTTGATCAGCTTCTGTAATCTAATTTCAATTATTTTTAATAATCGTGCTATTTCAACTGATATAATGTAAACATTTTTTTTGGATCTGAAATCCTTTAAAAACATCTGATGTGCAATAAGATTTTTGCTGACAATTGTGGCTGCACAGAGAAAGCAGTTTTCTCAGTTTGAATCCTTCCTAAAACCATATCATAACAAAATTGTAACATGTAAAGTTATTAAGGAAAAAATACCAGGAAATGTTCCACAGGTCTTTGATTCATATATCTTCCAAGCTCTACCCTGAATTAGAATATATTCCTGCTCACACACAAATCAAGCCTAGTATACAGGAGAAAGTGGCAAAAAATGAAGCATCTTGTCTTTCATATGCTATATTCTTAAACCAAGCCACCCAGTAGTTAGCATGTACTTCACTAATTCATTGCTTTTCATAATTTCTAATGTAAAACAAAGTCATCATAATAGAATCTAAACAATATTTTCCTGTTAAGTCACTGATTCAAAATTCTGGTCTTGTTTAACAAGCAAGATTTTTTTATTCAAAACATATCAGGGAAAATATCTGCATATTTTCATTTCTTTTGTTATTTTTCCTTCTTAAACAAGAGATCATACAATTTGTAAAATAATATTACGTGCCCAGATTATTTGATGCAAACTTGACTATGCACAGATGGCATGCTAAAAGAACTTTGGCTAAAAATAAACACTAACATTATTCTAGAAATAAAAACTCAGTGTTGCTAACTCTCATTTTGGGTCATTTTATCATGACCCAAACAATAGTTGGTGTTTTTCTTAAAGCCTCAGCTCCTGAAGTTATGTTATGCAAGAATCTCAGCTTCTTTCTTTTAAAAAAAATATAAAAGTATCTAGCCCTTATGGCTGTGGAGAAAAGCTTGAAAATGTGATTCTTAAGAGGCTCAAAAACAAGAAAACAAATAAAGACCCCAAATTTTATTATTCTTTAAAATATGATTGTGGAGGGACCTCAGTTGCGATTTTGAACTTGAGATTGGCAATACTGACTAAATACTAGGCCTTATCACAAGCTCTGTCACCAAGAGCCAGACTGTAATATCCTTTTCCACACTAGAGTAGGACCTTACTCTCCCAAGGGTCTCATTAAAATCAATTAGATCTATTTGTGGAGTAAATGGCTATCCAGCATGAGCAACCGCAACACAACTTTGCTCTGAGTGAATTTATATTCTAGCAGATGGTTTGGGATGATTTAGTCTCCTTTCTTTACCGGTCTCCTCATGCAAATATCTAAAAAACAACTACAATGCATAAAAATGGAATCCAAGCGCTGCAGGAAGTGATCCAGCAAGTGGAAATCTTCCCTGTGGGTCTACATCAGCCCTCTTGCATGTAACATTTTCCATCACTAGTGGCTTTCAACATGGAAGACTTTGTAATTTAGAATAATAGAAATAAAACAAGTCTCCATGAGAGAGACTGTGTGAGACTTGCTATGTAACAGCAGCCATCCTATATTGCCTCAAAACACTGCCCCTTCTCTCCCGTCAGGACAGACAAGCAACACTAAGGCCAGGTCTACACTGTCACTCACTTAAGTATAATTTACGTCGCTCAGAGGTGTGAATAAGCCACCCCCTGAGCGCCAGTGTGGACAGTATTAAGTCGGTGGGAGAGCTTCTCCTGCCGACATAGCTACTGCCTTTCACGGAGGTGGATTTTATTATGCAGCTGCACCAATGTAGCACTTCTAGCGCAAACTAGCCCACAGAAAACTGCACGATAAGCCCACATAGCTACATATAACCACACCCCAGCACACTGGGAAAATATATTGTCTTTCACTTGAGACTGAGGGCTGGTTACAGTAACGTTGTAAGTCAACCTAAGTTATGCTACTTCAGTTATGTAAGTTACTTAATTGAAGTCGATGTAATTTAGGTCAACTTACAGCAATGTCTACACCAAGCTATGTCGACGGGAGATGCTCTCCTGCCAACTTACTTTATACCTCTCAGAGAGGTGGAGTACAGACATCAATGAGAGAGTGCTCTACTATCGACTTAGCTTGTCTTCACCAGACCCGCTAAATTGACACCGCTGCATTGATCGCAGCAGTGCCAATTTAGCCAGAAGTATAGACAAGCCTTTAGAACTGAGGCCCTTATTGTGGGCATCAAAGGCCCAATGGCAGTTTTATTAAGAGGAGGGATCCTGCTTAACTAATTCCCCCCGCTACTGCCCTGGTGGAATTCTTCCTTGCAGACAGTCACCAGTCTTCTGTATTAGACCCAAGTTTTGGATCCCATCTGCTTCCAGATAGCTGGGTCTGAGCAGAGTCCAGCTAGACACGGTCTCTAGTTCTGGCCTCTACTAGAGTGCAGGTTCCCCTCTCTGGCACCTCTCCTTCCAAGATTCCTGGAGTTTTGGTCAGGGACTTGAGGTGGAAGGCAAGCTCCTTCTGCCTCACTTCCCCAGAGGCATCTTCTCTTTCTGGTGAAGGCCTGGTTCCCTTTCCCAGAAAGCATCTCTCTTTTTAAAAGCAATCTAACACTTTCCTCTTTACGTCCTTCCACTGGGGAAGTTGCATGAACCACCACCATCTTCCCCCCACCCATGGGATTGCTGGAAAAAGAGATATTAAAAAAAAACCCACCAATGGTTCTACAAGAGCAACCCCATTGTTCTCCCAAAGTAGAGCTATTCAGTTAATAGTCGGAGATTATTGTCTGTTCACTATGTACCAGGTGCCCACTATCAAAACAATTATCTAATTTAGGACTGCAACAACTGAACAATATTTCACAAAACGTAATTCATAATTTGACACAGGCATATTCTTCGAACTGCCACTATTATTTAAATTAGATAATTTATTCTTTTTCCATTGCTTGTTCTAAAGAGAGTTACAATGATGTGCAGTGTTATAATGTCAGTTATATCCCATCCAGAGGCAGCTGGATTTCAGTGCCAGTTTAAGTGAAGTGAGTCAGTTATTAACAATTATGATGGTTTATTAATTATTATAGTAAACACCAAACCTCACCTGGAAGTACTAACCAGTAAGTTGCTCTTCAAGTAACAGCATGGCAATGTTTTCAAGAAGTAATTATTTACTTATAATTAAAAAGCAGAGACTGTTTGGCATTGCCTGTAATGCAGAAAAGATCAATAAAGCTGTACAAGAAAACAGCTTTACAAAGTAATGTTTTATATATTTGAGATAATTCCTAACAGAATATTTTTGAATAAACTTTTGCTTCTTCCTCCTGTGAATTTCCTGGAAGCTGAAAGTTTCTCTCACTTGTGGATGATAACTTCTCATCCAGTGGCAACATGGATGTTTGACAGGGTTATGTTACAAGTTAATCTTATCTAAACTGCAAAATGTTGCAGAACATTGCTTCAGCAGAGGTCAGAGTGCCAGATTTCATACTACTTGTTGACAGCACATCAGCACTGCTTAGTGGTAGATATTCAGTGCAGTGCCTGGAAAACCAGAAAAACTACCCTGAGTTCCAGAAATTATAGTTTTCTGTTTATCTCTAATAGCATTTAGATTCCCAGTCATAATATGATATTGTTGTTCAGGATGACTTACCTACTTGCAGTGAGTAACAGAGGCAGTATAATTTTACTATCTTGCAATTAGGAATATTCTGACAAAACTTCTCTGTGCCAAGAGCAGTGAATCATAAAGGGAAATAAAAGATTCTTCTTTAAATTGCAGTGAGTCCCAGAGACCTCCATCAGGGACAGGGTCCCATTGTGCAGGGTGCTCCACACCCGCATATGGAGACAGTCCTGACCCAGAAGAGCTTATTATAGTTTATGAAGGGTCACGTGAATGCGATGTGAAGCAGCAAAAAGGAAGTATACATACAGCTTGTGTGCACAACTTTTGAGCTATGTATCCAATAAATATTCTATGTACAACCCAGTAAGAGTGAAGTACTGCTACTAACCTAATGATCACAAACACCAATGTGAAAGTAATCTAGGATCTAGGGCTGGCTCCAGGCCCCAGCGCGCCAAGCGCATGCTTGGGACAGCATACCGCGGGGGGCGCTCTGCCAGTTTCCGGGAGGGCGGCAGGCGGCTCCGGTGGACCTCCCGCAGGCGTCCCTGCGGAGGGTCCACCGGTCCCGCAGCTCCGGTGGAGCACCCACAGACATGCCTGTGGGAGATCCACCAGAGCCGCGGGAGCGGCAAGAGGCAGAGCGCCCCCCGTGGTGTGCCGCTGTGCTTGGGGCGGCGAAATGGCTAGAGCCGGCCCTGCTAGGATCGCTCACTTGTTCAACTAGGGAAGGATGTAATTCTGCCTGTCCACATCTACACCTTTTTCCAGAGAGTTTGTGCTACATAATCAGAGCATCTATCAGTCTGACCCATTTGTATCAATGCCATCACTAAGACATCCCATGCTCGCTGATACCAATTGGTGATAAAATGTGGGATTGCTTTAATGTTCTGGCGAATATATTTTTAGCTGACACTACTGGTGTCAAAGCTTTTTTAAAAAATGGGAGACATCAATGTTCTTGGAACAAGGAAACTGTGAAAGAACACTGTACAATATCCTTTTGACAGCTGACTGATGCTAGGCTTCTTCATTGTGTGTATGGAGAGAGAAATCCATCCTCCTAAAAGGAATAGCCTTGAAGAATCCTTTATATGGTCTCAAACTTTCTTTTTATCCTTGTTGGTTCAAAACCTTGAATCCTATTCTTTCTGGCTGCTTAGCTTCTTGGACAAGGGTCTGGAATTCAAGGATTTGTAACAAAAGCAACTTGAGGATATTTTACATGGGGTGTTATTTTTAAAGGAGGAATTTAACCAAAGTGTCACCTTTTAATTTCACAATAAGGATGTTTTCCAACTAATGTTTTAAAGCTATATCCTCACCGTCTCCTGCACAGCATCTGCCCTTTAAACCGGAGTCCAATTAAGCAGAGTTAAGAAATGAAATCCGGGGGGCATCATTTTTACTTAAAGATTTCTCTGCTGGATAGCAAGTTAAACGTTACATTCTGAAGCAAAAATGATATTATCATCCACAGATTCATTGTGCATGCGTGCACACACACACCCCAACCTGCTACAATAGCTCTAATTAGCTATTCTAACGCCACTGTTTCTCAACAACCAGATGTGGACTGGCACCAGCCTCGGAGATCTCCCGGACATGGTATAGGAAAGCAGCAAACCAGTCCCTGGTATCAAGAAGGTTGAGAAACACTGTCCTGTGCCACTAATCTGAGCAAGCTTCCTAGCATTTCATTAGTGCCGGACCTGAGCTCTTTCCGGTCAGCATGGAGTGGCTACGCTAGACACCTTAAAGGGGTACAGCTGTACCAGTGCTGCTGTGCCACTGTAAAGTCTCTAGTGTAGCCACTCCATGCTGATAGGAAAGAGCTCTCCCATTGACCTAGTGCTTGCACACTACCACTTATGCCGGTGAAACTTAAGTCACTCAGGAGAGTGTTTTTTCACACCCCTGAGCAACATAGTTTTACTGACATAAGTGGTAGTGTAAGCATGGTGTTAGGCTCTACCAGATCATTTAAAGCTACAAAAAAACCTCACAGAGAACATGAGCAGTACTTTGTATTGGCTAGGTTATGCCAAATGGTGCACCTTCGGGGTGCTAATTTCAAAAGTGTTCTGTGTTCACCTAACTCTGTTGCCACTGAAATGAATAGAAGCAGAGAATTAGCAAAATGCTGAGTTCTTTTCAGAATCCTGCCATTAAAAACTTAATACAAGACTCTAATGTGTGTAAGAGCCTAGCTGAATAATACCAGATGAAGATTTTGGTGGATTTTTGTGCACATCTTCTCATATTTCTGTCTGTTATTTTCTCAGCTCTAAGAGAGTTTTAAAATTGCTACATAAGATGAACTCCAGCAAGAACCATAGTAGACCTACAATCCTATATAGCATCATCATGACAACCAATCTACAGAATGCTTATTTTGGCAGGGGCTGGTTCTGATATGAGAAAGCAAGGCCAAGACTGGAATCCACTTTGGGTGGAGAGAGAATTAAACATCTGCTTAGACAGGAAATGGATCTCCAAAAATGTGTGGATGAATAAATGACCCAAAAGAATTTAGTTCTAAAAATGCACTGAACTGTGCACAGGTCATTGCATAACACACAATCAAGTCAAATGAAAGCGGGGAAGAGGTTAGGGAAGAAAAATAATCTTGATTGTTTTTTCTTCCTCATTCGACTTCTGGATTTTGCCCCTCATGTACTGGTTCCCAAAACTTTGCCCCATCAGGGCCTAGAGATTGAGGTGCAGAAAGTTTTTATCTCAGTCCATATCCATCTCAATCTTCTTTCCTTCATAAATTCTTTGTAAAAGTATTAGTTTTCATGGGACAGAAATAACTGTCAGATATGGGCTGTAAACCGACACATATCTACCTATTAGAATCAACCTACATTTGACCCTCATGCTGTGACCAGGTTGATGTGGCCAAGATTAATGAGTCAATTATTTCTGGACAAGCTACAAGGCACACAAACTGCTTCACTGTTTTAATACCAACTAGTATGCTCTTTCAACAGCTTTTCATACCCATAAAATAATCCTCTGCAATTTTTCATTAAGACATCATGTGTATGAGACTTATTCTGAAAATAGAGAAATCACTGAGATGAAAAGGGAAGAGGCATAATGGTACAGTTCAAGCAATTCTTAAAAACCACTGCCCTTAATTCTTTGTTTGACAAATTTAATCTCCTACGAGATTCAACGTAATATAGCATAATAAAATGTTCACAGTTTCATCGACCTCACATAAGAGCTAAAAGCCAGTCCCTACCACCACCATGTTGGGCACTGAATCCCCACAAACTTAAATAAAGCACACACATGACACTGAGTAAGAAATGAAATATATTTTAATTAATTAGGATTCTAAGATTTATCATCATTTCAAGATAAGGGTTGAATCAGTATAATCCAATTATTTGTTATTTTTGAAATAAGTAACATTACAACATAATTAGTTGCTTAAAATGGTCTTTAAACAAGCAGAACTATTATCCCAGGATCAGTTCTGCATCACAACAGAATGGAAGATGAGCCAGAGCTGCTGTAATGTCTTCAGTGATGCATTCCTGCTTCCTCCTCAACATTTGACATAATCTAGCCATTATGAGCTAGGTACAGATGCAAACAGAGCAGCAACGCTGCACGGACCCCTCTTGAACCTGCAATGTAAGCTCCATGACTTCCCCACCCAAGGCCAAGGAAGAAGTTAGGGAATCCATGTCTAGCTGCAAGCCCTAATTATGGGAATCACCTCTTTCCCTTAGGGCTGGACTGCACTTTAAGATATGGCTTCAAACAAAAGGCAGCGTAAATCCATTCCATGAGGAACTCTGCACAATCCCTGCCAGAGCCTCCTGGTGCAGAAAGAGTGGGGCCCACATGCAGCACTATCTTGCATCCTTTGAGGTGATGTACATTCCTGGGATGCAAGCAAGGGAGCAGTTCACATGGTCTCCAGAACTCAAAAAACTGCAACTGACCTCAGGCCAAGCACACATGAGAAGCAGCCGGAGGAAGAGGGCTCCCTATGCCTCTCCCCCTCCCTCACAAAGGCCAATCACAATCTGGCCCTTAGCCTCGGTCTAAGTTTTTAATTTTACAGTTCTTGAGGTTATGGGATAATAATTCAGCTGTTACGATCACATGCATGCAGCCACCTGCCCACCCTCAAAATTCCCAAAGTGTCAAATATTGCAAATCACAGAACTCCTGATTCTAAGGATAACAATGAAGGCTTAGTCTTAGCATGCATTGTCTAACTTAAACACTGCAGAAAAAGGGCCTACGCACATCTCTAGTGTCTTTTCTGTATTTGTTCAATGAATGTGTATATGCGTGTGTGTATGTATTCACACTCACCTCTCTATTCCACTTGCACACCCGTATCCCAAGAGAGAATGTACTCTCTCATATAATGGAGAATGGTAGACACTAACTCCATTCCTTTGTTTGGGTTATTCTCATTATTAAAATGGTTCCTTGCATAAAAGGACAAATAGCTGTTAAGTAATTAGCCAAAGTATTCTACTTGGCCTTCCACATCTTTTCTCTTGAGCATAGGAAATACTGAATCTTCTTTATAGACTGGAGTTTAAATCAGAAATTTTTTAAAATACATGTTTGAATCCAGAGGAAAGTAACAAAGGAAGATATTTCTAATTAAGTTCATTACAAACCCCTTTAAACTACTTTACCTACACTTGAACGTCCTTAGCTCATATGGTAGAGTCTTGCTTCAATTATTCTCATCATCCAAAGAAAGAAAAATCATAAAAAAACAGTTAATTGAAAAAAGCAAGTATCTAAAAATAGAACCTACCAAAGTTAACAAGGTGCTAATTGGGATTTGATCATTTATCCTCTTTATTCTTATCAGAGAGAGAGAGGGTGCAGGCGCAAGCCTTCAGAAGATCATATACAATGTGTGTAAACACACTCAGGTCTCAGAGTATAATCTTCCTAAAAGCATTTTAATTTTAATAGTATGTTAATATGTTTATGTGGGAGTAGGATATGTATAGGCCAGCTGGAGGAGCGGCACAGCTGGTGGAGTGGAGTGGAGCTGGTCATGGTGAAGGCTGCAGAAGAACTCCACAGAGAAGTGGAGCAGTTGGCCCCTGGCCCATGTAAGGTGCCCCTTAACACCCTGTGTACACCCTTCTATTTCCACCCAGGCTGGGGGCGGAGGGGGAGAAACTCTGCAGATAAACTTTTGAACTCTGGGATGGCACTGACCAGAAACAGAGACTTTTGGGTTGTTGGACTTTGAGGTGATTGGATTTAAGACCCTAAGGGGGAAAAGACATTGCCGAACGTACTTGGAGGTGGGTTTTTTGCTTATGGTTTGTGTTATAATTCTGTTTGTGGTGTTTCTCCAACATGATGCCGCATTGTTTCCCTCCTTTATTAAAAGGATTTTGCTACACTCAGACTCCATGCTTGTGAGTGGGGAAGTATTGCCTCCTAGAGGCGACCGGGGGAGGTGGTATGTAATTGTCCCAGGTCACTGGATCGGGGCTCAAGCCGGTTTTGCATTGTGTTATTGAAACGAAACCCCTGGATACTGAACCCGGCCCTTGTTGCTGCCAACTCAGAGGGGCAGAAGTGTTACAAAAGGAATAAATTGGCTGTACCATTTCATCTTGCTCTCTAATTAAAGTTCTTGAAAACTTTAGAATTACTGGAAAAGACATAGCTGAAAATGGGTAGGAATAACTATAAACCTAACGCTTCCCTATAGGAGCCATTTTCTTCATTTCATGTGATTTTGAGCACGCTTGAGAAGACAAGAAAATGTAATCTCTAAATTAATTTTCTCTCTCTCATTTTACAAGTGTTAAGTAAATGTAATTTGCTTGTAAAAGTTTCTGGAGTAAAAACCTTGGAGATATGTCCTGTGCCTCTAAAACAACAACACCACAAACAGCAGCAGAAGCTTCCCTGCGGCACATGTATGTTTCACCTCTCCTCTGGAGAGTGCAAATCCAGGCAGGAAAGGATTATTCAGTTTCCATATCCATTTCAATCTTGATACCTATGCTGAAACTATAATACAAATAACATCTGAAATGGTGGGTTTTGTGGTACGAGATTGGGATTAATGATGTTTGAAACAGCATGTTAACTAAGCAGTAACTTTTGCTCCATCTGTAGATTGCAGAGATGCAATAAAACTGATAAAATTTTACTGTGAGGAAGGGCAGGATTTAGGGAGCTTGTGCAGGGCTCCATAGGACTAGTGGTCCAGCTCTGCATGTTACTGTATATTGGAATTTCAATGCATAGCTGGATCAAGGAAGGGTAAACAGATCCATAGACCATTGCCCTCCACAGCGTGTTGATGGAGGATATATAGAGAAGCCAGAGGATTGAGCTCTGTCTACCCAATATGTTTTGGCAACAATATAAAAAGTCTTTAGAAACAGTTATTTAAATTCTGCTTATTTTGTTAGACTAACTAAAACACGTGAATTTTGATATATAAAGTTGGGTCAAAGTCAGCCCTGATGTAAACAAGTGCAGCTCCCATAGAAGTATTGTGGAACAATATAAAGGACAACAGGTGATTGCGCAGTTTGGCCAGAAAATAAAATATACGTAGTGCAACTCACACTGATCTAGTGTTATAGCTGGTGTGCAAACCAAGTGTAATTTTCACAGCAGTGCAGGGCCACCCAGAGGATTAAGGGGGCCTAGGGCAAAGCAATTTTGGGGGCCCCTTCCATAAAAAAACAAGTTGCAGTACTACAGAATACTATATTTTCGTGGGGGCCCTGGGATCTGGGGCAAATTGCTCCACTTGCCCCCCCCGCCCAGGCAGCCCTGGGAAAAAACAAACATTTAAAAACCTTCCGCATCTTGGCACAAACCCAGTTTTGAGAAACCTTGTAAAGGAGACTTGAAAAGAAGTCATCATTGGTTCTCAGCATCAGCTAGTGCTAAAAGGCACAAAAGCTCATTAAAAGGGTTGGACAAATATTTTCCAAAAAAAGTTTGTTTGGCTTGAAAACTAGGGGTTTTTAAAAAGCAGAAAAAAAAATCACCGACAATGTCTGCTTTCCTCCAAAATTTGTTGTGGTTTTTTTAATTGAAAAGCTGAAATTAGTCTGCCAAAACCTGAACATGGTTTGGGGTTTCAGAAGTGTGTGGCCAAATATTTGCTACTTGCTGTGTTTGATTGTTTAAACAAAAACAAAAACCTGCTTAAAAACACCAAAACTTTTGAACCACCTCAGCTTGTGACCAAACGCCTGAGCCATCCAGTCAGAGATTTTTCCAGGTTTCTGATATTCTGCTGGCTTCCTTGACTCATATCTGTCTCCATAACTTTGTGTTCATTTAGTTTAGAACATAAGAACAGCCATACTGGGTCAGACCAAAGGTCCATCCAGCCCAGTATCCTGTTTTCCAACAGTGACCAATGCCAAGTGCCCCAGAGGGAATGAACTTAACAGGTAATATCAAGTGATCTCTCTCCTGCCATCCATCTCCATCCTCTGACAAATAGAGACTAGGGACACCATTCCTTACCCATCCTGGCTAATAGCCATTAATGGACTTAACCTCCATGAATGTCTCTGTTTCCCCACAAACTAGAGATAGTTACTGTGGGTTTGTCTTTAGTATAGACTATATACATACGCCATGAACTGAGCATTTGAGCTTGTTCCAGAATCTGGGATGAGCCTATGTTGTGAAAACTGAAATGCTCAAAATAGCACATGCATATGAATGGACACAGGGTGCTAAAATTAAATTAACCCAGGGGGTCTCAAACTGGGGTCGGGACCCCTCATGGGGTCATGTGGTTATTACTGGGGGTCACGAGCTGTCAGCCTCCACCTCAAACCCTGCTTTGCCTCCAGCATTTATAATAGTGTTAAATATATATATTTTTTAAAGTGTTTTTAATTTATAAGGGGGGGGGGTCGTACTCAGAAGTTTGCTATGTGAAAAGGGTCACCAGTGCAAAAAAAAAAGTTTGAGAACCACTGAATTAACCCCTCTGGAGCCTCGGGGAATGTGTGGGTGCGGGGGGAGTCCTCCCTTGGTAGGGTTGGGAAGGAGGTAGGTGGTGTAGGATATTGCTTTTCTCATGTGATCCTTCCCCCATGGCTCTCGGCTCTATCACTGTTAATCTAAACTGGATAATTTTAAATGAAGCTACCCTCCCCCGACATGAATCTCCCTATGGCACCGAAATTAAATGTAGACTATAATTTGGCATTTGAGAAGTGAAAGGGATGGAAGCCCTAAGGGAAAAATAATGGCTTGGCTCTTCATGTTAAATAACTGTCTGCAAGCCTCAAACTGCTGAATGACCTTTAGGGTAGGGAAGGCTGTGCCTCCCTAAACAGCCTGGTCCTGCCCCCATCCGACCCCCATACACTTTCTGATCCCTGACTGCCCCTCTCAGAATCCCCAACCCATCCTGCTCCTTGATCCCCCCCACCAACTGCCACCACCCTCTCCCTGCCCCGACTGCCCCAAACCCTATCCACCCCCCCTCCGCCACTGAGTCCTGACAGACCCCCGGAATGCCCACAATTCAACCCCCCGTTCCCCATCCCCTGACAACCACCTCCCAAACCTCTGTCCCCTGACTGTCCCTGGGACTCCCTGCCCCTTATCCAACCCCCTGCCTCCCCCCTCTTCTGGAGCCTCAGAGAGCCGTATCCAGGAGCGGCCCTGGACAACGCTACAGCTGCGTGGCTCCAGCAGGACCTGAGCTCCCACCGCTTGGCCGCAGCTCACAGCCCCGCCCCCTTACCATGCGGCTCTGAGCGGGAGTCGCTCAGGCCCCGCTGGAACCATGGTGCTTTAGCTCTGTCCAGGGCCGCTCCTGGACACGGCGCACTGAGGTGCCGGTGGATAGGGGAAGGCGAAGGCAGAGGCGAGGGGGAGCCTCAGAGATTCTTGTGGGGGCCCCTGTGGGGCCCAGGGCAAATTGCCCCACTTGCCCCCCGACCTCTGGCTGGCCCTGCAGCAGTGGGGGAGAGGAGGCGCGCAGGGCAAGAACAGAAAGATAAAGCAAACAGCAGGAGGGTATAAGATGAAGTTGCCAGAAGACAAGTTACTCTCCATTACTGCTTATCCTGCTACAGCCTCCTCTCAGCTCCCTTTCTGCTACTGTCCTTTTGGCCCTCTCGACATGTAACCTTGATATACTGACCAGCCACTTGCTTATACAGTATTGAAGGGGGAAAAAAAAATAAAATAAAAAAAAAAAAAACACACACCTTCCTTAAAAATCTTCCTCCCCAGAAAAAGAAGTACTTTAGGGCCTGCTGCTGACCACATTTATATAAGTTTTACACTTCAGTGAAGTTACTTCCAATTTACAGTGATGTCAGTGAAATCAAAATCAAGAGTTAAAATTTTTCTATGGCAGGAAAATATTGTAGTGGGCAAAAATCATCAGCATTCCCCTCATTCCTTAAAATTACCTTATAACCTACCCCTGAAACATATGGTCTCCTTCAATACTGGTGCTATTGGCACACTATCAATCAGTAGAGAGAAGCAATAGGGAGCAGTTGACATATTCCTTTCTTTTGCCCTAGAGAAGCCTATTGTCTGTCCAACATGCTTGATATCTATTGATCAGACAAGCTGGAGTCCTGCGGTTCCCTCAAAAATCAGGTCCTAGCATAAGGTCCTACTGATTGGTATCATATTGTACTATACAACAAAATCATATTGTACAATAGCCCACAGTTTATTCTTTTTTTCAGAGTAATCCTCTATAGCAGATAAATGGAAAAACAGATTAAAAACCCCTACTGGTCACAGCATCCTTTTGTTCCCAACAATAATGTGGGACAAAAATTAGATATACTAGGCCTTCAGGCATAAGTTATGAATACACATTATATGTAATTGGGTTACCCCTCACTGTCTTCTATAGGTCATCTGGAAAGTAAAATGGAACTCGTCTCCTCTCAGACAAGTCCTAACAGCACCATTTCATGTGTTATACATTTAGTCGATGTATCTGCACTGAAGTCAGTCACATACAGAGCAAGTACAACTTGCCCAAAAGATATAAAATACAGTAGCCAGCAAACTTTCCCATCAAAGACTTAGCAGGGACAAGAAGTTATCGGTCACTCTCAAAGCTAGGCAATTCAAAAAACAAAATATTGGCATATTTTACAACAAGTTGTTTGCTTTATTAAAAAGGTATTCTATCTAAAACCACTGAAATGCACAGCTTCTCGAGATTTTCATTACTGTTTTTCAAAGCTTGACTGTGGTTGTGGTCATTGGTCTCCAATTTCTATGCTGAAAAGATAAGAGGTTCCATAAGGAAGAGACACACAGCCCTGGTCTTCACTACAAGTTTAGGTTGAATTTAGCAGCATTAGATAGATTTAACCCTGCATCCGTCCACACAAAGCCATTTTTGTCATGGTAGTGTGGACGCAATTCAATGATATTGGCCTCCCGGAGCTATCCCAGAGTGCTCCACTGTGACCACTCTGGACAGCACTCAACTCAGATGCACTGGCCAGGCAGACAGGAAAAGACCCGCAAACTTTTGAATTTCATTTCCTGTTTGGCCAGAGTGGCAAACTGATCAGCACAGGTGACCATGCAGTCCCAGAATCACAAAAGAACTTGAGCATGGACCAAACAGGTGGTACTGGATCTGATCGCTGTATGGGATGACGAATCCATGCCATCCAAACTCTGTTCCAAAAGACTAAATGTCGGAATATTTGAAAAAAAATCTCCAAGGGCATGAAGGACAGAGGTTATAACAGGGACCTGCAGCAGTGCTGTGTGAAGCCTACCAAAGAACCAGAGAGGCAAACCAGACATGCCACTTCTATGATGAGTTGCATGCCATTCTAGGAGGTGCCCCTACAACTACCTCACCCCTGTGCTTCCCTCCTCCCCCACCCCTCCCAGGCTACCTTGGCAGTTGTCCCTCCATTTGTGTGACGAATTAATAAAGAATACATGAATCTGAAACAACAATGATATTGCCTCTGCAAGGGGAGATCAAAGGGGGGAGGGGAGGGCGGTTGGCTTACAGGGAAGTAGAGTGAACCAAGGGGGCGGGTTTTCATCAAGGAGAAACAAACAGAACTTTCACACCCTAGCCTGGCCAGTTATGAAACTGGTTTTCAAAGTTTCTCTGATGCACTACACACCCTGCTGCGCTCTAACCACCCTGGTGTCTGGCTGCGCATAATCAGCGGTCAGGTGATTTGCCTCAACCTCTCATCCCGCCATAAATGTCTCCCCCTTACTCTCACAGATATTGTGGAGCACACAGCAAGCAGTAATAATGATTGGAATATTGGTCTCGCTGAGGTCTAACCGAGCCAATAAACTGCACTAGCGAGGTTTTAAACGTCCAAAGGCACATTCTACCACTGGGAGAGTAGCCTGAGGAAGAAGCCTCCAGCTGGCATGATATTCCAGACAGGACTGAATCTCCATTAGACGAAACTTAAAGAAGAGAATGACCTGGAGTCATTCCTATTTTTTTCCGGCGCCCCCGACTGACCTCACCGAGGTTGGCCAGGAGCACCCATGGGACATTGATGATGGTTAGCAGTCATATTGTACCGTCTGCCGTCCGCAAGGCAAGGTAAGGGGATGCTGCTGTGTAGCACTGCAGTACTATGTCTGCCAGCAGCACCCAGGAGACATACAGTGACAGTGAGCTGAGCGGGCTCCCTGCTTGCCATGGTATGTCATCTGCATGAGTAATCCAGGAAAAAAGGCAAGAAATGATTTTTTGCCGTTGCTTTCTCAGAGGGAGGAAGGGAGGGAGGCCTGATGACATGTACCCAGAACCACCTGCGACAATGTTTTTGCCCTATCAGGCATTGGGAGCTCAATCCAGAATTCCAGTGGGTGGCGGAGACAGCGGGAACTTTGGGATAGCTACCCACAGTGCAATGCTCTGAAAGTCGATGCTAGCCTTAGTACTGTGGACGCACACTGCCGACTTAATGTACTTAGTGGGGACACACACAAGTGACTATCAAAATCAATTTCTAAAAAATCGACTTCTATTAAAGTCAACCTAATTTCGTAGTGTAGACATACCCACAGAGTTACTAATACAGATTTGGGGTGGGAGGGTGGGAGAGACACTTCATTGGGAAAGAAAGAAAAGAGTGTAGAAAGCCCCAAATGAGTAAAGATAGTGGTTTCCTCATTCATTAAACCTCTCTTCATCCATACATAAACACCTAATTCTCTACTGAGCTCCCTGGAGTATTAAGCTCATTTGGTTGCGGGCGGGGGAAGGGAAAAAAAACACACAAGACAGCATCTAACTTGACAGTTTTGCTTTACAAAATACCATTTTGTTTCTGCAATAGGACAGTAGCAAAATAGAAACTACCATTCCACTTCTCAGAAATGAAAGTCATCAGCTGTAACCAGAGTGAAGGTATGGCCTATGGAGCAATGAGAAGGCACATAAAAAGTGATGGCACTGGAAACAAACAAAAAATCTGGTCTGACGAACTGGGGTCCAAGTGTCCAAAGAGGCTCCTGTTCTGCCTCTATGATGGCTGGAAGGAACTGAGGTGGTCAGTATGCCACACCCCTTTTTATAGTTCTACTCCTGGGCACTACTCCTAGAAGCTTCCACTAGTCCAAGCTGTGACATCGATGCATCCCAAGAATGGGAATGTGCTGAGGCCACTTGACTACCAAGAACTAGCCAGCACCACAAGAAAGCTCAGCTAAATAGTTTTCCATCTCCACAAAAAAAAACCCACCAGTTTTGCATCTACATAAAATTTACTTTTGGATACAGTTGTTTCAGTTTGTTATATTTACCTATATGTATTGCATATTTTTTCTCCAATTGTGCTGATTTCTACAGTCAGTTATACAACTGGTCAAAATTTACATTTTCATTAGAAAACATTAAATTGGGTAATTATAAAAAAAAAGTGTGAGAGAGAGAGAGACAGACAGACAGACACTGACTGACTGCTGGCAGGCAATACATACAAATGCTGTAAGCCTTCATTGTTTCTACTGGCACTGGAGGTAAAAGGTAAGTGGGAAACAATTATATCTCAATGTCAAAAGAAGATTGAGAAGAAATATGTCAAATATATCCCATTTGTTATCTCTATGTTTGTTTTCAGAATAGAGAATTTACAGGATACCCAAATATCTACATCAAGCAAGTTTATCTACTTATTGTAAATACCAGCAATTCCCCTAGCCATCAGCTAAACTGTCCTGTAAAGTTTTCTTGTTGCAAACTATGAAAACAGCAGAACACTAAATGCAAAGATCTTGCCACCATTCTGAATGTGCAGAACTGCTCCTCTCCAAAAGAGCTGTATACTGGAATAAAAAAATATTAAATCTTCCAGTAAACAGCGAGAAATAGGTACTGACATGCAGCAAAACATTTAATACTCAGGAAATGGAACTCTAGGACACCTCCATACAACGATGGTTGAAAGAATTGTCAAACAGCTGTGATGGAGAAGACAACATTGGTAACAAAATAGGGAAAAAATATACCAAGACTTGTTACCTGTGATATAACATGGTTCATACATGTCATAATCTAAGCCCACCCTGTAGTCAATTTGAGTCTTTACAGTCCCTTACTGGGCTTTGGATCGTGCCCTACAATATTTCTTAAATTACATTGATAAAAGACGGTTACTCACCTTTGTAACTGTTGTTCTTCGAGATGTGTTGCTCATATCAATTCCAATTAGGTGTGCGCGCGCCGCGTGCACGCTCGTCGGAAGATATTTACCCTAGCAACACTCAGTGGGCCAGCTGGGTTGCCTCTGGAGTGGTGCCGCTATAGCGCCGGATATATACCCCTGCCAACCCAATGGCCCTTGAGTTCCTTCTTGCCGGCTACTCCGACAGTGGGGAAGGAGGGCAGGTTTGGAATGGATATGAGCAACACATCTCAAAGAACAACAGTTACAAAGGTGAGTAACTGTCTTTTCTTCGAGTGCTTGCTCATATCGATTCCAATTAGGTGATTCCCAAGCCTTACCTAGGTGGTGGGGTCGGAGTGAGATGTTGCAGAATGCAAAACTGCTGAGCCAAAGGCTGAATCATCTCTGGACTGCTGAACCAATGCATAATGTGAGGCAAAGGTGTGACTCGATGACCAGGTAGCAGCGCGACATATTTCCTGAATGGAGACATGGGCCAGGAAAGCGGCAGATGAGGCTTGCGCCCGAGTAGAATGGGCGGTGAGATGGTTAGCCGGAATGTGAACCAATTCATAGCATGTTTGGATGCAGGATGTCACCCAAGATGAAATTCTTTGGGAAGAGACCGGCATGCCTTTCATGCCACCGCTACAAAGAGCTGAGGCGAACGTCGGAAGGGTCTGGTCCTCTTGATATAAAAGGCAAGAGCCCTGCGGATATCCAAGGTATGCAGTTGTTGTTCCCGATGCGATGAATGCGGCTTCAGGAAAAAGACTGGGAGAAATATGTCTTGATTGACATGAAAGGCAGACACTACCTTAGGGAGGAAAGAGAGGTGCAGCTGCAACTGTACCTTGTCCTTGTGGAATACCGTATACAGGGGGATCCGCTGTCAAAGCCCAAAGCTCCGATACTCGTCTTGCCGAGGTGACAGCGACAAGGAAGGCTGTCTTTCAGGAGAGGTACAGCAGCGAGCAGGTGGCAAGAGGCTCAAAAGGGGCACCCATAAGCTTGGCTAGCACCAGGTTTAGATCCCAGGTAGGGGTCGGGCATTTGACTTGAGGGTACAACCGCTCCAATCCCTTAAGGAACCTGGAAACTATGGGGTGAGAAAAGATTGAACTGCCACTTTCTCCTGGGTGGAAGGTGGAAATAGCTGCCAAATGCACCGTTAGAGAAGAGACCGCAAGGCCCTGCTCTTTCAGGGACCATAGGTAATCCAGGACAGATACTTGTCCGGGGACTAAAGTTATTCTGAGCGCACTAGTAGGAGCAACGCTTCCACTTGGCAAGATATGTCGTCCTCGTGGAAGGCTTCCTACTCCCCAAGAGCACCTGTTGTACCAAGGCAGAGCAATGCAACTCAGACTGGCTCAACCACACAGCAGCCATGCCGTGAGATAAAGGGATTCCAGGTCCGGATGGTGAAGCCTGCCAAAGCCCTGTGTTATGAGGTCCGGCCAGAGTGGCAAGGGGATCGGGTCCACCACTGAGAGGTCGAACAACAGGGTGCTGCCTCGGCCATGCTGGAGCAATGAGGATCAGGTGGGCTCTGTCCCTGCAGAGCTTGAGTAGGACTCTGTGGATGAGTGGAAATGGTGGGAAGGCATAAAGTAGATGCCTCTTCCACGGGATCAGGAATGCGCCTGAGAGGGAGCCCAGGGAGTGTCCTTGGAAGGAGCAGAACACCTAGCATTTCCTGTTCTCTCGAGAGGCAAAGAGGGCTATGTGGGGAAAGCCCCACCTCCGGAAAACAGAATGGATAACGTCCGGGCGTATCGACCACTCGTGAGACAGGAAGGACCTGCTGAGGTGATCTGCCAGAGTGTTCTGGACTCCTGGGAGAAAAGACGCTACCAAAATCGATAGAGTGGGCTATTCAAAAGTCCCAGAGGCGAGTGGCTTATTGACAAAGGAGGGAGGAGCGTGCTCCGCCCTGCTTATTTATGTAAAACATGGCCGTTGTGTTGTCCGTGAACACTGATACACAACAGCCTTGTAGATGGTCCCAAAACACCTGACATGCTAGACGGACTGCTCTCAGCTCCCTCACGTTGATGTGCAGGGCCAGCTCTTGGGACAGCAAAAGGCCTTGAGTGTGAAGGCTCCTGAGGTGGGCACCCCAACCCAGAGATGATGCAACTGTGGTTAGGGCTACTGAGGGTTGCAATGGGTGGAATGGCATCCCTGCGCAAACCAGAGAGGGGTCTAACCACCAAGTGAGGGAGTCGAGAACCTTCCTGGGGATAGTGAGCACCGAATCCAGACTGTCTCTGTGAGGATGGCATATTGAAGCCAGTCAGGTTTGGAAGGGACGAAGACGTAGCCTCGCGTACTTAGTCAGGAAGGTGCAGGAGGCCATGTGACCTATTAGGCCGAGGCAAGTGCGCACCGATGCTGTCGGAAAGGATTGAAGACTTCGAATTATTAAAGCCATCATTTGAAAATGCGACTGGAGGAGGCAGGCTCTGGCCAGATTGGAGTCCAGAACAGCTCCGATGAAGTCTATTCTCTGTGAGGGTGTCAGAGTAGACTTTTCTGTGTTGATCATGAGGCCTAGGCTCCCGAAGAGGTGTATGACGAGGCACAGGTGCTGCGATACTTGTGACTGTGAAGTCCCTCGAACGAGCCAATCGTTGAGATATGGGTAGACGTGTACTCAACGACGATGGAGGGAGGCAGCTACTACAGCCATGCATTTGGTGAAAACCCTTGGAGCTGTAGAAAGGCCAAAGGGAAGTACCATGAACTGAAAGTGTTGGTGGTTGACCACAAAACGGAGCTACTGTCGGTGTGGTGGATAAATGGCAATGTGGAAATAAGCGTCCTTCGTATCGAGGGTGGCATACCAGTTTCCCGGATCCAGGGATGGGATGATGGTCCCCAGGGATACCATGCGGAACTTCAGCTTTTTCAGGAATTTGTTGAGTTCTTGCAGGTCTAGGATCAGTCGTAGACCTCCCTTTGCCTTGAGGATTAAGAAGAAGCAGGAATAGAACCCCTTGCCCCTCATGTCTTCTGGCACCTCCTCTATGGCTCCCAGATTTAGGAGCGCCTGGACCTCTTGTAGGAGGACTTGCTCGTGAGAGGGGTCCCTGAAGAGGGACGGGTAGGGAGGGTGGGAGGGGGGTTGAAACAAAATGGAGATGGTATCCCGCTTCCACCATGCAGAGGACCCAACGATCTGAGATTAGCTGGGACCAGGCAGGGAGAAAATGAGAGAGACGGTTGAAAAAGGAGGGAGAAGGATCCGGTAGGATAACTGGTGGGCTGTCCTCGGGTGTCCCATCAAAAGTTTTGCTTGGGCCCCGTTGGTGGTTTAGGAGGCACTTGACTTTGGGTTCCTTGAGGACCAGACTGCCTCCACTGATTCCCCCTGCCACACATTCTGGTAGCGTCCTGACACGGCCTAGACTGCTTGTAAGGGCAGTGTGGTTGGGGTTGGAAGGACCTTCGTTGGGTCACTGGCGTGTGCATACCCAGCCAGCACATTATGACCCGGTTGTCCTTCAGACTTTGCAACCTGGGGTCAGTTTTGTCTGAGAAAAGGCCCTGGCCCTCGAAGGGTAAATCCTGAATGGTCTGTTGCAATTCAGGGGGAAGGCCTGAAGCCTGGAGCCAGGAGATATGCCTCATCGTCACTCCGGATGCCAGAGTTCTGGCAGCCGAGTCCGCTGCGTCCAGAGAGTCCTGGAGGGAGGTTCTTGCTACCTTTTTACCCTCTTCAATCAGGGCCGTAAACTCTGGACGGGAGTCTTGGGGAAGAAGCTCCATAAACTTTCCCACGGACACCCATGTATTAAAGTTATACCGACTTAGGAGGGCTTGTTGGTTTGCCACTCTAAGTTGGAGGCCCCCAGCCGAGTATATTTTGTGGCCTAGGAGGTCCATGCGTCTAGCCTCCTTCGCCTTAGGAGCTGATGCTTGCTGGCCATGACGCTCCCGTTCATTCACCGATTGGACAACCAGAGAGCAGGGTGGTGGGGGGTATAGAGATATTCGTACCCCTTTGAGGGGACCATATATTTCCTCTCTACTCCCCTAGCTGTAGGTGGAATTGAAGCTGGGGATTGCCAAATGGTGTCCGCATTGGCTTGTATAGTGTGGATGAATGGGAGAGCCACTCTAGTGGGTGCATCAGCCGATAAGATGTCCACGACTGGGTCCTCTATTTCAGTGACCTCCTCCACCTCAAGAGGTCTTGATGGGCTCTGAGATCGATTGGTGGAGGGCCTAAGGAGGATGTTCCTGGTACCGCCTCAACAGGTGAGGAGGAGGAGAGGCCCGGGCCAACGGGTCCTGAGGTGGGTCGTGACCTTGAGGGGCGTCATCTGCATCAGGTGGAACCTCGGAGACTGCAGAGGGAATTGGAGCCTCGTCTGTGCCCGTAGGGGGAGGGCGGCTCACTGTTGCCTCTGGTACCCGGTGTTCTGACGGGGCCAAGCGTTGAGCCACTGATGGGGCACCTTGGGCCTGGTGGTAGGCCCATGGTGTCCAGAAGGACCAGTGATGAGGCCCTTGTTCGTGGCTTTGTCCCTGCGGGTATTGGCTGGGGACGTCAGATTCCCCCTCTTGATGGTAGGATGCACTGCCAGCCTGAGACGATACTGATGTGTGTCTCGAAGGCCACGGTGGTTCCAAGAGACCCTGGGAGGGCGCCACTGTTCTTGACACTCGATTCTGGGCGGTACCGGGAGCTATGGCAGTACCACGAGCGAGACCGGGACCTTCTACCGTACCGGTGCCAGGAGGTCGACTGGGATCTTGAGTCCCTTCGCCTGGAGCGACTGCAGGATACATGTTACCGAGATCCGTGCCGAGAGCTAGATCGGTACCGGGAGTATCTGTCCGGTGAACGAGATGTTGAACGTCGCCGCAAGTGTGACCGGTACCGCAATGGAGAGCGGTGCCGGGACTGCGAGCGGCACCGGGAGCGGGAACAACGTGATTGAGAGCGTCTGCAAGACCGTGATCTGGAATGATGTCTCTGGTGGACCGACGGACGGAGGCCTTACGAGGGCCCGCTTGGCAATGGATTGAACAACCTGCACTGGCGGAGCCGGGGGTTGAAGACATATTGGCTCCGTCATAGCAATGAGCTCCCTTGCCGTAGAGAAGGTCTCCAGCGTAGAAGGGAGAACAAGCTCAACCACAGCCGGAACCGGGGAGCTGTCTGGCACTGGACTCAACGGCCCTTGTGGGACTGGAATCGGCGGTGCTGTCCCAAGTGGAGCTGCAATCTGTGTGCCGGCTTCGCCAGTGCCGCAGTGGATGACAGTGCTCAACGAACCGTCTTAGACGAGTGCTCCTTCTGCAAGACCGGAGTCGGAGCACTATGTCATTTCCCAGTCGGGGAAAGGGAGCGGTACCAGGGAGTCGGTGCCGGTAGAGGTCAGTGCCGAGACTCCTTCTCGGTATCGGAGTGATCTGGCGTCGAAGGGGCGCTCCTAACAGAGGCAGTCTGTTGGGCGCTCGGTACCGATTTTGCAGAACTAAGTGCCGACTCCATGAGAAGCTGCTTCAAACGGAAGTCCCGCTCCTTCTTTGTCCTTGGTTTAAATGACTTGCAAATGCGGCACTTGTCAATGAGGTGGGATTCCCCTAGGCACTTGAGGCAGGAGTCGTGGGGATCCCCTATTGACATTGGCTTCTGGCACGCCGAGCACGGTTTGAATCCCGGTGTCTGGGGCATGGGCCCGCACCGGGGTGGAGGAAAGGGGCTAATCCCCGATCTCCCCTGCAACTATATACACTAACTATGAATAGAAGTACTAACACTAACTATAACTACAAGAACTTGAACTATAAACACAGTAAAGAGTAAAGAACTACGAGAAGCTAGGGATGTGGAGATCAGCAAAGCCGCGCTCCACAGTTCCAATGACCGTCACGGGTGGTAAGAAGGAACTGAAGGGCCATTGGGTCAGCAGGGGTATACATCCGGCGCCATAGCGGCGCCACTCCAGAGGGTGACCCGGCCAACCCCCGAGTGTTGCTAGGGTAAAAATCTTCCGACGAGCGTGCACGTGGTGCGCGCACACCTAATTGGAATCGATATGAGCAAGCACTTGAAGAAGAACTATACTTTCTGTCTCCAATAAAAGATTCTGAGTATTAAGCAATAGGCATGTTTGTATTCTGTTGTCCTGATTGCTAGATGTAGTTCTATTAATTGCCACAGTACATCAGCTTTGCAAAGCTATCATAAAAATTTACCAGCCCAGACCAAGATTTACTCATCTGGTTTTTTTTGTGTGTTGTTTTTTTACAATATTTATGCACAACATAAAGACTAGCTCCTTCAAAATTATTCTCACGCATGTATGCTATAAAAATATTTTACTTGTGAATATAGCTTTTTATACTATAGAAGATAATTTGCATAACAATGTTTTGACTAGAAAGTCAGTTGATTTACCCAGGGATTCTGAACCTGGATCTTTAGCTTTGCCACAACTGACATTTATTTATTTCCATAGTTAAATAAGCTATATTTAGTATAATGATGTATCTACCTAAAACCAGGAATTTCACAACTAAGGTTACTACGTGTTGCATCTGACATAGAACGCATGATAGAAATGTTTATCATTTCTAGATGCAAGAATAAGGACTTAGGTTTGGCAACTGTTCACAGCTTTCATGCTTTGTTAAGAGATATCCAAATTAATTGTGACACTAAATCTACACAGAGAAATCGCACCTCATGGCTGTGACCTTATACAATACAAACAAACAATATCTTAACACTATTTATTCCTTCCCTATAAACAGCTGACATAGCAAGAGATTATAGCCACTCCCCAGAAGCGCAGGTCAGACCAGTAGGCAAGGAGTAGAACGGTAACTCCATGCATGGTCAAGCCAGGAATTAGAACTATTAAAGTATTATAGGGTTTCTATATAGCACCCAACACCGTAGTATTTAAACACTTCCCAGATAAATTTGATCTGCAGGATAACATCCCTAGCTTCCCATGTATGGGAGACTGGAGAAAGGAGAGGGGAAGGTGCAGGGCAAGAGTGTGGATCAAGAGGGGCAGGGCAGGGTGCAGACCAAGAGTGACTACAGGGCTCTGGGAGTACGGGTGAAGGGGTTTGGAGCGCAGGTGGTATTCTCTTTGATTCTTCCTGTCAAAGGTAGGAGCCTGGGCAGAGACAGATGCATCATGGAGGTGAATGCCTGGCTGCGAAGATGGTGTCGCCAGGAGGGCTTTGGCTTCCTCGACCACGGGATGCTATTCGAGGAAGGACTGCTAGGCAGAGATGGCGTTCACCTTTCAAGGAGAGGAAAGACCCTATTTGCACACACACTGGCTAACCTAGTGAGGAGGGCTTTAAACTAGGTTCAACGGGGACAGGTCAGCAAAGCCCACAGGTAAGTGGGGAACATGAAGACCTGGGAGATGGGTCGGAAACAAGAGGGAGTGTGGGCTATAATGGCAGAGAGAAAAAGGAGGGTCAGGGCAAAACTGGGAGGCAAGATCAAACCAGTATCTTAGATGCCTATATACAAATGCAAGAAGTATGGGTAATAAGCAGGAAGAACTGGAAGTGCTAATAAATAAATACAACTATGACATTGTTGGCATCACTGAAACTTGGTGGGATAATACACGATTGGAATGTTGGTGTGGATGGGTATAGTTTGCTCAGGAAGGATAGACGGGGAAAAAGGGAGGAGGTGTTGCCTTATACATTAAAAATGTACACACTTGGACTGAGGTGGAGATGGACATAGGAGACGGAAGTGCTGAGAGTCTCTGGGTTAGGATAAAAGGGGTAAAAAACAAGGGTGATGTCGTGCTAGGAGTCTACTACAGGCCACCTAACCAGGTGGAAGAGGTGGATGAGGCTTTTTTTAAACAACTAACAAAATCATCCAAAGCCCAAGATTTGGTGGTGATAGGGGACTTCAACTATCCAGATATATGTTGGGAAAATAACACCGTGGGGCACAGACTATCCAATAAGTTCCTGGACTGCATTGCAGACAACTTTTTATTTCAGAAGGTTGAAAAAGCTACTAGGGCGGAAGCTGTTCTAGACTTGATTTTAACAAATAGGGAGGAACTCGTTGAGAATTTGAAAGTAGAAGGAAGCTTGGGTGAAAGTGATCATGAAATCATACAGTTTGCAATTCTAAGGAAGGGTAGAAGGGAGTACAGCAAAATAGAGACAATGGATTTCAGGAAGGCGGATTTTGGTAAGCTCAGAGAGCTGATAGGTAAGGTCCCATGGGAATCAAGACTGAGGGGAAAAACAACTGAGGAGAGTTGGCAGTTTTTCAAAGGGACACTATTAAGGGCCCAAAAGCAAGCTATTCCGATGGGTAGGAAAGATAGAAAATGTGGCAAAAGACCACCTTGGCTTAACCACGAGATCTTGCGTGACCTACAAAATAAAAAGGAGTCATATAAAAAATGGAAACTAAGTCAGATTACAAAGGATGAATATAGGCAAACAACACAGGAATGCAGGGGCAAGATTAGAAAGGCAAAGGCACAAAATGAGCTCAAACTAGCTATGGGAATAAAGAGAAACAAAAAAACTTTTTATCAATACATTAGAAGCAAGAGGAAGACCAAAGACAGGGCAGGCCCACTGCTCAGTGAGGAGGGAGAAACAGTAACAGGAAACTTGGAAATGGCAGAGATGCTTAATGACTTCTTTGTTTCGGTCTTCACTGAGAAGTCTGAAGGAATTCTAACATAGTGAATGCTTATGGGAAGGGGGTAGGTTTAGAAGATAAAATAAAAAAAGAGCAAGTAAAAAAATCACTTAGAAAAGTTAGATGCCTGCAAGTCACCAGGGCCTGATGAAATGCATCCTAGAATACTCAAGGAGTTAATAGAGGAGGTATCTGAGCCTCTAGCTATTATCTTTGGAAAGTCATGGGAGACGGGAGAGATTCCAGAAGATTGGAAAAGGGTAAATATAGTGCCCATCTATAAAAAGGGAAATAAAAACAACCCAGGAAACTACAGACCAGATAATTGAACTTCTGTGCCAGGGAAGATAATGGAGCAAGTAATTGAAGAAATCATCTGCAAACACTTGGAAGGTGGTAAGGTGATAGGGAATAGCCAGCATGGATTTGTAAAGAACAAATCGTGTCAAACCAATCTGATAGCTTTCTTTGATAGGATAACAAGTCTTGTGGATAAGGGAGAAGCGGTGGATGTGGTATACCTAGACTATAGTAAGGCATTTGATACGGTCTTGCATGATATCCTTATCGATAAACTAGGCGAATACAATTTAGATGGGGCTACTATAAGGTGGGTGCATAACTGGCTGGATAACCGTACTCAGAGAGTAGTTATTAATGGTTCCCAATCCTGCTGGAAAGGTATAACAAGTGGGATTCCGCAGAGGTCTGTTTTGGGACCGGCTCTGTTCAATATCTTCATCAACGACTTAGATGTTGGCATAGAAATTATGCTTATTAAGTTTGCAGACGATACCAAACTGGGAGGGATTGCAACTGCTTTGGAGGACAGGGTCATAATTCAAAATGATCTGGACAAATTGGAGAAATGGTCTGAGGTAAACCGGATGAAGTTCAATAAAGATAAATGCAAAGTGCTCCACTTAGGAAGGAACAATCAGTTTCACACATACAGAATGGGAAGAGACTGTCTAGGAAGGAGTATGGCAGAGAGATCTAGGGGTCATAGTGGACCACAAGCTAAATATGAGTCAACAATGTGATACTGTTGCAAAAAAAGCAAATGTGATTCTGGGATGCATTAATAGGTGTGTTGTAAACAAGACATGAGAAGTTATTCTTCCGCTCTACTCTGCACTGGTTAGGCCTCAACTAGAGTATTGTGTCTAGTTCTGGGCACCGCATTTCAAGAAAGATGTGGAGAAATTGGAGAGGGTCCAGAGAAGAGCAACAAGAATGATTAAAGGTCTTGAGAACATGACCTATGAAGAAAGGCTGAAAGAATTGGGTTTATTTAGTTTGGAAAAGAGAAGACTGAGAGGGGACATGATAGCAGTTTTCAGGTATCTAAAAGGGTGTCATCAGGAGGAGGGAGAAAACTTGTTCACTTTAGCCTCCAATGATAGAACAAGAAGCAATGGGCTTAAACTGCAGCAAGGGAGATTTAGGCTGGACATTAGGAAAAAGTTCCTAACTGTCAGGGTAGTTAAACACTGGAATAAATTGCCTAGGGAGGTTGTGGAATCTCCATCTCTGGAGATATTTAAGAGTAGGTTAGATAAATGTCTATCAAGGATGGTCTAGGCAGTATTTGGTCCTGCCATGAGGGCAGGGGGACTGGACTCTATGACCTCTCGAGGTCCCTTCCAGTTCTAGAGTCTATGAATCTATGAAAAAAAAAAGAACCATGATAAAAAGAGGAAGGGACCAATAGCCCATGCAGAGCATGTAGTCTGATCCGTGGGATATATAAAATACATAGTGCAGTTTGAGTTTTGGGGCTATAACTCCATTTCAGGGTTCCAGTAGCTACATAAATCACTCGAGCTTTGCTCTTGTGGTTTATGATATCTCTAAAGTGCCTAGATTGAATTATAATCCTATAATTCAGAGTTGCCTGTTTATATAAACTTAATAGGATTTCAGTATAGATTCTGTAATCTAAATTCTACTTTAGACCAGAAGTTAAAAACAAGAGCATTTTAGCCATCTCAGAGCTTGCACTCAGATCTTTACTTAAATAATGATAGATCAATGTTCCCCCTCTCCTGAGGATCAATCATTAACCTTCCCACCAGTAGTTCAGGGTTCACTCTGCATGGCGAACATAAGATGTTCACAGTCATAATAGTTTTGTAGTCTTAGGTTAATCATGGTCATTTTTTGAAAAAGAAAAGAACAGAACAACGTTCTACTGGACTGTTCATTGCACTGGCCAATCTCTCTCAAAACAGCACTGAAGCACTTGGGAGGGTGGGGAATCTTTGCTTAATCAGCAGAAGAAAAACATGGGGGTTTGTATTATTAATAAGAAGCTAGGTAATTAGAGAAGCAATAGCCGCCTTCCATCCCATAATACAGTTAAAGTTGCTTCAGTCAAGACCGTCTGGTGGACAACATTCCCAGACAGTTTAAGCAACCTTTCCAACTATAACAACTTCTATTCTCTGCAGGGTTCCAAGCCTATTTCTGTGCGAGATGGAATCACTACAGAAACTTGACACTTTGGACCTTCAAACACCCATGCCTGTCTCTGAAAAGGTTCTAAAGTAAGTAGAAAGACATATTTCAGAAGCTCTACAAAGAATAATCAGGAATTTTGATTGAAATTCAAAGGGAAAAGCTGCAGTTCATATTCCAATAAAGTGACATTAAAACCCTCACTAAGTGATAGCTCTGTCTGCTGAGTATTATGGAAATCAGCTTGGTTCCTTGACAATCTTCCCCCATTAGGTGGATTTCAGAGTTATCTATGGTAGGACTGAGCATATCAAGTTCAAGTTCAGGGTCTTTCCTTCCTCCCAGGTGTATCACTGTCTCAACTGCAATAGAATCAGAGCTCTTCCAACCATGTGATACAGACTCTGTACTATGTACAGCTAGCAGAAATTATCATTAAGATCAAGCAATGGAGGGATCCCGCTGCTAGAGAAAGGGGATCTGTGAAGTTAGAAATATCTCTGGTAAAGGTGTTAAGTGTGGAGTCTGATGGTATGTCTACACTGCAAAAAAAAGACCCACAGCATGGCTGCAGCTGGCTAGATCTGCTTATGCAGGCTTGCAGGACTTAAAATTGCAGTGTAGACATTTGGGCTGGAGCCTGGGCTCAGACCCACACAGTGGCTACCGCACAAGTGTGTACAATTCATTTTTGAGCCCCCTGTGCTGAGTCAGCTGATCCAGACTTAGTGTGACTTTTTTTTAATTGCAGTGTAGACATACCCCTAGATAACTGGATTCAAAATCCAACAAACATCCAGCCAAGCCTGACCCATAGGAACACATCCAATGTTGTGCCTTGATATGTTGTATACCCCTGAATGTAAAGAACCCACACACCTCCCCTAGTTAGGATATATACAAACTGACTACTCAAGTACTGGGGGGGAAATGCATAATATCGCAAATGTTATGCTAAACATTAGAAAATTTGCATCCAAAACCAAAACGGCAAAAAAGTGCTCCAGGTTCATTGGTTTCTAATTTACTTAAGAAAAAAATATGCAGCTTGAATTTGCACTCTGTGCTCAGGAGAGGCCAATAACTGGAACAGCAGAATGGTTAAATATCAGGAATCAGGTGCCCTGGCAGAATTTAGCAAACAGGGAAACTTGCACATTGCTACAGTTATTTCTAGTAAATGTGTTAGTTTCTTACATTTAAGAGCATAGAGTGTAAAGGTTTTTTTAAAAAGTGGGTTTCTACAACACTGCTTACTCAAGCAGTGCTCCCACTGAATTTGGCCCAGAGCATACTGTGCATTTTTGCTTTGGCCTTAACCGTTTCTCCTCATTGTACAACTACTGCTTCATGCATCCTGAAGAAGTCTCCGCTTTACCTTTTATTATCCAGCCTCTTCAAAAATTCAATATCTAAATATTGTGTCAAACTGCACCATTTCAATCTACATCATTTTAATACCAGTATGGATGAAGGTTGTTTGAACTGCTCACTCTATTATAGCAGCAGACTGCCGTCTATGGTGCCACCAGTGCACTCGATGGCCTTTTCAAGTCTCCCAGTCTCCATTGCTTCTAGAAGAAGAGCCAGAAACTATGAAATAGATGTGCAGAAGGCATTGCAAATGAAATGGCTTAGAACAACACTATCGTGGCCACAAGACAAAGCAGTTCAGACAAAGACAAAACTGTAGCAGTTCAGAACATGATTCAGCAATGCTAGTGGCGACACACTGAATTGTTTGTGCTTAAATCTCTCCTATCTCACTGGTTCAATTAGGAACAGTTCAGTTCTCCAGCACAGACAAGGTCTGTGCATGAAAATGCAGTTTTTATATTTCTTCACTACTCAGTTGCAGTACAGCTGGCCAATTAAATATTTAGTGCCTGATATCTTAGTGCCTTAGATACAAATAGCCTTGGTTTTTCACTTTCCCTGGATTAAAAAAGAAAAAAAAAAAAAAAAAAAGTTCTTCCACACCACTGCACATGAACGTTTAGGAGTATATCATAATTTACTCAACTGACAAACTAGGAGAAGCATTTATGTTGTAATTCAATCAACTGGTAAAAAGGATAATCTCGATGTTAATGCCTCATGACTGGCACCCAGCACATGACGAAAGACTCATATTTGTATCCAGAGAATGGATAAAATCAATGCTATTTGTCACTAAATAAAGGCAATATTGTATAACTGTATATTTAAAGTTTCAAGAAATTACATAGAGTAGTTTTCACAGACAAAACCTTGAAGGTATCATTTAATGTGTAAAAATACAGAGCAAGATAGTACTTTATATTTTTGGTAAAAACTGAAAAGCCTGAACCTTTAAAATAATTTGGGTAATTTTATAGCTAACAGCAGTCTCCATCATGAAACTAACTCCCATTGATATCAATGGTAGTTGCAGGCACTCAGTACCTTGCAAAATTGGACCCACCCATTGTAGATTTGCACCCTCAAGTCATCAAGTGTTATGTTTCAGGGCATAAAATAGTCATTTGCAGCGATCAGGACAGATTATTTGTTCTCCCCACATATAGTACCTTGCACAGTGCTGAGTGCCTGCAACTACCATTGTCCTGAAGACAACAAGAGCTGAAAAGTGCACAAGCCACTTAGTATATTATTTGGGGGGCTTTTATCTCATTTACTGGGGATGCCTCCGTTCTTTCTTTTAAGGGTGCCATAGTGTGAAGTGCACGCATGAAGGTATGAGCATTAAGTGAAGTTCACACAGTGAAGACACCCAGACAGAATATTCCACACATACTCCTACACAGTATTTCAACAAAGCTGGCAACTTTAAGAAATCCTGGCTTTTAGGCATGAGCATAGTGTGGTGGAGAAAGAGGAGTGTTGTCCCTCAAAACTGCAAGCCTTCGGCAGGCAGGGAATTTGCGCCACATGGCCCCGTTGGCCTGACTGGTGCTGCCCCCCCACCCCACCCCCACACAGAAATCAAACTATTCCTGTGCTTTAGATGTAAAGAAAAGAAACACTCAGGTGCTTTGCATCTCTGAGAGCTTTAATGATATTTTGAGTTTGTAACAGTTTATCTGCCTTGCTGGGAAGTCGTTTTGTAATGATGACAGCTCAGGTAAATCTGCAATCTGAATTGTAAACTAGGTTGGCTGTTCTAGATCAAGGGTCAGTTATCTTTTCCCCCTGAATTCAACCTTCACATCAACAAAGCAGATATCAATTTCACACACAAAAAAGACATGTTAAAACAACATTAATGGACACATTTAAACCATAAAAACAAGAACATTCAGCATTAACAATATGATGCTTGGAACAGATGTTCATCTCATGCTGCACTCAACACTGTACCTAGGTATGGTCACTGATATGTTAGATCACTAATTTTTTCTTTTGTTTGTACTTAGCATTAAGTTTTCTTTATCTCAACAATGATTTAACATTTGTGGGAAATTTTTTGCTACAAAACACTGAGCAAAATCTTGCTTTTACTATTTGAGGGAAAAGAGGGAGAAAGGAAGAAATGGTAGTGACAGCACAGGTCAGGATGGTATACAGTAGCTGGAGGCAAACAGAACATGTGAAGGTGCAACTTGCTATTCCTTTTAAAAGGAGCAACATGCACATTCTCCCCCCTCTCCCACTCAGCATATACTACAGTGCATATGGGGCCAGGCACCTCAGCTCTTCAAGATGCCAGACCACATCCCTTGTGTCTCTGGTGTTCCAGCAGATATGGTAGCCAGTCCCCCAACGTAGCTCTTTTGGGGACTGAATTTTGACCAGGGTTGGCTCATTACTACACTTTGCCAGTCGAAGGCAATATTTCTGGGCTAGCATTTACAGAGGGATATCTGGCTTCTGTCTATGACTACCTGCAGTCCAATTAATTAATCTGATGCCCAATCTTACATGCTGCTGCTGAATACCCTTAATTCTCACTGGTATCAAACAAGTGGAGGCTTCTTAGCCCATTACATGGTTAGCCTCAAAAGTCCACAGAACTTTCATATGCTTCTTTCTATTTCTAAGGTCCTTGCAATCTCAACTTTGACAACCTGTCTAAACTGAATCTCTTAAGAAATATAGATGGAAATTGCATTTAACCTATAGTTATGCAAGTTCTTGGAAAGTTTGTAGACAATTTTTTCCCTTTGGTTAATCCTAATAACATTAGCCATATTTACAATGAAGTTCATAGGAACATAAGAACAGGGTCAGACCAAAGGTCCATCTAGCCCAGTATCTAGTCTCCGACAGTGGCCAATGCCTGGTGCCCCAGAGGGAATGAACAGAACAGGCAATCATCAAGTGACCATCCCCTGTTGCCCATTCCCAGCTTCTGGCAAACAAGAGGCTAGGGACATCATCCTTGTCTATCCTAGCTAATAGCCACTGATGGACCTATCTTCCATGTACTTCTCTAGTTCTGTTATGAATCCCTAATACAAAGTAATAGTATATGTAGATGTTCCTGAAGTGCTGAAATTTCTTTTAAAGTACTTTGATATCAATATATACATATCTATAATATCCTTATAAATATATTAACTCACTGCCCTACAAGTTCTGGTTTGAGCTCATTCTCATTTCTAAGGCTGTTGCCTATCTAATGTTGGAAACGTAGTTCAGAAATAAATCATTTGATCATACAACAGGAAGTGGAAGGGGTAAACTCTAGTAACATATATGGTGGTAGCTAAGGGCCTCATTCTGTGAGCAGAGCTCCCTATGAAATCCATGTCTCTGGGTATGTCTACATCTACAATTTTGCAGCGCTGGTTGTTACAGCTGTATTAGTACAGCTGTATAGGGCCAGCGCTGCAGAGTGGCCACACTTACAGCAACCAGCGCTGCAAGTGGTGTTAGATGTGGCCACACTGCAGCGCTGTTGGGCGGCTTCAAGGGGGGTTCGGGGAACGCGAGAGCAAACCGGGGAAGGAGACCAGCTTCACCGCGGTTTCCTCTCGCGTTCCCCGAACCCCCCTGCAAACCGCAGGGAAGGAGACCTGCTTGCTCGGGGTTCAGGGAACGCGAGAGCAAACCGCAGGGAAGGAGACTTGCTTGCACGGGGGTTCGGGGAACGCGAGAGCAAACCGGGGAAGGAGACCAGCTTCGCCGCGGTTTGCTCTCGCGTTCCCCGAACCACCCTGCAAACCGCAGGGAAGGAGACCTGCTTGCTCGGGGGTTCGGGGAACGCGAGAGCAAACCAGGGAAGGAGACCAGCTTCGCAGCGGTTTGCTCTCGCGTTCCCCGAACCCCCTGCAAACTGCAGGGAAGGAGACCTGCTTGCACGGGGGTTCGGGGAACGCGAGAGCAAACCGCAGGGAAGGAGACCTGCTTGCTCGGGGGTTCGGGGAACGCGAGAGCAAACCGCAGGGAAGGAGACCTGCTTGCTTACCAGAGGCTTCCTCAGGTATGCTGGGATACCTGCTTATTCCACGGAGGTCAAGAAAAGCGCTGGTAAGTGTCTACACTTGATTACCAGCGCTGGATCACCAGCGCTGGATCTTCTACACCCGAGACAAAACGGGAGTACGGCCAGCGCTGCAAACAGGGAGTTGCAGCGCTGGTGATGCCCTGCAGATGTGTACACCTCCTAAGTTGCAGCGCTGTAACCCCCTCACCAGCGCTGCAACTTTGTGATGTAGACAAGCCCTCTGTGTAAGAATGGCAGGTCTATTTGCAGGATTAGGCTTTTGTCCTGTAAACTACTACTATTACAATCCGCATCCAAGCTCTCCTTAGTTCAAGCTTAGCCAAATCCTACCATGAGCTATTCAGATGCAAGTCAAGAGATGAGTAATGGGGGGGAAATAGTCCCTGTTTATTCCCCTCAACATTTAAATGAATTTACTTTCACTATTCTTGTATCCCTTTTGAGTTCACTTGCTTCAAATATTCACATGACTGAGTTTTGTTGGAATAATTACTCAGCAAATTTCAAAAGACATACATATATTTAGGGAAACTGAAAGTGCATGGTGAGTATTTTACTCCTGAAGGAAAAAATAAATGTGGAGGCTCCAGCATGGTATTGCAGAGCAGAGGCCACTGGCTACACAGCGGTGGGAGATGACTGTACATCTCCCCTCTGGGACACGGATTTAGCAGTGAGGCTGCACCTAACCCTGACACAGGGCAAGGATCAGGTCTACCCCAGAAACACACCAGGGCCAGTGGACACTCAGGCTCAGCAAGGCAGGATCCAAGTGTGGAGGGGCTTAGTATGGGGGAGATCCAGATGTAGGTTGAGAGGGTTCTGTGTGGGGCAATGTAAGTGCCAGCAGCTCAGTGGGGGATCCGAGTGTGGGGGGGAAAATCGGGATGCACAGGGATTTATTGGGACATTCTAGGTGCAACAGTAAGGGGACTCCGTGAGAGGGTCAGGTGAAGGTGGCTGAGGCTCAACAGGGGGAGAAAAGAGCTCAGCGGGTGGTCCAGATGCTGGGGGACTGGGGCTCATTAGGAGTGAGGCTCATTGAGAGGGTCTGAATACACAGGGCTGGGTGGGGGGTGTGGGAGCTCCCTATATAGGGATCCCTCCCGCTGTGGCTGAGGAGCAATAGGTGTGCAGAAAGTGGGGGGGGGGAGTTTCCAGAGCTTCCTGAAGCTGGGGAAAGAAATCTGGGGATGGATCTGACTTGGCCCCAGGTGCCATGCAAGGGAAGAGGAAGTCCCATCCTCCCCAGCCCAGCTGGGACTAGCAGCTGACCCTGACACAGGGTAGGAGCCACCAGCAGGGCCTTCCCCAGTCCCGCCCCTTGCCCTGCAGTGATTTACCTCCCTTTCTGGTGGCTGCCCTGGGCACTTGAAACATACTGCTGGGGAGGGTCACATCACCACTCTTGTGGCTTCCCTTTGCTTCCACGTCAGAAAATAATTTTTCTGTAAGAAAGCAAAGAAATCTGTGGGAGACAAATTCTGTGCATGTGCAGTGGTGCAGAATTACCCAGGGAATAGTATTCGAATAGTCATCGCAGCCATACCTTCTGACTTTACCAATGAGAAAACAACCACCATTAGGCAGATCCTTCAGTGGTGTAAATGGCCATAGCTCCATGGATGGAGTCAGATCTTCAGCTCCATGTGACTTATCTGACCACTCTCATCTACACACAGCTCAAAGGGTCAGGGCTTTGAAACGGATCCCGGAGCAGTGGAGCTGCAGGTTTTTGCCTGGAGCTGAAGCGGAGCCGGAGCACAGCTCCAAAGCCCTGCAAAGAGTGAACAAAGATTGGTAGATATTGGTAATCAATCCGTAGTTCCAAAAATTGCAGAAAACTTACACCAATAATTTTGAATATCATCTGCAAAATATGCAATCAGTTCACAGATATAAAAGAGCTAAATTAATCAGAGAGACTATGTTGAAAATTATTCACTCAGCTCTACTTCAAGGTAACTCCAGTGGGCCAGATTCTTATCAGCTGTATATCCAAAGTAATTCTACCATTTTCCTTGGAATTACTCAGGATTTATAGTAGAGTAACTGAGATCAGAACCTGGCCTGTTTACATGAAATAAAAAAATTTTCAAAGACTTCAGTACTGTTACACTCAGTCATTCAGCTAAGTGAAATGTACTGAGTAAAGGAGGAAATATATTTCTTTGATCTCCTAACTAGCCTGATCCCAGCCCACGTGCTGTGATGTTCTCCCCTTGTTTCTAATAGTAACTCTCATTTCAAAACATGTTTCAAACCTAGCAAATAAAACATTTTTTCTAATGAAAAGACATTTTTTTCCCCGATAGCAACAATAACTTCAGAACAACCTAAGTGGGGCAATTTCAAAGTGAGCAGGAGAATGCTGCAGCTACAGGAACAAAAAAAAAGGAAGGAAGGATAAAAGTACCTTGACTTTCCTTTGGTTTACTATCAGTTATCTTTGTAGTACAATCTGCTTCAGGAAATTACTGATACTAATTTATCATTTAAAAGCATATTTAATTCAAAGCTAAGTCTGAACATTGTTCCATGTTAAAAAAAAAGCTAGGATTTTTAAACTTTTTTATTTTTTAATTAAAGCAATATGTTGAAGGGTTTAGGATCTTCAGGTCAACAGTGATTCAAGTTATTTTAAACTAACTGGAAATGTATAATTTATCACAGACACACACAAGCTACCATCTTGTTACCTAGACACATGGATATACATACCCACAAACTTGTCCTTTTCCAGGGATATTGATATTCAAATGTGATGTCACTAAGCACTCAAATTTTCTCTCAAAGATTTATGCACAAAGCTCCCAACTTCAGTAAGATTGCTTCTCCATTCTTGCCTAGCTTGTAATGCCATCAAGTGGGGTTCAATATAAGACAGTTACTCACCCTGTAACTGTTGTTTTTTGAGATGTGTTACTCATATCAATTCCAATTAGGTGTATGCGTGCCGCATGCACGTTCGTCGGAAGATTTTTACCCTAGCAACACTTGGTGGGCCGGCTGGGCGCCCCCCGGAGTAGCGCTGCTATGGTGCCGAATATATACCCCTGCAGGCCCAACCACCCCTCAGTTCCTTCTTGCCGGCTACTCCGACAGTGGGGAAGGAGGGCGGGTTTGGAATGGATATGAACACCACATTTCGAAGAACAACAGTTACAAGGTGAGTAACTGTCTTTTCTTCTTCGAGTGCTTGCTCATATCCATTCCAGTTAGGTGATTCCCAAGCCTTACCTAGGTGGTGGGGTCGGAGTGAGACATTGTGGAATGCAAAACTGCTGAGCCAAAGGCTGCATCGTCTCTGGACTGCTGAACCAGTGCATAGTGTGAGGCAAAGGTGTGAATGGAAGACCAGGTAGCAGTGTGACAGATTTCCTGATGGGGACATGGGCCAGGAAAGCAGCAGACGAAGCTTGCGCCCAAGGAGAATGGGCTAGCCGGAATGAGAGCCAATTCATAGCACGTTCGGATGCAGGATGTCACCCAAGATGAAATTCTTTGGGAAGAGACCGGCATGCCTTTCATCCGGTCTGCCACGGCTACAAAGAGCTGGGGTGACCTTCAGAAGGGCTTGAGTCTCTCGATATAAAAGGCGAGAGCCCTGCGGACATCCAAGGTATGCAGTTGTTGTTCCCAACGCGATGAATGTGGCTTTGGGAAAAAAACTGGGAAAAAGATGTCTTAACATGGAAAGCGGACACCACCTTAGGGAGGATTGCCGGGTGTGGTCGCAGCTGTACCTTGTCCTTGTGGAATACCGTATACAGGGGATCCACTGTCAAGGCTCAAAGCTCTGATACTCGTCTTGCTGAGGCGACAGCAACAAGGAAGGCTGTCTTCCAGGAGAGGTACAGCAGCGAGCAGGTGGCTAGAGGCTCGAAAGGGGAACCCATGAGTTTGGTTGGCACCAGGTTTAGATCCCAGATAGGGGTCAGGCATCTGACTTGGGGGTACAACTGCTCCAATCCCTTAAGGAACCTGAAAACTCTGGGGTGAGAAAAGATGGAGCTGCCATTTTCCTCCGAGTGGAAGGCTGAAATAGCTGAGAGATGCACCCTTATAGAAGAGACCGCCAGGTCCTGCTCTTTGAGGGACCATAGGTAATCCAGGACAATGGGAACAGAAACCTGTTCAGGGATTAAGTCACTCCGAGCACATCAGTGGGAGAAACGCTTCCACTTGGCGAGATATGTTGTCCTTGGGGAAGGCTTCCTGCTGCCCACTAGCACCTGTTGTACGAGACGGAACAACGCAATTCCGACTGGCTCAACCACATAGCAGCCATGCTGTCAGATGAAGGGACTGCAGGTCCAGATGGTGAAGCCTGCCGAAGTCCTGTGTTATGAGGTCTGGCCAGAGTGGCAAGAGGATCGGGTCTGCCACGGAGAGGTCAAACAACCAGGTGAACCAATGTTGCCTCGGCCATGCTGGAGCAATGAGGATCAGGTGGGCTCTGTCCCTGCAGAGCTTGAGTAGGACTCTGTGGACGAGCAGAAACGGCAGGAAGGCATAAAGTAGGTGCTCTTCCATGGGATCAGAAATGCATCTAAGAGGGAGCCCGGGGAGGGTTCTTGGAAGGAGCAGAACACCTAGCATTTCCTATTCTCTCGAGAGGCAAAGAGGTCTACTGGGGAAAGCCCCACCTCCGGAAAACAGAATGGATAACGTCCGGGCGTATCAACCACTCGTGAGACAGGAAGGACCTGCTGAGGTGATCTGCCAGAGTTTTCTGGACTCCTGGGAGAAAAGACGCTACCAAATCGATAAGAGTGGGCTATGCAAAATTCCCAGAGGTGGATGGCTTCTAAACAGAGGAGAGAGGAGCATGTTCCACCCTGCTTGTTTATGTATACTGATACACAACGGCCTTGGAGATGGTCCCGAAACACCTGGCAGGCTAGACGGACTGCTCTCAGTTCCCTCACGTTGATGTGCAGGGACAGCTCTTGGGACAGCCAAAGGCCTTGAGTGTGAAGGCTCCCGAAGTGGGCACCCCAACCCAGAGATGACGAGTCTCTGGTTAGGGCTACCGAGGGTTGTGGTGGGTGGAAAGGCATCCCTACGCAAACCAGAGAGAGGTCTAACCACCAAGTGAGGGAGTCGAGAACCTTCCTGGGGACAGTGAGCACGGAATCCAGACTGTCTCTGTGAAGATGGTATATAGAAGCCGGCCAGGTTTGGAAGGGACTGAGACATAGCCTCGCGTACTTGGTCATGAAGGTGCAGGAGGCCATGTGACCTAGTAGGCCGAGACAAGTCCACATCGATGTTGTCGGAAAGGATTGAAGACTAAATTAATGAAGCCATTGCTTGAAAACGAGACTGGGGGAGGCAGGCTCTGGCCAAAGTGGAGTTCAGAACGGCTTCGATGAAGTCTATTCTCTGCGTGAGGGTGAGAGTAGACTTTCCTGTGTTGATCATGAGACCTACACTGCCGAAAAGCTCTCTGACGATACACAGGTGCTGCGATACTTATAAGCGAGAAGTCCCTCTAATAAGCCAATCGTCGAGATATGGGAAGACGTGTATTCGACGACGCCGGAGGGAGGCAGCTACTATAGCCATGCATTTGGTGAAGACCTCTGGAGCTGTAGAAAGGCCAAAAGGGAAGTACCGTGAACTGAAAGTGTTGATGGTTGACCACAAAACGGAGGTACTGTCTGTGTGGTGGATAGATAGTGATGTGGAAATAAACGTCCTTCATATTGAGAGCAGCATACCAGTCTCCTGGATCCAGGGATGGGATCATGGTCCCCAGGGATACCATGCAGAACTTCAGCTTTATCAGGAATTTGTTGAGTTCTCCCAGGTCTAGGATTGGTCGCAGACCTCCCTTTGCCTTGGGATTTAAAAAGTAACGGGAATAGAACCCTTTGCCCCTCATGTCTTTTGGCACCTCCTCTATGGCTCCCAGCTTTAGGAGTGCCTGGACCTCTTGCCAGAGGAATTGCTCGTGAGAGGGGTCCCTGAAGAGGGCTGGGTAGGGAGGGTGGAAGGGAGGGGTTGACACAAACTGTAGATGGTATCCCGTTTCCACCGTGCGAAGGACCCAATGATCGGAGGTTAGTTGGGACCAGGCAGGGAGGAAATGGGAGAGGTGGTTGAAAAAAAGAGGGAGAAGGATCTGGTAGGATAACTGGTGAGCCATCCTCGGGCGTCCCATCAAAAGTTTTGCTTAGGACCCGCTGGTGGTTTAGGAGGTACTTGATTTTGGGATCCTTGAGGGCCAGACTGCCTGCGCCGATTCCCCCTGCCACGCCATCTGGTAGCATCCTGACGCGGCCTAGACTGGTTGTACGGGCGGTATGGGTGGGTCCGGAAGAACCTTCGCTGAGTCACTGGCGTGTGCATGCCCAGCAAGCGCATGATGACATGATTGTCCTTGAGGCTTTGTAGCCTGGAGTCGGTTTTGTCTGAGAAGAGGCCCTGTCCCTTGAAAGGTAAATCCTGAATGGTCTGCTGCAATTCAGGGGGAAGGCCTGAAGCCTGGAGCCAGGAAATATGCCTCATCGTCACTCCGGTTGCCAGAGTTCTGGCTGCCAAGTCCATGGCATCCAGAGAGGCCTAGAGGGAGGTTTCTGCCACCTTTTTACCCTCTTTGAGCAGGGCCGTAAGCTTTGGATGGGAGTCCTGGGGAAGAAGCTCTGTAAACTTTCCCACAGACACCCAGGTGTTAAAATTGTACTGACTTAGGACGGCCCGTTGATTTGCCACTCTAAGTTGAAGGCCCCCAGCCGAGTATATTTTGCGGCCTAGGAGGTCCATGCGTGTAGCCTCCTTTGCCTTAGGAGCTGATGCTTGCTGGCCGTGATGCTCCCGTTCGTTCACCAACTGGACAACCAGAGAGCAGGGAAGTGGATGGGTGTAGAGGTATTCACACTCATTTGAGGAGACCATATATTTCCTCTCTACTCCCCTAGCTGTAGGTGGAATTGAAGGTGGGGACTGCCAAATGGTGCTGGCATTGGCTTGAATAGTGCGGATGAATAGGAGCACCACTCTGGTAGGTGCATCAGCTGATAAGATGTCCACGACCGAGTCCCCTATCTCAGTGACCTCCTCCATCTGCAAATTCATATTCTGGGCCACCCGCCTCAGAAGGTCTTGATGGGCCCTGACATCGATTGGCAGAGGGCCTGAGGATGTTCCTGCTACCGCCTCATCAGGTGAGGAAGAGGAGGAGAGGCCTGGGACCAATGGGTCCCAGGGTGGGGTGTGTACAGGAGGAGCATCAGTTGGATCAGGTGGAGCCTCTGTGCCCACGGATGGAACTGGACCTTCATCCATCTCTGTAGGGGGAGGGTGGCTCACTGTCGCCTCTGGTACCCAGTGTTCTGAGGGGGCCGAGCATTGAGCCACTGATGGGGCACCTTGGGCCTGATGGTAGGCCCATGGTGTCCAGAAGGACCAGTGATGAGGCCCTTGTTCGTGGCCTTATCTCTCTGAATAGTGGCTGGGGATGTCAGAGTCAGCCTCCAGATGGTATGATGCACTTGCAGCCTGAAACGATACTGAAGTGTGTCTCAAAGGCCACGGTGGTGCCGAGAGGCCCTGTGAGGACGGCACTGTTCTGGACGCTCAATCCCAGGGTGGTACCGGGGAGTGGTACCGGGGGCTACGGCGGTGCCGCATTCGAGACCGGGACCTTCTACCGCAACGGTGCCGGGAGGTCGACTGGGATCTCGAGCCCTGTCGCCTGGAGCAACTGTGGGATACATGGTACCGAGATCCGTGCCAAGAGGCCAATTGGTACCAGGAGTATCTATCCGGTAAGCGTGATGCCAAGCGGCGCCGCGAGTGCGACTGGCACCGCGAGCGGCGCCGGGATCGGGAGCGACGTGATCAAGAGCATCTGCGAGAACGCGATCTGGAACGATGTCTCTCTGGCGGGTCAGATGGAGGCCTTACCAGGGCCGGCTTGCCGATGGATTGAATAACCCGCACTGGTGGTGCCGGGGGTTGAGGACACATCGGCTCCGTCATCGAAATTAGCTCCCTTGTCGTAGAGAAGGTCTCCAGCGTAGAAGGGAGAACAAGCTCAACCACAGCAGGAGGCGGGGAGCTGTCTGGCACAGGACTCAATGGCCCTTGTGGGACCGGAATCGACGGTGCCGTCCCAGGTGGAGCAGCTATCTGTGGTGCCGCAGCGGAAGTCGGTGCCCAGCGAATCGTCTTCCATGAGTGGTCCTTCTGGGAGGCTGAAGTTGTATCAGCATGTCGTTTCCCAGTAGGGGAAAGGGAGCGGTGCCGAGGAGTCGCTGCCGGTAAGGGTCGGTGCCGAGAGTCCTTCTCGGTACTGGGGCAATCCGGTGCCGAAGGCGCGCTCCTTATCGAGGCAGTCTGTTGGGCACTCGGTACCGATGTTGCAGGAGTAAGTGCCGACTCCATGAGGAGCTGCTTCAGTTGAAAGTCCCACTCCTTCTTCGTCCTCAGTTTAAAGGACTTGCAAATGCGGCACTTGTCAACAAGGTGGGATTCCCCTAGGCAGTTGAGGCAGGAGTCGTGGAGATCCCCTATTGGCATTGGCTTCTGGCACGCCGAGCAGTGTTTGAATCCCAGTGCCTTGGGCATGGGCCCGCACCGGGGTGGAGGAAAGGGGCTAATCCCTGATCCCCCTTTCAACTATGTACACTAACTATAAAACTAAGTACTAATACTAAGTATAACACAAAAACTCGAACTATATACACAGTGAGGAGTAGAGAACTATGAGTAGCTAGGGATGTGGAGGTCAGCAAAGCCGCACGCCACAGTTCCAACGACCGACACGGGCGGTAAGAAGGAACTGAGGGGCGGTTGGGCATATATAGGGGTATATATTCGGCACCATAGCGGTGCCACTCCAGGGAGTGCCCAGTCGGCCCACCGAGTGTTGCTAGGGTAAAAATCTTCCAACAAATGTGCACACGGCGCGAGCACACCTAATTGGAATTGATATGAGCAAGCACTCGAAGAAGAATGTGTGTACAGAGCATGCACACTCCCACCTGAATCCCATGAGAGTCAAAGGCACTTGTTACCTTGCAGGAACCAGCCCTTACTCAGCGATGTTCTAACATGATCCAAAGCAGTAGACTTGGAACAGCCCCATGGAAGCTGCATAGTCTCATACAAACGTAGAGCTGGAAGGGACTTTAAGAGGTCATCTAGTCCATTCCCCATGCTCAGGCAAGGTTAATCCTATAAAACCAAGATTCTGAGAGGGCTGTCTTGGGTCCTCCACACAGGCAAAAATGAATTTAAGGCATGATCCAGAAGAGTGCTAAATACCTCCTGTGATATGTTGAGTGTCCTCAAATCCCGCTTGAGCCTGGGACGTTTTTTAAAAAAATTTAGCATCGAGCAGAATCAGAGCCTTAGAAGGGCTGTTTGATTTTCTGTAGAAAATGCAAACAATGTTCAAATATGCCTTTGATAAACTTTCAGAATGACTATTCTAGTCAGTTTGTAGCTGCCATTCTGGAAATAATGGCATGATGGGATATTAATTCCTTGATTTAAGATTTGGCTAAAATGTACACCTTCCACACTTTTAAAGTGACATTTTATTATACTTGAATTTCATATCTTTTCAAAAGGCTTCAAGAGGCCTGATTTTTAGAGGCTCTGAGCACATGCAGGTTCCACTGAAGTGCCAGGTGGTCAAGACTTCTAAAAATTTGGCCTTCTGGGGTCTCGGGCTGGGCACACCAAATGAAGACACCCACAATTAGTGAACTCTCAAAATTTTAAGCCCAAGTGATTTGCCCAAGGCCACACAGCACGTCAGTAGCAGACCTGGGCATAGAATTCATGAATGTCTAGCCCTGTGCTCAATCCACTTCAACTACATTAACTAATTTTAACAAGGAAAGAGTGCCTTAGAATGCCGAGCAATCAAA